>NC_039506.1:21842550-22148614 GCF_003672135.1 Ooceraea biroi
TGTCGCATTTGTATAGTTATACATAGAGGCGTATAGTCGACTCTAGAAAGTCTTATACATCGCGAATTACAGATAAATAAGTAGCAAAATTACCGCACGCTCGCGATACAAATGCCACTCTACATGAGAACGATACGGTAATTATTCGTATGAAAATCTCCGCTCGTGCAATGCTTCATGCAACGCTCTCGCTTCTGTCATAATTGTTTTGATTGCAAGTACCGCATCGTACAGATTTTCGATGTCACGCGACATCCTTCTCTCGACTATCGAGGATTACAATTGTATACTAATATCAAAGTACACGTCCACGGCATCAGGCGTATTTTGAGTGTAAATATGCGTGCATGTGTGTGATCATAGTCGCGATTCGTTTGCGCATTTTCGAACGCATGTTCAACGCTTGAACGCCTGCTAATGCACCTTTTCACTTGGCTAGAGATCGCTTTATCGATTCACCCATCTCTTCACCGCCTCCGCCCAGTTGGCCTCGCTCTCGTCTTCCTTCTCGTGATCGGTCATCTCATCTCGCTCGCTTCGTTCTTGATCTTGCTCGCTGGACAAAGTGGTCGACGGTGTTTGTGGCATGTTGGCGTTTCGCGCTCGCAACTCCGCCAAGAAGTCATTCTCCTGTTGGTACCGTCGTTGCAGCTCCTCCCGCCAGGAATTCCCGCCCCCGCTGCTGTCGTCCCCGTCCTCGCCGGCCTCAAAGTCTACAAGTAGAGAGTCCACGTCTTAGAATCCACTCGCACTTGACATCCATGGATCTTTCAACATACACACACACACACAAAGTTGTCACTTTCAGTTTGAATGGTAAAAGATAAGATATATATATATATATTTATTCGCTGACTTTAATTCCATTTCCTCAACCTCGGGGGAGGTCTATACGGTCTATGGTCATCCCAAGAGAGCATTATCTGACATTTGCGCATATAAATGCTTGCAACTATAGGATAATAATAGAGTAATCATTTGTGAATCATGTGATTACGTGAAGTCGACGACTTATCTTAATGTCATCGTCAGAAGTGCGCATCGCAGGTGCCCGATGCTCGCGACGATGAAACGAAACGTGGAAAAACTATTTCCAGAATATGGACATGAGCACATATATGTACAGTTTTATTTGACTTGTGAGAATAATGTCGAAGGTAACAGAGAGAATGAAACTAATAGAGCATCAAGAGTGAAACACGCAGATAATCGACGCTTGAGAAGTATTGAGGGATTATTTTGAATAAAAAAGAGCGACATTGCAGATATCTAAAGATGCAAATAAAAAGTGAAAGTAAGGAAAGTCTCGAGAAGTCAACGTGTGGAGATACTTACCTAGCGGTTTTCTGATGTTCATTAGGCCGGAGTTGTGCGAATGGTCCTCCTGGTCTGAGTCTGCAAGCCACCAGGACACATTCACAGGGGGTGCATCACACACATTCCAACAACACGTCTAAAGTGTCATTCGTATGCTGTATATACGTTATATATATAATTTGTCGGCCAGATTCAGTTAGGAAAGTACACGTGTGTCTCTTCACGTCGACACGATACAGCTTACAGGCCCGTGTTCGTGTATTTTTATTTCTATTTTCTATCCGTTGTAATAATCGTTCACATGAGATTTGAATAAATTATGTACAATTCTCAAGGTTTGGGCTATCTCAGAGAAGTCTATTTCGAATTACGAGGCGTTTGTTTGTCTAGAAAGCAATTTAGTTTAGAAAATAATGACTTAATATGCGTCCATCTCTTTCAGAATTGCAGTTTTGTTGCTGCATTTGTGGTCTTGCGTGTAGTGTGATCCGTACTGTCGCTAGGCTAACGTTTTAACTAACTCTATTCTAGAAAGAAAATAAATGAAGTCGAGTGGAAACGGCAACAGGCAAATGTACAACTTATTTTCCAACTGTTCGGATTAACTCTGGCATCTTAATCTCGCTAACAGAAGCTAGCAGAATGGAAGAGACTCGTGCGCGCATGGTTTGCATCTGGAAACATGTTTTATGTAACATTCAGTCGTAAACTTTTTTTGATTACGCTGCTTGGCAGAATCCGGCTATACCGCACCACAGAGCTATACCGAACACTTAAAAAACAAACTGTACAAAGAAAAATAAATATACACAATATCCCAAGGTTCTCTCTTGATGATAAAGTACTAAAGTTTGAAAATTCGCAATTGTTAAATTTTAAAATAATTCTCGAATTGCGCACGTCTTGTATTACATTTTAAGCCACAGTTTGCAATTATTTTCTCAATACCATAAATAGTTTCATATATTTCGTTAACAAATGTAGTTGAAAAGAATATATGTAAAATAGTTTTGTGGGATTGTATGTATATATTTATGTTTTCAGAAACGAGAGAATTTTTTTCAATATGTTTGTCATAAAATGATATCCGTTATCAAATTATTAATTAATTATCAAATTATTATATTATATTATTGAACAAAGAATTTCTGATTTTTGTAATATCAAGATTGAGACTAGCGAGTCACTTCTTCTGGCAATATTTTACATCGATTGACAGATTTGTGCCGATCGGTACTCATCGCTGTGATTAATTATGATTAATTATTATATTATACTTACGTAACTCCGCGGAATATAAACATATGTACATAAAGGAACGAAAGTGCATCCAAAAGTTCTTATCTATTCAAATATGTCCAATGGAATGTCTTAGGTGTACGTAATATCTGTGTGATATTATGACTTCTCATGGATCGTTAGTGAATATTGAGACTAGGAATAAATAAAGAGTAGCATTTTCTCATGCTATATGATCCTGGCAATATGAAAGAGTAGAAATGCGACGCGGCATGCCTGCTTACATTCAGTAATGATTGAGAACACTTTAACGATAAAATATTAGTAGTAGCAAGATAATTATTTTCTCTAAATTTAAATTTAATCGAAAACAATTAAATACGTAGGATACGTACTGTACGTAGAAGTTTGCACTGCGACTTTAAAACATTCAAAATTATATTCGTCTCTATTTTTTGTATGTTTTAGCGGAGGATTCTGCGAAAAAAACATGTATTTTTTTAAAACGCAGCATAAAACGCGCAAATTATTAAATTAATTAATATATACATGTATAAATAGTATGGTAATAATGAGAGCAGAGTAATAATAAAAGTACAGCAGAAGTAATAATAGCAGCAATAATAATGATAAATAGTGGTAATAATAATAAATATGATTTTTGTATATAAAATGCTATACACGAGATGAAACTCCGATGAATGCAGATTATATTTCTCTATTGCTCACCTCGCTTTTGAGATAATAATTCGAGATATTTACGGGATCCGCTGGTGAAATCCGTTATTAACTAACATGCTACCAGCTAAAACGGCGAAAGATGCTAACAGATACCTCGTGGCTAAGCTTGCAGTGTCAAATATCGGTCTGTACAATTCACGAGGTGCTAACTATTGACCCTCAAAAATTACCTTCAATCTGATAGGTAATACTTATGTCTCTGCGATATTTTCGATATGTGAATTATGTAAGTTTAACACACTGAGAGTAAATAGTAAATCGAATAATATTGGATAATTACATTTGGCATTTAGAACTATAAGCATAATTGGACGTAGGTTTATCAGACGGAATTTCTTCGTCAGACGATGATGCGAAATAAAATGGTCCATCTTTAGTTATTTACTATATTTATTATTAAGTATATTATTTATAATAAATTTGATGGCTTTATAAAGTGATTTGAAATTTTTCTTGACAGATATACATATAAAGAGATAAAATCTTTCGTACATTATTTAATTACACATAATGCATATACTTGTTTAAAATTTTCTCTAGCACAACTTCTTTGAATCTAATCATTGAAATTTTTCAATCCAATTCTACTACAGCATCTACGTCCAATTTATCAATCGTTTCTGACACTAGTCGATTTTATAGCGCACCGTTGTTTAACGTACCTGAATTTAATTCCCTCACAAGCGTCGACATGGCATTAGTGACGCTGTCGGCAGCTACCAGTAAGTCGTTTCTCAAGGATCGGCCCAGACTATTATTGGCACTGCTGGAACCGCTCCCTGGTAAGCTGTTTGTCCTGAACGCAGACCTGACATCGAAAATCTCTATTTTCTTGGCGCGAAGCAACTTCCAAATGAAAAAATCTTTTTAAACAGAAATTGCACAGCATGCAACTTTTATTGCACAAGCCATTATCATTCCACTTGTTGTAATTACACATTCAATTCGTCATAATAAACTCGCGATCAGGACGTACAAGCGTCTACAAATCTTTAAATTAATAGCAAATTATTAATTGTAACGATACACACATGCACGATTTCGGAAATACTACGATGTTTACTGGGCTCTAACGTAACGAGAGATACTCTATCTAACAAAAATATATAGCGATATGGCAAACTTGTAAACGCATCACAAATGCTTCGTCTCCAGAGTTCGTTCAAGTAGTACTCGTCGCGTTTGATTGTCACACATTACTTGGAGGATGGTATATTTACATGTATCGCAACGCTTACGCGATAAATAATAAAGTAACTTAAGGTGTTTAAGAGGGTGAATAGTGTTTTACGCAAGCTTATAGCAAAAAAGAAGGATTGAATGGGTAACTTGTACGCGTCAAACTTGTACATCCAACGCATCAATATTTTCCTTACGGGGTAAGCTGCTGCCTTTGTACTGTACATAAATGATGCATTTGGGATGACTAACTGATAGCACAAACTCAAAGAGATATATATATCCGTACAAAAGAACTTATGTCGAACCTAACGTAACTTAAAAGAAATCATTAAAACGGGGATAAAAGCGACATGACATGAATATACAAATATTTTCTACTTTGTGTGTATATATATATACATATACATATACATATACATATACATATACATATACACTCATAAGATAGATCAATCTGATGATTTCAATCGTCTCGTGAGGTACATCACCGTATCTCACGTTTATCTCGCGCTAGTACCATACTTGTTCTTAATACTAGCTTAATGAAAGGTATCCTCATCGCTCACATCTGCATGCAGGGGAAATTTGAAAATTCCTCAACTAATCGTGAAACAGTCGGAGATAATGTGCAGTAATATCTATATACCGATCAAGGGGGGGAGGGGAGAAATCAATCTTTCGGTACGATCGGAGTGCATCTTTATATGCAAACGATAAATCTGATTCTCGAGCATTTTCAAAATAATCTTTTCTTTACAGCACGTACAAGAATTCACTTCGATATATAATTCGATATATTCGATAGTATAATTTGGAAAAATTACACGTAATCAGTTGATGCGCAGCGTTAAAATACTATCTTGAATACGTATGGAAGCATTCCCATTTTACGAATATCGTTGGCTAAAATATCTCATATCTAGCTGCATGATTTAATCGTATGGTTGCACTATAAGAATGTCTTATTTAATTTATAAGATATTTAATATTTTTATCATATTAAATGTATAAATTTGAAATAAAATTATTTTTTATGCACGTTTACGTACATAAAAACGTAATTAAAATTCGCTCTAAAACCGTGTCCTAAATTGACAAATGATGCATTTGGACAAATTTTGGGCTGTGTAGCATGTAAAACGTTCTGCATGTGAAACGCGTTAACAATTTGATCGTATTGCGTACCGCAACGTTCGTTCGCTTAAAAAAAATGTTCTCTGTCTGTCTGTCTTTTCTCTTTGCACTGCGAAAGGTTCTCTTTTTTTTTCGTATCGTATTCTTTGTACATGCTTGCCTACCTTACGTCGCCACCAACGCACGACAAGCTATCTGGAATAGGATTCTGTATCGTGCCGAGCATAGCGTTGCCCTGCATAGCGTTAGCCACTGTCGTTGTCGGAACGGGATTTTGATAACTCTGGGACATTTGTTGCTGCATCTGCTGCTGCTGTTGTTGCTGTTGCTGTTGGGGCGGCGTGGACAATGGTCCGCCGGGAGTCGGAGGGGCCGATCTGCTGCTCGGAATCACGCCAGGCGGCAACGGCGGCGACTTTGTGCTTCGCGGTGAGCTATTCGGCGTTGATCGTGGCGACGTTTGATGATTCTGTCAAGGCAAATTCCAGTAGCTTATTGGTTGCGTTCCCGATTATGCAAAAATGATAGAAGTGATGATTTCGCTTCGTTTAAAATCATAAAAATCAGTTAAGTGAGTGATACATTTAATTTATTGTCCTTCTGGTTCTCTAGACACGAGGATAGCGAAAATAGTTAAAGCAACAGTTAACTCTAATCAACATTTAAAGAAGCAGTAAATCTTGAGGCATAAGGGAAGGATCATGTACACGCAAGTACCTTCAACATTTTCATTAGACCTTCCAGCTGGTGCATCAACTGCTTTCTGGAATCCTGCAACGTGGCCAGATGCGTCTCCAGCTCATCCTTTCTCTGCCTCAGAGCTCGCAGCTCTGACATCAACGCCGGGTTCTCCAACCCCGCGGCTTCTATCTCCTGTTGTCTTCTGTAGAGACCAAAGACGATTTTGTAAGAAACATTTGTCAGGCACGAAGCAGGTACGAGGAAGTGGAATATATCGCGTGGCACGATTTCTAATCGGCACGTAAAATATTCCACTTCACTGACTCGTTTGTTGTATATCGTAAAGCGATGTGTGGTTAATGTAACAATATTAGTATATGAATCTAATGAGTACACCAATCCAATCGAGAGAGAAAGAGAGATAGATAGAGAGACCGACGACGAGATGATCGAGACTGTTTATGAACTCGTTTCGAATAATTTCGAACGCCAATCGAGCGACAATCGGGCGATACGTTAGATCCGTATCGTTCCTCTTTGCTTTCCGTTGTGCGAGCTATGCAACCAAGGCGACACAAAGCGAAACAGAACGTTCTGAACATGCGTGATCCTAGGATGGGTCAACAGGATGAAATCGAGGTACAGGCTTGATATAAAGGAATATAAACGACACAGGTATACCTTAACCTTGCTATCTCGCGCATTATTTCCTTGTTCTTCGCCTCTAGCTGCGATATAAGCTCGCGCTGCGCCCGTGACGCATCTAGCGACGCCAGATTCGCGTCCGACGGTGCTCTGCCCTGTAACCAGAATCGGTCGTCGCATGAAACGATCCGCGGAAAGATACTCTCGACGATACTCCAAACGATAGTGTGATACTCACTGCTTGATCTGCCTGGGACATCCTGGACGCGGTACGTGGCTGTTAACGAGGCAGTTATGAAATTATTAACATTAGTGCTGGCGAAATGCGACGCGAGAAACGTTTAATTGATCCTCGCGGCTGTTGGCGAATTTGATAGGATTAAGGTAGCGATAATACTCGACGTTAAGCGAATTACAAGGCTCGACAGTGCGAATTACAAGCGTAAGGTAGTAAGTGAAAATGTTGAAAAGAACTCACCATGGTCCTGGCTTCTTGTGCCAACCTTTGTGCATATCGTGCTATTAATTTATGTTCATCGTCCAGTCTTGAACTGTCCATACTGGACGATATACAAAAGGAATAAGTAAAGCATGGTGTCTGCACGCAGAAACGGCAGAGAAAAAAGGCAAAGAAATTGTGCCGTAAAGTGATAGGTACGTTCGAGCTTACCTCCTCAGAGTCGAGCGGCTGTCCACCGATCCTGAATCAAAGGGTGCCATAAATCCTGGATCTGGAAAACCGTTGTGAGATGGTAAAGGTGACGGTGGGCTGGAACGTAGTGAATTTATTTGGATTGTAAAATCATGCGAGAGATACGAGATACGCGAGCGAAGTCACGCGAATGACGGAGATACTAACACTATGTGCGACAGGTCCAGTGTCTTCTCGGGCTGTTCCGGGAATCGCGGTAGACTGTTCTTCCCCTTCTCGGGCACGCATCTGAAGCTCTTCCGCAGGGAATGACCGATCTGCTTGCTCGGTGACTTCTGTCAGCAAGAATAACGTTGTGAAAAATTGAGTGACATGAAATTTCAATATTTCAGCCATTACGAGACACGATTAACGAATAATGCCTACAAAACTGCTGTACTCTCTCGTCTCGTGGTCGTTGTTGTGCGTTCCGGAGACTTTACCGCGCCAGAAGCAGTCCTGGCACAGCTGATACGAATGGCACTTCTGACATCTGTATCGGAATCCAGTGAAGTTCTCCTTCAGGCAGGCATCGCACGCGATGGGATGGGCCACTGAGAGCGAATCGGGGATTAACGTCGACAACTTGCAACAACGACAACCGAACCGGTCTTACCGACTTTACTCGGCTTATTTTCCGAGTTTAGTTACCTGTTTCCACAGCCGCCATTCTGTGATACAACGGCAGCCAGATTAAGCAGTGCGGTCCGGGATCCGACATGAGTGTATCCAGGAAGTCGTTCACGGTGACTTTGGGACTCTGCCGCATACACATTATCCGCATTATTCGCCAGTCTGTTAACGTATTAAGAGAACAGCAGATCGCAACGCGCATACGTACATCTGCAAAAATCGAATCGGCGAGACCATCGGCGTAACCAAACGATGGAGATTCGTAAACTGCTGCGGTTAGCGCCAGGACCTCCTTCAGGTAATCGGCGAACCTCCATGGTATCATGTGTCCGTTGCTGTCAGATATTTGCGAGTATATATCTGTTCACAGAAAAATTCTTAATGAGCCTGCTCGACGAGCAACTTGCAAAGCGACTTACATCGAAATTTGTCCATAAGCTTGCCCGCGCATAACGTGGCCAGGGCTACCTTCACCGAGAATACGGATATTTTATTGTTTTCCCTAAAGAAGCAATTGATTTAATTAGACATCATTTACATTATAATAATTTAATTAAATTAACATAAATTGTTTATACCAGTGCTCGGATATTTTATTAGAAAGTTTTCTGTACGTTATTGAAAATAAAATCATTTTAAAGATAATATTTTTAGTAGAAGAATAAACAAGTACAATTAATTTCGAATTTAATTAATACCATGCAAAATTCAATTTGATGAAATCTTAATCATACTTCTCTGAAACCTCTTGATATTCATCCGAGATCACAAAGCATGCACTTTCAACATACCCGCTGGTATAAGCAGCCAACAGCCAGTTCATCAGCAATGCCGTAGTCGCGTCGACTTTGGACTGCTGCGACACCGGCACTCTTTTGTTCAACGCATGGAACAAGGAAGACAGCAGCGTTTCGAGCCTGGATACACCTAACGTGCTCGTCGGCTCCAGCGTGTTCAGACCGTTCTCTCGAAACGCCTCGATCACGTTCCATATGTCGACATTGTGCACTGCATAGAAATCACGCATATATTATTGTAAAGATACACACACATTAACATTCTTAATATCCTTGATCACTTTTAATATTCTTCATTATTTCAGGATCAATTATGACGTTTAATAAGCTAATAAGCATATTTTTTAATTCAACGAGAACAACAGAACGAATTAATGACAGAACTGATTAATGTTAATGCAATTGTATAGAACGCGAGAAAATTAGCAGCGTTCGAGTCAACGTCCTGGAATACTCGCACGTGGAGTACCGAGCACGCAGATCCTGGTTCCGTTGATCCTCATGAAAATGCAACGAGAAAAAAATGAAGCCACCACTAAGAGAATTTATTAAAAAATATACTATTAAAAAATTTATTAAAAAATATACTGTTAAAAAAATATATTAAACAACAAGATACGATCGTTGAAGAATAGAGATACTTACGGTGCACCTTTTTCTGGATGAATCGCAGCTTGCAGGCGGTGCGATACGACGCGAATCGTATGGTATCGAAATTCTGCTGCCGCATCTCCTGCAGTAGCTGCAGACGACTTGTCTCGCCGCTGCTTCCGTTTCCCGATCCACCGGCGCCTTCCTCCGCCATCCTCTGCACAGAATAAACGGATAAATACGCACTTCTTCACGGCATATCCTTCCTGCAGATTCCTACGCGATCGTTCACGACGAACGATCGTTTCACAACAGGCGGTAACACGCACTTCATGAGGCCGACACGTTCTTTTCCACTTTTTTTTTTTAGAAAAGCAGTAAATGTATGCGTCGCAGAAAAGATTAGCGGGTACGTATACGCGAAGTGAAGGCCGCTGAGTGATTAATCATCGACTCGCTAGACGACTCGCGTCAATCTACTCCGCGTTCCTCAACGAGCAATTTAGCATTAAAAGACATTACGCTAAATATTGGATTTCTGTGTTTTTTTAAATAAATTTTCAAAAGTACCGTGTTATCAGGCGCCTCGCGCTAAAATGGCGATAACTCTCGCTCGATTAAAGCGAAACGGTCTTTTTCAGCGGCACGCACGCACGTGTAAGCACGATATGCAATTAGGAGGCTGTTTAAACCATGTTTAAACTATTATATATTATGTTTATAACTGCGCGCCATAATTTTTCTGATACAGTCTCGAGCGTTTGAAGCGACGTATTTCTCCTCGGTTCGATGGAACTCTGCGTAGCTCTGCGTAGCACGCATAGATGCGCAACTGACGAAGCTGTTCTTAATTCGTGGCTCGTAAAGAAGAGTCACGTCGCATTGCGGGACCGACGGACTATTTATCATCAACTTAACAATGCTAATTGGGAACGATTAAAAGATACACGCAACGTGGTTGTCTTGCGCGAAGCAATATCGTGCCTCAGAGCGGCGTTATTATTAAACAAACGGAGATTTCCGATGTCCGCCCGAATTTTTGCGCGTACCATTATTATTTATTTTCTATTTATTATTGATTATTTGTTCTATATTTATCTTGAAAATAAATATTATTTATTCTATAGTTATCTTGATTGGAGAATATCGCTACTGCGCTATGAAACTAGGCCTGTTAATTTTGATCGAACTTCGTAGCTTCGAAAATGTAACAGTCCTATATTAAACATGCGTGAATTTGTTGCAACAGAATCCTTTCTCCCGCAATCCCGGATATTGTCGTTTGGTCAATATCCTTCTACTGCACGAGCTCTTCGTTGCGCAGACCTTCCACGTGAAAACGTACGCGAAGGCTATTACCGTAAATAAAAAAGTTAATTCAGGTTCGTTCAACCGTGGCGATGTAATCCACTTTACGCGAACGATTGACCCAGTTGGTGTACGTCGATACCTAAAGGCGTAATTGATTTGAAACCTACCGTCCGCGACATCACTCAGCCACTGTAAACGATCACTTTTTTTCGCCATTTCTTTCTTATTGCCTCTCGTATCACTTGTAATCTAATTACGCAACATAACGGACTGCGGAAACCGCTCCGGGAAAGTTCGACTTTTACGATAATCAAATTTCGATGAAAAATGATCCTCTACCTTCCTCCAATTTTTCAATATTCAATATTCGAACCGATGTTAAACTTTTTTCAAACTTTTAATTTCCCGGCTTTAATTAAACTTTCAAATGGAGGAGTATGTGCATTATTCAAAGCTCTCATGTTCCTTGCAAAATTACGTAAATACATCAAGTTTAGAGTAGGGCTCGCTATTATACGTTTAAACGGAAACACGTTTACACGTATAATTAGCATATCCGTTCATTAGAAACGTTTTCCCGAATATACGTGTTTTAAGGTATTATACGTATAAACGGAAAACGTTTACACGTATATTAAACGTTTATCTGTTTATAATCGCGCCTTACGTATAAACATTTTTCTACAAGTAAACATTTTTCTCCACCTCTTATTTTTAATTTCATTGGCTCGTCATTGGCTTGTCATTGACGTTACACCAAGTCGACGACGACGACGTTGCACCACGTCGACGACGACAACGGTGACGACAGTACACCACGTCGACGACGACGATGTTGCACCACGTCGACGACGACGATGTTGCACCACGTCGACGACGACGATGTTGCACCACGTCGACGACGACGATGTTGTACCACGTCGACGATGAAGACGACGAGGACGACGACGACGTTACACCACGAGGATAACACAAGCTGAAATTGGTTGCATGTAGTCGATTACCGCATAATTTCAAGTTATTGACCTTCGAAGACTACTTCACATCTTCGAAGCTTCGATCCTTAATTCGTATAATAAACGTATAATAATCGTATAATAAACGTTTAAACGTTTACCCACAAGTAAACGTTTTTCTGGAAATAAGTGTAAACGGATAAACGTTTAACGTTTACACGTATATTTGATAAACAAAATAAAATCAGAGCCCTAGTTTAGAGTCTCTTTTTTTCCGCAGTGAAGTATTGGGCACTGAGTATCTGTTAGGTGTTGGCTAGTTCTTAATTGATTGATCGAGATTGCAGCGGAACGAGCTGATCGGCAGCGAAGGGATCGTTGGCCGATGGGTCCGATGACGGAATGAGGGAAGTAAACGCGGATGCCTAAGTTTGAATCAATACGATAAGTGGACCAGGTGGGGGGAACGTAAGATCGGTCAAAGAAACGAGGGAACGGTCGGAAAAGGAACGCCGGGTGCACGTCGACCGCTGGTTGAAGGAACGCGCGAAATGGAGCGAGCAGGAGGCGCGGCTAACTTCGGTTCGGTAGAAAATCGCGTTCGACTGACGGCGTTTCGTCCGTGGTCCCGGAAACAGTTTTAACGATAAATGGACCAAGGAACCGCCACGATCTCAATAAAAAGTATATAAAGGTAGGATACGTAATGTATTTCATCATATCTTTATGGTTAGGTTAGCTCGAATTTCTTGCGCTGAAAGACATATTTACAAAAGATACAGTTCATGGAATGTTCGTCAATTGAGTAATTAGAGGCGCCATTTATATGGCGTCTTCCCAGTTATCGAATTTCCATTCCCTTGCCCAATCTCTGCTAATCGGTTTTCCTTCCTCTCTTTTTCTCCCTTCCCGAATCTCGCGCGTAAAACTTTGCGAGACACGATACGGTACATGTGATTTTATTTCAGAGAAATATAAACGGCGCGTACAATGTACAGTATAGCAATAGTGCAGATCGTGCAGATGAAAAGAAGAACAGATTTATTTGGATAGACCTGAAGTTGTCTGCGCGACAGCCCGATACGCGCGGGATAGTTTCGTAATCACGCGCTTGCGCACGGTTCAAAAGACGTATTCCTCGAAGTTTCTCTCGACATGATAGATCGCTCGTCAACTAATTGCGTTATGTCGTGAAGAGGCGTAAAAACGGCTCCTCGTACAGCGCAATG
The DNA here is from genome assembly GCF_003672135.1 of Ooceraea biroi. NCBI lineage: Eukaryota > Metazoa > Arthropoda > Insecta > Hymenoptera > Formicidae > Ooceraea > Ooceraea biroi. The sequence continues at coordinate 21,855,698 of NC_039506.1, forward strand.
TAATTGAACGTATTAAATTTAAGTAGGCACGTTAACTAGATTATGCAATGGTTATTACCGATATCGTTGACAAATGGCACGATATTCTCGTTTCGCCTCATTTAGCATTCGGACTTCCATTTTCGAATCTAGTTCGACTGCTCCGTAGGAATTTATTTAATTTAAAATCGCATGTACTTCAGTTTATCGATCGATGCAACATCGGATGTGTCGCCATTAGTAATTCAATATGAAATCTATGTCAAACTTAATGAAATTTGCTGCTAAATCCGCGAGAAGATCCAAGTGTATTTACACGAACTTTAAATAGGACCATTGTCAAAGTTCGATGTATTTACTTCACACAGAGTTGTTTAGTATAAATACACGTACCGATGAGATAACATTATTTAAAATGCATCACCAGTTGAGAATAATAAACAAGAAAAATTTTAGTATCTACCAATATAATAATTTTGCCAGAAGGCGTATTAATTATTTCTACTGAGCGTCAGTTTATTATCATCGTTATTTATCAGAACAATCTCATTTTCAATTATAATAATAATATCCTTGTTTCAGAGCGCCTGGTGATGACAGTTCAATGGCCATTCTACTCTCCTGGATCTGCATTGTATCACATTTTCCGCGCGCGCACATTTGTAAGGTAAGAATATTAAAAATTTTTAAATATTCATAAAAAAGATAAGAGAGAAGAGAAAACGCTTCATCGTGAAGGAAACTTGACAACGAACCTATCTTACGACGGGCACAGACGACGCACCTAACCTGTTCTACCGGTCGGTGCATCCATCTACCTACCTACCTGTCTACCTGAGGCGCTCCGCGCGCGTGTCTCCAGCGAGAAAAAAAGGGTACCGACGGGGGCGTGGAGTCGTCGTCCCGTGCTCGTCGAATGCTTCCCTTGCACTCTTGTGCTTATCGCTTGTTCCACCTCACCATTATATCACGAGACGCGATCACGGGACCAGACGACGCCTGTTCCTGTTGTTTAAAGCGGTCACTCTTGTAACAGACTCGTCGCGATAAGAGTCGAGCGCAGTTTCACGCGGAGCGGTGCGTTCGCACGCCACGGGAACAGTTTTATCGAATGGAAACGTTACGCCTCGCCTCGCTGCGGTCGATATGCACGAGGGTGCACGCTCACAATCGATTTCCGGCGCGAGCGAGGACCCGGCACTCTCGGCACGAACGTGGCAGAACCTCGCCAGGACGACGTCACGATAAACAACCTCGTCGCGTGAGTCCCGATCCGACGCACGTCGCGAATTCCGCGGCCATCACTGGCCGTCACTGTCGTCGCTGATTCCCGACATGCCGTCGGTGGCGCCGTCGCTGCCGTAAACGGGCGAACGCAGAATCGGACCGCGACGATGCGAGCGCGTCGGATTTCAATTTTTTAAGAGCACGTGACCGATCGGTGGATATTCGTGCGATGCGATTCACTTGGCGCTACAAATGCTTCAAAACACTTCTGTCTTTTTTCTTCTTTCGAATAAAGTGAAGCGTTGAAGCATTTGTAGCGCTAAGTGGACCGCAACCATTAGCGGTTAACATTGTGAATTGATTGTCAAAGGGAATGTATGTAGTAAATTGTGTATGTTTGATAAACAAAGCTGAGAAGACGTGCTGGGTTAAGGTAATTTCTGCTAATGAAAAATAATCATTTTCTATAGACACTTTCCGCTTAGAAAAGGTTTAGAAAAGGTTACTTAGGAAAAACAAAACCTAACTGAAGGATGATAATCCTACGCTTTAATACATTGAAAATCAAGTGTGTTAAAGATAAATTTTATTAAATAATACATTGAGCGCAACATTAAATTGTTAAATCACTATTGGGAGAAATAATATTTTTACATGGCAGTGATTTGTATATGTGCGGCACTTGTAGCAATTTAACGCTAAATCAAGAATATGTATCAGGAAATACTATTAAATTAGTACTCCGCAACACTTCTTCTGTTGCGCCAATATTTTTTTAGTTTTTGTAATATTCATTATTATTATATTAATTAAGGACCTTTCTCATTACCACGATTGTAGTGCAAATAGTTACTACTAGGATAATTACAGAATTCGCAAAACCCGGGTGCTCCCTGCGCTCCTGGCGCTCCTCTCATACCAGAAATACCTGTCATAAATAAAATTAATGCAACACACATCACATATAAAAAGTTAAACAAGTATACTGAATTTAATTATACTCAAAATTTTATTCTGCAATTTTTACCTGGTCTGCCTGGCTCGCCTCTGTCTCCTTGCCTACCAGGTGAACCAACACCGTCGTTACCAGGAGGTCCTATCATAAAATACATTAAAATTGTTACATATAATATTGTTACATATAATGCACAGCCGTTTCCTATAGATTGTTATGAAAGTATAATCTTTTAAATTGTTATTAATAATGCTTCTTAACCTGGTAAACCTTTTGGACCAGGTGGGCCTTCTGCACCGATTCCTTCGGAACCTTTCTCCCCTTTTTCTCCGCGTTCACCAGGTGGACCCCGTGGTCCTGTAGGACCTTGCGGACCCGGTAACCCGACAAATCCAGGTTCTCCTGGCAATCCTGGCGAACCAGGATCACCTACGGTTGGAAATAAAATTAGGAAGTAAAAACTTTTACGTGAAAAATCTCGTATAAAAAGCGACAATATATAATATTTGTGAAATACGCAAAAACATGCATCAATTCTTCTACGTGCAACATTCGGGCGTCTTTTAAAACAGTTTGGCGAATCGTAATGGCAATTATAATAAAATAAAAAAATAAATACAAAATATAGAAATCGAAGATAAGACCGAGTATTAAAGAGGATAATAGATATATGCTGCTTTAAAGAGGCGTGCCGGTATCGAAATGTTAAAAGCGTGACAATCGCCAGGAAGATTAATGAAATTACTTGACTAATCTACTGCCCGCGAAGAAAGCCGCCGTTAATCCAAGCATGCTATTCTCCAGACATTCCAGAGGAAACATTGTTTCGAGTCAGTAGGTACCTGGAATGCCCCGCTTTCCGGTTCGACCGGGATGGCCCTGTCGGGCCGGTCCCGGCAACCCGGGTAGCCCTCGTAGACCGTCTGTTAATTCTTTCAGCCTTTCTGTGACACATGCCAGTACATCACATTATCTTTAGGGGCGGAGATGATAAAATGAGCCGGAACGTTAATCCCGGTCAAACTCGGTCAAATATTGTTAACGTGCGTCACGATGACTGCGTCATTCGCATAGAAGTTATATATTACAGTTTTATACGCGTACGATGAAACGGTGGTGCTTCAAGCATTTAGATCGTGATGCTACTATGAGACGGTCGCTGTACTATGAGTTGCTCGCCGAAAAAAATGTCTCTCGAGTTAGGTTCCTAACGTTTTCCGCTCTACAATCGTCTATACGCTGTTAAGAGCAGGAATTAAATAATGGCCGATATTTGGTGCAATTAATGCGCGTGCTGTGAGAGATACCGCGATAACCCTGACTCAGACAAAGGTGTACCTGGGCGACCCTGTGGGCCAGGTGATCCAGGACGGCCTGGACGGCCTCGGCCGGGCGGTCCGGGTGGGCCTTGCATCAGCGTTGCCATTTCGGTCATCTGTTCTGTACGTATACATAGGTGACAGTAAAGAAAACGGATCACGACGCGATTCCCTAATACGTGTGTACTTGACGCTGTTCCGGAGGTTTATTCGCGCGCGAAGATATAGATTTGTGTAATGATATTTAATAAGAGGAACAAGTTCACCGTCCTAAACCTCGGTTAAAGTTAACCAAGTTAGGTTTAATCATATTTCGCAGAACGAAAACGAAGAGAATCGAAGATCGGAGGATCAATTAAGCTTCGATGAGCTTCAATTGAGATTCATAGAAAATGACAGTCAGTAACGATAATCGACGGCAAATGCAATCACCTCTCAGCACGCTGGCACAAATGTCGCGAATCTCTGCTTCGCTGATGCTGCGACCTGGCAAACCTTGAAGTCCTGGCTGTCCTGGTGGACCTCTATTCCCGGGAAGACCTTGCAATCCGGTTGCTCCGTCCTTACCGGATATTCCAGGCAGTCCTATGAGCCCTATGGGCCCTCGTTCTCCAGGAGCTCCTCTTTCACCCGGCTGATTGATTTTAAGATATAAGATTTTTCTCGAAATATTTAAACATCGATATTTACAATGTTTTTGTCTCAATAAAATATTTACTGTTCCCGGAGAACCTGGTGGGCCTCTAGGTCCCTCGGGACCGGGTTTGCCTACGCTAGCAAAGCTAATGTTTGGAGCTGGAAGACCGGGTGGCCCTAATGGTCCTGGCGGTCCTGGTAGCCCAGGTAGACCAGGTCTTCCTTCCAATCCTGGTATACCTGATGAGCCTGGTGAACCAACCGAACCCTAAAAAAGTTTTAAATTCTAAATATTTTAAAGTTGTGTTGTGAGTCATCGGAATTTTGTTAAAAGTTTTAAATTATTATAATTTAAGAAAATAATATGTAATAGTATTAACCACAAAATAAGGATAAATTATTTTGACCGTTCTTACCGAATTTCCTGGCAATCCACGAGGTCCGATAGATCCTTGTTCGCCCATTTGTCCTTTGCTTCCCTTCTGGCCCGGTTTCCCATTAAACCCCGGTGGTCCCGGTTTTCCTATCGATCCTTCTAAACCTCGTGATCCTGGAAAACCAGGTTCTCCACGTGATCCTGGAGGTCCCTTGTTGCATGCAAGAACGAATAAAACGCATATTATATTTTACATAAAGAATTATAACGTAATCACTTACATATACACAAAAAAAAAGTAAGTGTCACATCAAAACTTATATACTTGTATATACGTAACAATTTATAATCTTCATAAAAGAATTTAATAATCTTGAATTTCAACTAAAATGAAATAATGAAATTATATCACGCTAAACGAAGAAAACAATTTTTGAATAAAGCAATTTTGTATAGTTCAATCAAGAAAAATATATTTGTATTATTTAAGAATAATTTTCTTGAATAGAAAGGAAACAATGTTAAATAGAAAATAACATATTTTCAAACTATTTTCGCGTTGTGCGTTATGTTTAGTTTAGATTACCATCGCGCGGCTGTCTTCGCGTGGAGGTTAACAATTTGGTAGAGTGTGATAATTGTGCGTATAATAAATAATAGATATAAGATATAATCCCGTCAACGTGAAAATACGTCTCTTACCTCCACGCCCACGATCTTATTCCGTTATTATTTGATGCATTTTCTAGTCGAGAAAATAATTATATTGTATTCTTCAGGTGACAACTATAATATTGAAATAAGATTATAATATAGTTGAAATTCAAGATTATCTTCTACCTACCCTAGATGGTTCACAAGAGAATTGATTGCCCTTGTTAAATCAAAAAGGAGAGCTCACTATACTTTTAAAAGAACTATTAATAAGAATTTGTTCTCAGACTATCTGGTGTTTTCAAATGCCAGATCACAATGTAAGGCTCTGTCTGGGGTGGTGTGGAGGGATTATGTCGGTAGAACCGAGAACTCCATCTCGAATAATATCAATAATTTCTGGAATTTTATAAATACTATTACTAATAAGGGCTCCTCTCCCCCTTATGTCTATAGGGATGGGGTGCATACGAGTAATGAGATAGCTACGGCGAATCACTTTGCTGACTTTTTCGAGTCTGTGTACAATAATAATAGCATTACTTGTGGCGCGTCAAATAGTTCGATCCTAATCGACATGACGGGGCATGATGTAGGTGTGAAAACCAATAGTGAAGTAATATCCATAGATATCAGTATTGGAGAAGTCTTTACACAGATAAATAGAATGAAATCAAGCTCTAGCCCAGGTAGTGATGGAATCCCATCTATATTTATAAAGTCATGCTGCTATATTTTGTCGAGAATCCTCTGGATGATATTTAACAAATCATTGTCCAGTGGCATTTTCCCGAGTTTCTGGAAAAAATGCATTGTGACGCCTGTTTTTAAAGGTGGTGACAATGTTGTAACCAATTTTAGACCTATTAGCAAGCAGTGCGATATAGCCAAGTTGTTTGACTGCATTGTGGCGTGTAAAATGTCTTCATTGATGAAGAATATCATAGTTAATGAGCAGCATGGATTTATGGCGGGACGGTCAACGTCGACCAACCTTGTTTTATATCATGACTACATTACAAATGCTCTTGACGATGGATCACAGGTTGACTCCGTATATACAGACTTTAGTAAGGCATTTGATAGAGTTGATCATGTGATTCTTTTAAAGAAGTTACGGCTGGTTGGCGTTGATGGTGTGTTTCTGAATTGGATATCCAGTTTTTTAACAGGTAGGCTGCAGGCGGTGAGATTCAATAACGCGCTGTCGAGGGACATAGTGGTTACATCGGGAGTCCCGCAGGGGTCTCATTTGGGTCCTCTATTATTTAACATTTTTATTAATGACATCAAACATGTATTTGAGAACTCGAATTTTTTACTTTATGCAGATGACCTCAAGGTATATAGAAGAATTTCTAACTCTGTAGATGCATGGTTACTTCAGTGTGACCTTCTGAGATTGGATACTTGGTGTGAGGATAATGGCATGAGGCTTAATTTATCTAAGTGTCATGTTGTTCACTTCAGCCGGAAAACGGATGGTTATAGGCATGATTACGTTTTGAGTGGAACTACTCTTACCAAGGTTGATTCCATCCGTGATCTGGGTGTGACGTTTTGTAGCGACTTATCCTTTAAAAAACATATAGAAACTATTACGAACAATGCGCTTAGAAGGTTGGGCTTTGTCAACCGGGCCTGTAAGTTTTTCAGTAATGTTGGTACCTTGAGGCTTCTGTATTGTTCCCTCGTGAGACCTCTGCTCGAATACGCATCTATAGTTTGGGCTCCCTATCTGGTATATCAGTGCGACATGATTGAGCGTATCCAGCACCGCTTTCTCCGCCGGGTCAGTTTTAGATTGCTTAGACCGATGAACTTTTTTGACCACGATTATGATTATTTGCATCGCGAATTGGGCTTGTTATCTTTGAGGGACAGGAGAACTCAGGCGGATCTGGTGTTTGTGCGGAACATAATTAGCGGTCGCATTGATTGCCCAGATTTGCTGGAATGCATCGGTCTGCATGTCCCTGGTAGGACCGTAAGGCGGGCTGTATTGTTTCATGTTGAGTCTCTTCGTTCATCGTGTGGTTACCACAAGCCATTAAATCGTCTCCGTATTGCTGCGAATACATTTTCCCCATATATTGACTTTTTTTATGCTTCTCCTAATGCGATTAGAGCTGCTTTTCCCCGTATTAAGATTCAAGGTGGGTGATAACAATGGTTGTATTTTTTGTATTGACCACTATTGTGGGACTGTATATACTGGACTATCCTTGCAGTGAATTTACTAATTAATGGAATGTCACTGCCCATTGATTTGTACCGCAATCAAACAACATCATGTTTTTTCGTTTTCGTTGTATCATGTGTCCGTTGGATTCTATGTACTCTTCATCTTCGTCTTTTTTTTCATTTTCTCTTGTAATCTACTGTATACTAGAGGGTTTTTCCCGTTTAATAAATATATATATTATTAAATTCTTTTACGAAGATTATAAATATTGTTGCGTATATACAAGTATATAAGTTTTGATGTAACACTTACTTTTTTTCTGTGTATAAATATCAAATAAAATACCTGCGGTCCCGGTAATCCTGGAAGTCCATCCTTCCCTGGGATTCCGGCTAGTCCCGGAGAACCAATTGGTCCAATTTCTCCTTTAACACCCGGAAGACCATCCTCGCCAGGAGAACCAGCAGGTCCTTCAGGACCAGGTGGTCCTGATATTACACTGCTTTCTCGCAGCCCCGGTATACCTTGAATAATAATACATATTAGTAGATAGGCTATGCCGATTCTGGACCAGGCGCTCCGAGGGGAGCGCGGGGCGAGGGGGTATGACGTCACGAAGGGTATAATTTATAACCCTGCGTCACTTTTCTGTCTTTATTTTAGGGATGATTGTTTAAGAATATGTTTATGACCCTGCGGCACTTTTCTGTCTTTATTCTAGGAATGATTGTTTAAAAAAAATATGTTTATGACTCTGCGGTACTTTTGCTATTTGAGCGCCGATACCCGGCTGCTGGAATGTTTTATATCTTATTATAATATATCGTAAGATGATGTAACGTCCAGCGGATAAGCTAAGTGTAACATTTAAACTCTATCGTAACCTGCGTGGTTCAGGTGATTGAGCGATTGGTCCGAGGCGAGAGTGAGAAAGAAATTTGTAGGTATTTGTTGCACTTAGGCTGCAGTGCAATCGTAGGCCGCTGCCTTTGTTGAGGCGACATCCTTTGTAGTAAACTTCCAACATGTAGCGTCGGTTGCAGCGAGAGTTTTATTAGTCAAAGAGATTAGCGAATGTTTTCCAACAGAAAGAAAGTTTATGATTTAGAGAAAAATATTTTTCGCACAATCGAGTACGTGCCGGAAATTGTCTAGACGTTTGTCGCGACTGACGCCGGACCCAGTATGATGTCATAACGTACATCCGAGTAAAAAAAGTTCTGAAAGAATGCAGTCGTATAAGAATATGTTCATGTTATAATAAGATATTGTTAAGATATAATGTAAAAATGACTTACCTATGTCAGGATCGAACCTGGGTCGGACCAGCCATATGATCACTCGATAGAGTTTAAATATTACACTTAGCTTATCCGCTGGACATTACATCATCTTACGACATATTATAATAAGATATAAAACATTCCAGCAGCCGGGTATCGGCGCTCAAATAGCAAAAGTACCGCAGAGTCATAAACATTTTTTTTTTTAAACAATCATTCCTAGAATAAAGACAGAAAAGTGCAGCAGGGTCATAAACATATTCTTAAACAATCATCCCTAGAATAAAGACAGAAAAGTGCCGCAGGGCATCATAAATCATACCCTTCGTGACGTTATACCCCCTCGCCCCGCGCTCCCCTCGGAGCCCCTGGTCCAGAATCGGCATAGCCTATCTACTCATATTAATTTCGTTGTTGTATCTAGATGTAAAATATGAGGAAAGATTATAATCTGCGTATCTTGCAATTACTGTATAATCTTTGTTAAATCAGTTGCGAACCATCTTGACCACGTTCTCCGACGTCACCCTTTGGGCCTGGAGGACCAGGAGGACCTGATAATCCTGGCGATCCTGGCAATCCTGAAGGGCCTGATGATCCTGGTACGCCGCGTGGTCCTGGTGGTCCTGCAATTCCAGGAACGTTTGTAAATACAGCGCTTCCTTTAGATCCAGGGGGACCTGGAGGCCCTGGAGGCCCAGGAAGCCCTGGTACACCATCGTGACCATAAGATCCGTCTAATCCTGGGTATCCCCTGTCTCCGCGATCGCCTAAAACATGAAATTTTATAGTTTATTAATAATTTAAAGAGGCGATGTTTTTCTTGATATTTTCATAACGCTATATCAGTGGCCTAAATATTGTTAATGAAACATTCTTTCTTATTATTCGCTAATTTTGGTCTTCAGTTATTTATAAGCAAACAATTTACAGACATTATCATTGATTGCGACAAATCGATTTACAATGGTTGCGAATCAGCATATCTGGGTCAATCTCGATATACAGAATATCACGCGACGCTTGACTCATTTAATACTTCTTATTGAAACTGTGATTTTTTATATGATTTACGTTAATGAAAAGGGTTAATAAAACGATGACTTGAATTTGCAACGTCAATACTCAATATCTCAATATTCAATTTCGCCGAATAAAATTGCTATTTGTAATAAATTTATTTATTATTTTATTTGTTTATAAATTTAAACCGAGAAATTATTAAATATACTTTCTATTATTAAAGCCAGGGTCAAATACACATGAGGCAAATATTACCATACAAGGTTACTGCCTCTGAGCTAGCACAAAACGGCCAATTGATTCAGATATTACAATAACGACAATGATAATTGAGTGCAATAAATGAGCATTCGTTGCGTAATACTACATGTCTACATACCATCGATAAGAATAACACAATTATACCAGACGTGATTTCTTTCTGGGCGAGATTAGATTGCGAGATTATTTAGCGCGCGTCGAATGCTACTCAGTAAATGAGTGAATTTGATCTTATCTTAAGCAATTTATGTCATGTTTTCCTCTTAAGGGATAATATTTCGTACCTTTTTCACCCGGCAATCCTTGAATACCTTCTCCTCCACGTTCACCCTTGTCCCCTTTATCGCCTGCAAGTCCTGGCGGTCCAGGAGAGCCCATCAGACGCGGCAAGATTCCACACAAATTAGTAATGTTTCCTGAAGGACCTGGAAATCCTCGAGGACCTTGGTCGCCTTTTAGACCCGAAAAGCCCATTTCACCCTGTTAATAATTAACCACTAATTGACGCTTTGTTTTTATTATCAACGAGTTTATAATTATGTGCCACATTGTATTAAATTTAAAATTAACTTACTTAATTAACTGGAAGCATTTACCTTTTCGCCGCGATCACCTTTTTTTCCTAGTTGTCCCGGTGGTCCCACGAAACCCATCGATCCTTTGGGACCCGGTGGGCCTGGAAAACCTCTGGTGCTAGTGTCATACGAAGCTCCCTGATAATATTTATTCCTTATATTTTTTTAAGTAAATTTAGTTGATAGTATATCGTAAATTTAAAAATTGTTCAATAATTTTTAAAATGGAATTGTACATAATATTGTGTGTGTAATATTTTAAATAATAATTGATAATACCGTTCTTCCTTGTTCTCGCCCCGGATATCCAGGTAAACCTGGTGGACCAGATGGACCGATCGGTCCCCGTGGTCCAGGGGGTCCGGGAGCACCCTAATACAATTTTCATTATATACCGTTAATGATTACAAAAGTTGATAATTGATTAGAAAGAGTTTAGAAAATCAAAGAAAACTAAAAAATATATTATCGAAAAATAAAAAAATTAATTATCGAAACATCTATATTATTTTTGTTAAAATAATATTTAATAGACGTGTAGCGCATAAATGTACATATATCATAAAGAGATATTATATTTAACAATGTAGGGATGATCTCTGAAAGGATATTATCGATGAGGCATACACCGGCAATTAAATAACTATATAGTTTTGTGATAGAAGAGAATATAATATTTTCTTGCAGATAATATACGTATACTGGCTCTCGCTGAAAGCACGGATTATCATTCTTCAATTTCTCCTGCCCGTACAGGTCTCCTATCTCTTGTCTATCTTTTTTCTCGCTTCTTGCTTTTTGTGCGTTTAAGGTTCGCAATAAATACAAATGACAAAACAAACGATAATTTTAATTTTATAATTTTCAAAAATATTTGTAATCATGCAACAGCACGCCGACTGATTTATCATATTGGAAGAAGTATAAGCATCCGTCCATCTTAGAAAGCAATAATAGTTCGCTTTACCGTTAGTTTTACAATCAAAATGAAAATCTTACAATATCGTACAACTTCTTACATCTTAATCTTACAATCTTACAATCTTAAAAATCTTACAACAAATATATTAATATTTATATAATACAAAATCACTTACATTTGCGCCATTGAATCCACGTGGTCCCTGTGGGCAGATTGTTTCGCAAGCAGGTTTTATCAGCGGAAGCGGAACGGGTAGATAATTCTTCTACGTTCACGTTAATAATCAGGTTAATTCGCTGGTCAGATTTTGAACCGTAAATCTTGTCATACTATATCAACTTACCGGTAGTTCCTCGCATGTGTCTCTCTCTAGTTCCGCAGGATTACAGCTTAGTATCATCCATTGTATATCGATCTAATGATAGTGTGAACACACGTACAAACAATAATCATGAAACATTAAATAATAACAGAATATTATCCGAACAGAGTTTTTATTAAATATTTTATGAATATTATCTATAATGTGCATCTATATTAAATTTTCGATTATTATTTAAACTAGATTAGTAAGCAAATTGTATTTTAAGTGACACACATGTATATCTATGTATATCAGTTTGTTTTCTTTTATCTTTTTTACAGCACTTTCGTAAGGGTATTTTTATCTATCAGAGCTCTAGTATGTTTTCATTCTAGATCTAGGCTAGGAGTCTAATATTAAATTCAGTTTGTCCTACTGACAGTTTTAGCCTCGGTTCATGTAAAGCTGTTATTAATTAAGTAGCGGGCTGCTTAATTGTAACAGCCGACACATAATATCATCGCTGAAACGTGCGCATTCTTTGCGATGACGTAATCCGTAATGATGATGTAATCCGAAAGAGTTAAATATATTTATACATTCAAGGTTTTGATCATAAATTTTGATAGATATTTGCGAAATTTATCAAAATATTTTTAACTTAAAGACAATGCATCATATTAAAAGTATCACGGCAATTTTAATTTTAAACATAAAACTCATAAATATCAATAGGACTTACCGGAACAGTGATTTTACTGTTGCTCATTTTAGCTAATGATATGTCACCATCGATGTTAATTGGCCTGCGTGGATTTAGTTCTTTTGTGCCAACGTATTTACAGTCAATTTTAAGTACCAGTTTATCCTTGAATACCCCGAAACTTACTTTATGCCAATCCTTGTCGAATATCTGTATTATCAAAAATCATGTTTTCTAATATGTTTATTTAACAATGTAAGTTGTAATTAACTAACTTTCTTTCATTTATCGCTTATGAGCAATATGATAATTTATGGTGGACAAACACGACTTTTAAATAACTAAACGTTATCAGTGAACATTAATCATTAATATCAAAACTTCATGCGCCTGCAATAATGATTAAGTGACTTCGAGTGACATCATGTTTTCACCATCGAATCATCGATTGCACGCTCAGTCCTCGTTTGCCTGTGACAGGACTTTAACGTTAAGAGTTTGTCAAGTGACATTTGTGCAAGGAGCGGTTGAGTGCAATTCACATCCGTTACATCTGCTCGGCGATGGCATGACGATACGATTCACACGACGAGTTTTATGCGACATGGCACGCATCTCACGCTTACGCAATGATTTCATGGGACAATTGACGAAACACTCGTAATGATCGAACGGCTAAATCGCTTTAGAAATGCCGGCTTCTCTTTGCTTAACAACAATTTTAAGAGCGATTCGCTCAATAGAATTTACGAGCGGTGCCGTGTATACCACAAGTGATATCAATGTTGAAACATGTTCAACTTTGTATTCTCAGTTCGAAACAACCGGATATAATGTACTGCAGCAAACATATAACAAAGAAACACGATTTTAATCAATTTTCCTTCTAATGGAAAATAAAATTCGAAGTGTCGAAAATTGGAATAAATTGCAAAAGAAGAAGAAATTGTTGAATGAATGGAATCGTTATACACAAGAACGTGACATATATGAGCTATTCTAAAATAAAGATAAATGTGATCAAATTGCACACTCACGCGATCATTCGTGAAAGAGACCGTCTGCAATTTTTCCTCGTGACCGATCAATGAAAAGTCCAGTGTCTGTTTTCTGGGATTCATCGTGATGAGAAATTGAGCATCGCCTCTTGCATCCACGATCTTAACGACGTGCCAAGAATACTTTGGTAATTTTCTAGCTCGCAACATGTACGCCAATGTGAATTCTTTTGGAAGCGTGTTCAACGTGACATTTCTGAAAAAAGAACTCAAGTATAAAGAAAACTCGGTGCTATGTCACTCGATGCTTGTGATGAAAAATTGTCGAGGGATGATATCGGAGAATTAGCATGCTCTTCAGCCAACTAAAAATGGTTTACGAAAACGTAACGTGGTCCATCATTACATCCATCATTAAGAATGAAATTAAGAATTAAACGTTTATTTTAATTTAACAATTCAAAGCATCTAATAAACGTTTGACGAATTTTACACTGGATAAAGTCGACGGAAGATGTTAATCTCTGTTTCTTTGTGAAATTAATTTGAATACTTTGTCGGGAGGGTGACATCAGTGCTTTTCTCCAGCCGATATGCCGTTTGCAGACGAGTGCTGCCTCGCACTTTCGTCATGCCGCTGTAATGCGTCTCTGGCAGATCCAATTTCAGCTTGCTGATGAAATCGAAGACTCGAGGACCGTCTCCTTGAGATTTGTCGCATAGAATGCGCGTGCTCACGGTGTCTTCTGGCATCACATATTCTACCATATTATATTTTAAATTTCATATTTTAAATCATCATATTTTAAATTTTACGTACAACGAGATAATTTTGTTGATACTTACGCGCATAAATCAAATGTATTATCACGAGTATCCATGTTTGTCGATACATTTGCCGTAATCGAATAGATCTAAAACGATAAGATAGTAATAATTCATAATTATAATACTTCTCGAGTAATATTTAATAACATTTAAAGAAAGAAAAATAATAGTATTTTTTAAATAATGGTGCGGTATATTGGCAGATGTAAGACATCAGGTCCAATAAGAGTAATTATTATCTCACAATTTTTAGTTATCTCTGAAATATAAAATTTATTTAATATACAATAAAATTATTTCAATACTCATAAATAGCTCCATGTATTTATAATTTAATTAATATATATTTGTTATATTATAATATTTTGACAATGCTACTTTGTGTTAATGGAAAGGTTCTCATTGTGGTCCTGTGGCGCAACGGATAACGCGTCTGACTACGGATCAGAAGATTCCAGGTTCGAATCCTGGCAGGATCGAGAGTGATTATTTTTGCTCAAAAATATTTAAAAAATTGAATGTTTAAAATATTTAAATGTTTTTTTAAAATATTAATATTAAATATTTAAATTTATTAATTTTATTATAATTTATATACTATAGTATTATAATTTACATTTAAATTATTATATTTAACTATTTAAAATAAAATAACTTAGTTTTAAAGTTTTAAAATATTTAAAATATTTCCAAATTTTTTAAATATTTAAAAAATTGAAAAATGACAAAATTAAAAGAAACATTAACTATACCCATACAGCATAGAAGCTTGCAACAACATTGCAGCAACGTTTGCAATATTACTGCAATGTTGTTGGAAGCTTCTGTGCTGTATGGGTATTAACATAATAACATAAAATATGTAGGATGGATGAGTATAACAAGATATTAGTTGTAAGGATACTTTATTTCGGCGCGTGTACAAGGGTGTGAATCGTAGCTCGGCCAGGGAGAGATGGGTGCTTTCCAATTGTTTAACTTTCCAATTATTTTTTAGATAAAGTTAAAGTTTAACACATCTTAGCACAAACATACACAAAAATATTTTATTGGCTATATATTACTAAAAAATCTTACAAGATAATACATAGCCAATAAAATACTTTTGTGTCAAGATGTGTAAGCAATTGAAAAGCACCCACTGACTCGCACGCTGGGTCTCTTCGTAAAAACAACGCAATCGCGATCCGTCGCTATTTCAGCATTTTCAGCGGCTCGTCTGATATTTGAGCAAAGCTATACTGCTCTGACCGGTATCGCCTGTTGTTATATTGACGGCGGTCGGAAATTCTTTTGATCGCGTACATTAAACGCCACGGCGTCTTAAGATCTCACAAATATGAAGATTCTGAGATTTATACTTTCTTTTTTTTGCAAATTTTTAATTAATACGACAATAAAAATTATTGCATTTTACAAAAGAAAGCGAATTGATGGAGTGAAGTTATAAGTTATAAAACTGGCATCATTTTATTACGTATTAGCAGTGACGGTGAGTTTATATATGTTAAGTTGATATTAAAATTTTTTGTGATATATCAGTTTGAATTTATAAACTCGCAGTCACTACTAATACATAATGAAATGATATTTTAGTTTTTATACTATTACTTATACATAAACATCTCTATATTATGCTTATTAGCATTTGCATTGCGCAAAGTGTGCAAACAAATTTTCTGGACTTTAAACATCTATAGCAATTCTAATAACTGTCTTGTCTTGCTCTTGATAGATTTGTAATGAAATTGACAGTAAATAGAAAAAAATAAGAAATAAAATAGAAACATACTATTGGGTCATTAAGTATGAAACTTTACAAATAGAACATAAACTTTTGCATTTTTTGGCACATGGACATGATTTATTTTCAATCGAAGTATGCGCCCATGTTATCTACACACTTCTGCCATTTTAGTGGTAGTTGGTCTATGCCTCTACTATAGAAGCCAGGAGTACGGGAATCGATGAAGTCGCGGAAGGCTGTTTCGACTGCCTGTTGAGAATTGAAGAATTTTCCTACCAAGAAGTTGTCCAAATTCCGGAAGAAGTGATAGTCGGTAGGTGATAGATCTGGTGAATATGGTGGATGACGGAGAGTTTCCAATTCCAACTCCTGTAGATTTGCCACGGTCAGTCGTGCAGTGTGCGGTCGAGCATTATCATGCAACAGCATTGGCATTGACCGATTGACCAATTTCGGTTGTTTAATAGCAAGTTGTTGCATCATTTCGTCCAGTTGCTTGCAATATACTTCAGCCGTTATCGATGTACCAGGTTTCATAAAGTTGTAGTAGATAACACCTGACCTGGACCACCAAACAGTCACCATAAGCTTCTTCTGTGTAATGTTGGGTTTCGCGTGATGTCTCGGTGGTTCATCAACGTTCAACCACTGATGTGAGCGTTTACGATTGTCGTAGAGTATCCACTTTTCATCGCAGGTCACAATTCGATTCAAAAAAGATTAATTTTTGTGACGGGAAAGCAAAGAAAGGGAAGCCTCTAGACGTTGCGCCTGCTGCGCATCGGTCAATTCGTGCGGGACCCATTTGTTCAACTTCTTTATCTTACCAATTGCAGCTAAATGAACAATATGGTGGGTATAGAAACATTGAATATCAATGCCAATTCACGTGTACTTTGAGATGGATCGGACTCTACTACGGCTCTCAAGTGATCATTATCCACCTTCGTCTTTGGTCTTCCACGTGGCTCATTAGCGAGGCTGAAATCTCCATCTCTGAAGTTTTTGAACCAATTGCTCACCGTTGCTTTAGTAGTTGAACCTTCACCAAATACAGCGTTGATATTACGAGCTGTCTCCGACACTGTGGTTCCACGGCGGAACTCATATTCATAAATCACACGAATTTTGGACTTTTCCATAGTTCTATAAAAAAGAATCCACCAATAAAACTAATGAAGATATTTGAACAAACAAATATGACATTTGAAGAGCGAACATACATCTATCACACTAACCTAACCTGATACTGACGTCTGGCGCCAAATTTGAGATAACAAATGTTAAAGATGGCGCTTTTACATTTGTAAAGTTTCATACTTAATGACCCAATACTTTTACCATTAAAATTAGAGGGAAAACACTTCCGTGGATTTCCTTGTGAAATTCAAAATTTTATATTTTATGGAGCAAATTATATATTATTATAGTTGATGTTATTTACAGAAATAAAATGAATAGTTGTTTTGCAGATTTTTTTAATCTGAAGAGTGACTAGACAGATATATTTTTAGTAATTATTTTATCGAAAATTTGTAATATCAAGAAACTGACTGCGTAAAATTTGTTTATTCAGTTGAATAATATAATCAGATATTCTTAACAACATTTATACAACATAACTACATTAACTTATAATTTGAATATGTAACTGTAATACGATAACATGAGCGATAACACATAAGCAATAACATCTTGAGCAATGAAGATATCTCCTGTCTTCTGAGAAGGGAACGGTCGAAACTGTTCCTTACCGATTTTGATGGGCTTTGTATATGTTGTAGAGAATCGAAGAATATTAAACCTATATTTTTTTAGCAGCGTATCTCAACGTTTAGGGGTTGAAACAACCTTTCGAAAATAACGGATCTTTTTATTTTTTAGCGAATATCTTCGAAAATGTAAGGTATATGAAAAAATGTTTTATACAAAAGTTTTATGATATTTTATACTCTTTACAATGGTGTATTCACATTTTTCGAAAATGTCAAACTTTTTAATATACCTTCATCCCAACCCGAAAATGCCAAATCCAACCATGATATTGTATTTCCACGATTCAAATTTTGGAAAAATGAGATGATAATATTGTGCTATAGATGTTTCCAAAGTTTATTTCCATAATTAAATATATACAAAATCAATTCTTAGTACAATATTACAGATAACAAGATCAAAATCAAGGTGAATTAAAATAGCTGCAATGCATAAAATAAAGAAACACAGATCTTGACTACATTTTGCGCAATACGAATGATATTTATGCGCAAGATGACAGAAAGTCTATTTGTAAACGTGAATTTTGGTTGCTTCGATAACTATATTTAACACTGACTAAGATCAAGAGACACGGTAGTGTCTCATACCAAGTTCACGCGCAACGCAATGGCAGCAAGAGACGGACCGTGTATCTTTACGCGAGCCGACTAGTTGAGACTAGCCGAGATTTGCGGATCTTAATAACGCGTGGTATAAGTGTTCGTAATACTGGAAAACTGGCATCTCATTTCGTAAGTTTATAATGTAAAGAAAACTGTGTGTACACTGTCATTTTGTGAACATGTAACTATTTATTGTTAACTTTTCTTACTTTCTTACACTTATTCTATCCTTGCGTTGATGTTATAAATATGCTTTGATATTTTGGAATTACAAAAGCTGTTAAATTATTAGTAATGTAGAAGAAATAGAATTATTTTGTGTAGTCATTGACATGTCATGATTGACATATAAACAATCATAATTTAATGGCTTGGTAGAACAACTGTTGGAAGGCCATAAGCAATATGTATCTCTCGGCTTTACAGAATTTCTAAACAGTGCCACACAAAAGCGTTATCACATTCATATCAAAATATAAACACAAACGCAAGAGCGATAAGTATACGTTGATATTAGAACGTTAGAAATTCCAACGGATAGCCTTGATAGCACTTTGGAACGAGACAGTTTCGTCATTTCCAGTAGCTTAAACGCACAATAACAGGATGTGATCTACATCTCGCAACATCAAATTCGATCGTACATAAAGAAACATCGCGCGAATAAAGGAAAATCGTGCGACACGCCGTCGCCACGATACGTCGGTTGTCCTTTGTTTCCTTGCTACCACCTTGTGAATCATTTCAGCCACGATGATCGCCACGCGCGAGGTGGCGCCACATTAGAGCGAAGGACGAAGTCGAGCGAAGTTACATCGCCGACTGACGAAGTTTATCGTTGACGACTGGCTGGTGTGGTTGCTGCAGCGCTTAATGCGCCTGTGGCGTCGCGGAGAACGGAAGCTGAAAGAAGGACCATCCATCGCGAGAAGGACTTTTCGACTCAAGCTCGGACGAGAGATGCGAGTGTTCACCGACACGCAGCCGTACAGACGAGGTTTCCGCATTCCAACCGGAGTGAACCTGCGGGAGTGCAGCGTCGTCATTATCGGAAGTACGTGCAAAATATGCGGCAGGGACTTCAAATGCGAGAGTGACGTTGCGTTGCATAAGCGATGGCGGCACCTCGCCATCGGATCGCTGATCGACAACTTGGAAAACGAGCTATGTACGAAAAACGTCGGTCAGAAGTGCGACGTATGCGGCATGTATCTCGAGACCATCTCCGACTTGAGGATACATAAACGTCAACAGCACAGGCACCGAAAGAGACCTCGCGGAGGGACCGTGAGAGTAAGATTCAAACTCGACGGAGTAACGATGACGGATGTGACGCTGGATCGGAAATATCTCAAGATGCAGAGGGTGCTGCGGTACTTCGTCGACATCGGTACACAAACGGAATCGCTCGAAAACGAGAAGCGTCAAGATAATTGCGCTGCAAATATCGATTTGTCGCTTCTGCCGGGCCATGCTGCGGATAATGCTGTACAATGCGACGTACGGCACCACAAAGCAGCAAATCGATACATTGTAGGTAAATTCACATCTACGGCGCGTTCTACCGTCACGGTGGGGCGAAGTCTCGCGGAGATCTCGAATACGCCGCACCGAGACGGGATCTCAGACGGCAATGGCTCTTACGTAGAAAATGGAAACACGAGATCCTGCGGCCTCGTATCCCGCGAGGACAGAACAGACGCGCTTATCGTGAGTCTTGTTGATAATATAAATATTCAAGATAAGGAGAACTCACGGACGATAAACGCGCTAGAGAGAAGAAACGTGTATTGTCAGAGTGAGATCTCCATTCTGGACGATTTTAAAATATCTTCTGCTTGCCAACAAGACAAATCCAATAACATGACGCCACCCATTTGTAAACAACATTCTGGGTCCAGCGAAAGTCTCTTTCGCAACACTGCCAAACAGCCAAACGAAAGTGCCAAAGATAAACTATGTCCTGGACTGCCTAGCTCTTTAGTAGATGTTATGGACGTAGATGCCAATGAGAACAACAACAACAATAGCTTCGACGGTGTGCGACTCACGATGAAACGTTCGTCCGCTCCCTTCCGGCTCAACGAAAAAACCGAGTCGGCAAGGATAAACACGAATGTTGACGACGACGTGCAAGAAGTTTTACGGATCATGAGGGGAAACGTACAGAACGACATCAATCACGAGTCACCTAATCGCACAGAAAGAGAAATACTGGTGCAAAATGCCGTCAACGAAATGCGCGTATTTTCTACGCATCGTGGGTCAAGCGTTCGTATGGAAAAGCGCAACGCCGAACTTATGGCGAGCGATGTCGAGCCCTCAGATTATCCATCGTTTGCGTCGATTACCGAAAGCGGCTACCAATTTCTGACAGATGCACTCAACAAGAAACTGAGCATCTGTCTGAAAGATCTGCATCATTATGGAATTAGTTCCTACAACGATCTACCGGAAATTAACAACAACTTAGAAGAATTTGCGATGTATGCTCATGAAGGTTACCTGGTTGAACCGTGGATGCAAGCACTGGGCTCACAATATATCGCTGAATTGAAAACAAATGATATCGAAGCGACTGTTAATCTGGAATAAGCGTATCGTACAAAAATACTAGGCAAAAATGCATATGTTGCAGGAGCTTGCTGATAACTACGGTAGATATAGGCTGTGTCTCGTAAATAATTCTGAAGGCCAAAGTAAAGAAAGTACTAGTATAGAATCTTTTTCTTTTTTATTGTTTTTTTTTCGGTTTATGTTATTAAAACATTCTTCTTTTCTTTCTCAAAGTTTCTAAAAGAAGCGTGTTGTCAATTTTCTTGACGGTATCTATTTTGGTACATAAAGCGCTATTACATTAAGCGAAACTAAAAATGGTGACTAGATATTTTTTGTTGTATAGTATCTTATTTTAATTTAAATAAGTGAATCAGAATAAAGCATTGCGTAATGCTTACATCGATAAAACAAAAACGTAATAATATAACAATTAAAAAGTTTTACTCTCGAGAATAGAATTTTCTGTCATTACCATTATGGTAAATTAATACACAGTAAAATGCAACAATTATTTGAATACCAGTAACATTATAATGAATGATATAAATATGTTACATAATCTTTTCTGTTCGTTTCTTTTAATTTATGATTTACTTTATGATTAAATAACGGAATATATTTTATAGGTAACATGGTTATATATATTAGTCGGTTAGGTTATCTGTGCTAAAAGTTGACAATCATAATTCAATTTCACACTAATATTTCTACTAATATATGCTATTAAAAATTTCATTATTGTTATTTATCTCATATTTTATATGTTATAAAGAATATGGCGATCTATGTGTATACAATAAGTTAAAAGTAAAAATGAGAAAATGTGTTCCGTTTATACGGTTCTTTCTCGTTTAGTTTCATCAATTTTTTGTCATAGTATCGCGCAATATTATGTGTGTTTCAATCTTCCTGAGAGGAAGATACAGATGTTGCTAAAGAATTGTGATGTTAAATGTATATTTATGAGTATATACTCTTTCTCAAATTTTGTATAAATATACCTTTCTTACATCTTTGTAATAAATATTTGATAAAAATATTAAGTTCTGTTTGCATCCTTTGTATTTTTATTAGCAAGCTTCACAACTACTCGCGTTGGAACGAGCCAAATCATAAAGTGCAAGGCGTATTAGTTAAAAAAAATCGCCATGATCCAGCGTGTATTAAAAATCAATCGTGCACTGTTACGAGTCTATAGAAACAATGTCCACGTGTTACCCTGTTGCTCTTGTGATCCGTCGTTTCTCAATCGTGTATCGTCACGTATGTTATTGCACGTTTGATGTTGTCCTTATAATACTGCAGATGGAACACATTAATTCACGTTACACTCCGCCACGTGATTCGCTAAATCCCACTGCACCGGAGATGCAAGATGCAGCAACTTGATGCACAGCATCGCACAGCACAGCCGCATGCTAACTGTTAAGCTTGTGGGGGCCTGGTCGCTTTGGACCCCTCTACGCGCGAAGATCCTCTCCTAGTAGGACGTGAAACCGATTCCATCTTATGAAGTCACGAAGAGAGAAGAGAGGTCATCCG
Source organism: Ooceraea biroi (assembly GCF_003672135.1). Classification (NCBI taxonomy): domain Eukaryota; kingdom Metazoa; phylum Arthropoda; class Insecta; order Hymenoptera; family Formicidae; genus Ooceraea; species Ooceraea biroi. The sequence goes on from NC_039506.1 coordinate 21,878,155, forward strand.
CGTGGCATCGAATTGCCATGTAGAGCGCAGGCATCAAAGGCGTTACAGGCACATGGAACATTGTCACGAGGTGGGGAACAATTCGCCTTGAGCATTGAGGAAGAAACTAGATGGAGGAGATTCCAATAAGGTCGGCTTAAGTGTCGGCATGATGAATGGTATCATATGCTTTCGTCATGGTAAAAGACTGCACAAGGTCCGCAATTAAAACGAGACTTCCTTATTGTGCTTCGTTTATTGCACCACGAAATATTACATGCCACAGATTGCGCGCGATTATCGCGCGCTGCGACTCAATGGATACAGACATTGCAACGACGATTGACGAAGGAAGCGAGAAAAATTCCATTCAAACTGACAAGTCCTCTTCCTGTTTCGCACGCATTTTCGCTTCTGTCAGTTCCTTGTAACGCGCAACATACTCGTTCACCGTCGCGCACAAATCTCCGTTGCTCTCCATCGTGAGCTCGAGGGTGGAGAACAAGCTCTCCAGTAGCTGGCTCGGCCATTCGTCGGTCGAGAGAACGATCGTTTCGATCAGATCCTCGATCTGAGAGCCAAAGAGCTTTTCGGTACTGGACGGAGCCGAAGACGCACCGGACATTAGCTTCTGCCGTTTCTGCGGACCTTCACCGGACGCGTATTCTCTCTTCATGTTCGTTCCTAGCGATGACCGGCAGAAATTTATAATTCATAAAATTGCAGATTGCAGCTATTATTATAATATTTTATTATGATATAATATTATATTATATATGTGATTATAATTTTATAAATTAATATTTTCATAAATAGTTTCGTTAAAAGAAAGAGGAATATTAAATATATATAAGTTGACTCAGATTTCAATTTATAATTACGCGATCTGGAAGACGTCGAATGCGAGGACCGCACAGTTCCGAGCTTATTTCGCGCTTTCGATTCCGCCTTAACTTTCTTAGCCGATCGTGCCACGCCAAATTCTTAGGAAATTATTGCGACGTACATTAACGATCGGTAAATTTCACCTGCGAAATCTACGCTCTTAAACGTACCTAGTAACGTATTAAAGTTGGTGGAATGCACGTAGCTTCTTAATCTTTTGTTATTTTCGTTCTTGAGCTTCTTCGGGCTCAGGATTTGCAGTAGATCCGCTACGTTTGTGAAAAATGGATTCATTAGCATAATTATTATTCGGTGTACGGTTATTTTAGACGGATGATCACCTTGCGAGGAATGATCGGAGAGATCGTCGGAACCTCCATTGAAAAACAATTGCCTGAAGAAGGAGCGCCGTTTCGACAGCGAAGGTGATCTCACCTCGTACACCTCACCGTAATTATCATCGTACAACTCCGCGATCTGCGATACGGCACAAATAGATTAATAATTACGCGATTTTATTCTATACGAGGAACAACATATCGATGATTCTCGAGCTATTCTGAAAGTAAAATTACATTTACATTTAAATTTACATTTGAACGTGCTAAATATACGCGCCTATATAAAAATATGAATCGAATATCAGGATTAAAAGAGACACAGAGAGAAAAAAAGAGAAACGATATCAGACAGGTTCAAGGGACGTCAACCTCCAGCGGCAGATCGACGTGTTGACAGTGGGCGGTCATTAGCACGAGTATATGCACCGATCGATCGAGGCCACATATTAGAGAGGTGAAGACCACTCTTGCTGTTTCATTCACCAGACTCCACCAGGTCAGAATTCCGGGCACGTACAGCACCGCCGGCAGAGTACGACGTGCGGTCTTGATCATCTATTATGACGACGGAATGCTCATTTTCTGAGATTTGTCTAAATAATAGTCACGGCGGAGCAAATGGTTCCTACTTGTATTATGGCCTCCTCGGTCGCCTTGCCCGTTTCTTCGAACAGCGTCGTGACGTCCAGGACATGACATGGCAAGTGTTCCAAGGTATGTAGCAACGCTGGTCCCAAGTGACGAGTGTGGGAATCGTCGTCGCCACACAACAGGAGTCGTGGACAACCACTCGATTTGGATGCTGCTCTGCCTGTACTGTGGTCCAGTTTGGATTAGTTTAATTTCATTGCTATGTGCCTCTGGATATTCGTGCGTTCACCTCGAGAGCCTTACATGTTGTCGGACATCAGCATGCCGGTTGGACAAAGCACCTGTAACCGTGACAGAATAGCTGCCAGATCCTCCTGTAATAACGGTTGGACCCTGCAGGATAAACTCTTGATTGGGGCGATGACGACGCGATGCGATGCGGGAACGATATTCTGACGCGCTTTTAGAAAATCCTCCTTTTCCACCTTGATGAGAAATTGAGTTCTTTAATGTTACTTTAGGTGGAAATGTGCATATAATATATTTCACAATTCTTCGTAAATTATAAAAGTCCCTATTATATAGCAAGACAAAGTCTATTTCTTGTAAAACAACTGCTTTTGCCTAATTTGTTGGATTAGTTATAGGCGATTCATCATCATCAGACATCTTACTTTGAGATTGCGTTCGTTGATGTGATACTTGGACTTGGAGGTATAGATCTGCGGGTAATTTCGGCGAATGGAACACATGACTGCTTCGGCACAAAGAGCCTGCAGATCACTGCCGCAGAATCCCAAGGTCTTCGACGCCAAATACGCTAAAAATTTCTGTGCTGGCTTCTGTTTCCAACTTTTGATGTGTACCTGTTACCGTGCAAGAACGTTAACGGTTCCACTTCTTTGCTTTTATACTCTTTCTTTTTCTAATATCTTATCAGAAACCAGAACAGTACCGAAAGTATCTCTTTCCTGCCTCTGTAGCAAGGCAATGGGAAGTATAGCTCTTTATCGAATCTGCCGGGTCTTCTCAGAGCGGGATCGATCGCGTCGATCCTGTTGGTTGCACCTATCACTATGATCTCCGAATTATTGTCCAAACCATCCATCAGAGCTAAAAGAGTAGACACCACGCTAGCATGGACGAAGTCCTGTCGACTAGACCTCACGGGTGCAAGACCATCGACTTCGTCGAAGAAGATGATGCACGGCTTTGACTGTTGTGCCTGGGGAAAGAGAAATTATTTCCTCAAAATCTTCATTAAGATTCCTTTTCCTCTCTCTTTTGGAGTTACGTCGAATCTGCTGCGTGGACACGAGCTTTGCTATTTGTGCGATGGTTAAACGTTATAGAAGAGAGAATCGTAGTTTGATTCTTGTTCAAAATGTTTTATTTTTTAAAAGAAGTGCGGTGTAAAATCGAGGCGACAGGCGACAATGAAAAGTGAATCATAAGGATTAGATTTCACCAACCAGTGAGAAAACCTTCTCGAGTTTCTTCTCGCTCTCTCCGACCCATTTGCTGAGACAATCAGAACCTTTGCGCGAGATGAAAGAGACCTTGCGTTCGGAATTGCTGCACTCGGTTGCTAGAGCGCTGGCCACGAGTGTTTTTCCCGTTCCTAAGCGAAAAATAGATACGGAAAGGAAGATCCAACCGAGAGTTCGCGTGAAGAAATGCTGTACCTGGTGGACCGTAGAACAATAAACCTCGCGGTGGTCTGAGATTAAATTTTGCATACACATCACCGTACATCAGCGGGAACAGGACCATCTCTTTCACAATCCTGATATGTTTCTCCAGTCCTCCAATACAGGAGAAATCCTTTACACCAGACATTTTTCCTCGAAAACTTAACAAACTTCTACACACTTTTAACGCAAATGATTAACACAGAAATGTCATCGTTATACTCAACTAAATATTTCAAGTTCTAAGTTTTTATTATTTATTCGCACATTTCCGATCGGTATCGTTACTTAGAATTTTCGGGCGGATTATTTAGAGTTATTACAATTTACTGCTCGATTTCATTATTCCTGGCGTTCTGACACAGCCAGCTGACGAGGAGACAGTGTCATAGTATCGATACTCTAGCGTTCATGTGTTTTTGGAAATTACAGAAATCAACATACGTACATAACAGGATAGATAGAAAGGTAGGACTGTCAAAATAGATAGAGGAAAATAGAATGTTCGTGCGATCCTACAGAATCGCCAGTAATCGGTTACATTACGAAACTTTATTTCACTATAACTGTATGACAATAAAATGTATTACTTATATGGTAAAATAAATAAGGCAGTGGATGCATCGTCGCTCTTTTCGTCCGTATTTCTTATAACTTGTGTCGCGTGTATGTGTGTGTGTGTGGTGCAGATTCTTAAGACTACTCTACTTCCGTCATGTCGTGTATTGTTGTAGAAAAGATTGCCGGACTTGATATGGTACAATATTGAGTTGAAAACTGCGTGGACACTTCCTTCGTAGAGAGTAGTCTTAAGGAATATTATTGGGGGAGAAAGAGAGAGATAAGTGTGTTCGTCGCTCATTCGTGATCGGCAGTGTTTGCGAGAGAATCCCTCGGATTCAGCAGCGCGTATACATCATGTTCATGTGCGCCCATGCACGTACATGATTCACAATGCATGCACGCACGTTGGTACAATGAGATGAATAGCATGTCCAGAAAGTTAGCACCAAAAAAACATAATCGCGGAACAGTCTCCTTTCCGGATACGTTGAAGCGGAATGTAATCGGATCGTTATAATCGCTTTTAACAGGAAAAGTCACATCCGCTTGCGGTGCCTCATTATCTCGGATTGTTTAATCACGGTTGTGACTTCTCCGCGTGACTCACTTATCGCTTTACAACAGTTTGTAATTATACGAGAGAGAAGAGTTCTGCTAGAGAGACAAGTATCGCTTGTCCCGTCACTTCTTTGGCAAATACGGATATTTTTATGTGATTCTCTGCAAGAGTAAGAGAATCGGTTGATGATTCGTATGACCATCACAAAACTGCTTTCTTCCTTCTTTTCATTTCTTCCGATCCGGAAGTATGTTCTTCACGCAACACGTACGTACGTTAAAAAGCGAGCCTTCCTCTACACCTCAGTCTTTTCGATTCTACTCACTAGAGAATCTCGCAAGACAATCGAATTTCGACGAGTTACCCGATCGCCGAACGAAACGAATTCTTACACATTTCTAACTACACATTTCTCCGCTAATGATGCATCGCCTGACGCGAGAAACGATATAATTGCCACTGACAAAACCTGTAGATTCGTGCGATCGCGTATAAACTAAGAGAATCACGTTTCAACCGCAAATATCAGCTTGTGGTGCCTAATTATTTTGGATTGTTTAATCACGGTTGTGACTTATCTGCGTGATTCACTTATCGCTTTACAACAGTTTGTAATTATTACGAGAGAAGAGTTCTGCTACGTGATATTATTCGTGGATCACATAAACTTTATTAAAGTTTATTTTTTGCTTGATCGCGTGATTTCAACGACATAAAAGGAATCGCGTTTTATATGTCACCTTCGACAATTGTACGTGTCTTTTTATTGAATATCGATTATTGGAGAAACTGCTTTTTGTGAACTGCTTGGAGCAGCTTGGGTGAAAACGAGTTTTCCTGTCATTATGTACGACTTTATCTGGTAACTAATCGTTTACAATTATAGCGCATCACAACCAATACACGAATCTGGAAGGCAAGTTATACTCTAGATATTTCACTAATATTTATACATGTATATATCAAAGTCTCTCAGGATCGTCACAATTTTTTTTGAGCATTGTTACTCGACTTTGCGTGGATGAAAAATAGTTTAAAAAAAAAAAGTTTTAAAGACATCTTAATAGTTCTGTAATTATGAATAATTGGAATTAAATTAATTCTTTTATAAATCAATTCCGAAACGTGTACCATTATTCGTGAAAAAGAATTGTGTCGCGAAAACTAAAACAAATATACAACTTGAAAACATGTTTATACAAATTCTCTAACTGGCTATTTTTATCTTCTGGATCACTGCAATATTTATTACATTTTATGAAACGTGTACAAATAAAAGAAAGAAAAAAAAAAGTAAAAAATGGAATAAAGTGGAATGAACAGAAAAAAGCGCGACAGTCCTGGGATACTTTGTAGAGCGACGGCCAGATATTCAGGAGTCCTCAGGATTGACTTTGAAAGTCAATGTTTTCTCTGATAATGCAGAAAAATTTTGAAACCAATTTTATTATATATTCCTAGAAAAGTTTGAAAGATGGAGTCATTCTTTTTTTGCGCCAATTCCTTCAATTCTCATCTAGACCATTAATACACAATACGTATTAATTATTATAATCCATTAAGAGATCTAATGCACGATTTCACAAGTTTTAAAGTCTCATTCATCTTTGCAATCTGATCTAAACGTGACTAACTAGCCGCCACTGTATAACACATTTTGTCGAGGTATTTCATATTTATAATAGTGTATGAGTGTATATTAAGTGCCCTGTTTTTCTCATCTCTTTTCAACGAGTAAAACCTTATACTTTTTACAACTTTGGTCTATTTAAATTGCAGATTATTAGTTGTATTTTGGACACGTCTTAAGTTACTTCGTATGAACCGTACTAATGCAGGATAGATCAGAAGCTGCTGTCGTGAGAGAAAGATCATATTTAACTGGAACACATGATATTATTTTATTATTTCATACGAAAAAAATAAGGATGTTTAGTCTTATCGAGTAATAATTCTTAATGAACAATCTCTTTGACAAGTTAGATTCAGTTGTGTGAATATTCTCTCACGCCAGCAATTTTGGTCTTGTCCATTTTTTAGCAAAGTGTATTATCCTATACTAATAATAATCTGAATTGATACATTCTGTAGCGCGAGGTACATTGTTATACAAGGAAAACCACAGAATCTAAACAGAATCTAAAGAATTCGTGCATTTCGTATTGCAGCTCATTCTAAATTCTTACTCGAGTTCGAGACGGACGTTTGGAATAGTTTCCCATTGGCCATGTAATAAAATGCTGGACTTATGGTGTGATTATCTGCGACAACTTTAAGATTACAAACGATATTGCATTACTTGTTAATATGTTTGTTTAACAAAGATTATTCGAATGGAAACACTTAAGTACACAATGTACCAATTCCTACATCTTCGTTACTTCTCGTATTATCAGTAAAATTTCAACTAATTTATTATACATAACTTAAAGAACGAAACTCAAAAGAGAGAAAAATAATTTCTACGAATTTGATTTTCTGATTGCTCAATTTCAAGTCTTTCTTCATTCAATTTGAATTCTTTCCTAGCGTTCTTGAATAAAAGCCATATTATCCTAAAGATATATTATGCAAGAACGTTTAGCGATTAATTGTTTTACCTTATTTTGCTTTACCATAGTGACGTAATTTCGAAGATAAAACTAGATATATTAATAATAAAAATAATACTAATAAGAACGAAAGTGAAAGATACTTATTATTATAATGTTTATGAAATGATTAATAAAACGATAATGATAAAAATATAAGAGAGGCGTGTATACAAAATCAAATTTAAATCATCATCAAATTTGCTTTCTAAGAATTATAAAAGTGACCGTGAGCCACAAGATGATAATGTAGCTTGAATTTTCCCTTATTACTTGAGCCACGTAGCTTGAAAATAACGATTGTTGTCTTATTCCCGTATGAAATATCAAATCACTTGCGTGGACATTTACAGCGCTTTTACATGTGTATGTACAAAATACCATCTGATGTTATGTATACGTGGAACACAAAATATTCAACTAAATTTAATCGACCGCTATCTTACATAAAAAATGCGATTGCATTGCAAGCATGATGCTGTTGTTTACGTAAGAATTGGCAGTATAATAACTAAGAAATATACCGTTCCAAAAATTTCTCTCATACAATGATAATATTCGATTCTCTGCACTTGTATAAATATACAAAAAAAACCTGCTGAAACGCGTGGCTAAACAGACGCTATGACAGCCGTAACGTATAGCTCGTGTATCTCGTGTTAGCAATGTGCCGCGTTTCCTTTTATGCAACGCCACAACTCTGCGTGTTGTACTCTAGTGACGCTGTGACTTGTACTCCGCAAACCTCTCCACTTCTTTGAGCAAGTCCTACACATACAACAATTAATTATACATGTATACATGTATGCCGTATCTCATTGAATAAAAAGCAATCGATATTTATATGTTCTTTTAAACAGCTAATGCATATATTTACCTTTGGCAGTGATTTTCTATCGTACTTGTGAGCGTACTTTCCAACGCATCTACTAAGTTGCACATAAATGTCGCACAACACCTCGACGGGGAAGTTTTTCGTCGCTTCGACGGTGAAATGCCAGGCATTCTCGAGTTCGGATTTATCAATCGTGACTTTCTCATTCTCGTCAATCTTATCACGACTAGAATCGCTTTCGATGGCGAATGACAATTCGTCCGTGCTTTCGCGCCGAGACGATGAGTTGGAATCGCCATTTCTAACCGACCTATCCTCCTCTGTGTAGCACGTCTCCATCTGATCGAGGCTGTCCATTCGGTGATCCATAGCGTCGTTGTGACTCTCCTTCGAATTTTCGTTCTGCGAATCGTTCTCCGAATCGGTGTTGTCGAACAGCCCCACGTGCCCGTTCAAAACGCTGTGCGCCTCCGTCTCGAACTCTTGGAATTTCTCCAGGTCGATGCTGGTAGTAGTCTCGTTGTTCAGCGACTTACTCACGATCACCTCGGTAACGTTTTCATCGAAGGCGATCTTTTTCTTCTTGTGGACCTTCTTTACGTAGCCTCGTGCCCAGGCGGGTATCTTGCGTTTCCGCGAACTACCGAATTTCTTCCCATTCACGACGAGAGATTGACTAGAATTCACGGACTCCTTTTTCTCGCCTCGTTCGTTCGTCGAAGTCGATTCCGACTTTGCATTCTTACTCTCCTCCTCGTTGTTGCAGTTGCTCTCTAGGATGCGGCGATTCTTGGAGATTTCGCGGCACTTGTCCTCGAAATCAGAGTCCAGTTCGGCTTTTATCAAAGCGTAAGCATTATCGCGCAACGAACACGCCCGGTGTCTTATTAATTTATCCGCGGGATCCCTGTGTGGAGAAAAACATGTAATCAATAACGTGCACGAGATTTACGTTCTAGCATTCCATCAACAGAAAGCGTGATGACTAATGGAAGTGGTCTTCAATGATGCGTAGTAAATTAGTCAATAAGTGGGGTGTCTAGCAGAACATCAACGATTATGGTGCGCTTTAAATTGAAAACCACTGTTAATCTACGGAGCGATAACAGCATTATACGGATAAACAGCAAAAAGCTCAACTACCTCTTCAATATTCCGAGGGAAGGCCTATCACGTAAGCTGACATGAAAACACACAATATGAGTGTCATCAGTATAGAAAAAAAAAAGAAATAGTATTGCTAGAGAAGAACCTTAAATTACAGAGTAATGGTAACTGCTTCCGGAGATATTCGTTCGCACGAAACTCGTATTGACTGTTTTCCTCGACTCGTACGTAGACACGTGTCTGGTTTACCAACCTGTCTGGATTGTATTCCAGGGCGTTTCTGCATATGAGATCAATGTCGTCGAGGAATTCGCGCGCGCACAGATAACAATTCATGTCGATTTTCGTCATCATCGTCTCCAGGTCCATAGGTTGCTTTATGATCAGATTGTAATCCGGTACCTCCTCCGTGTCCACCGGCTTCGTGAACATGAAAAATCTGCAACAGGAAATGGTCGTTTGGAATCACCGTCATTATGAAGAGAAGGCTGAAAATGACAAGCGCGATGATGCTCACTGTCGATTTCTCGCTAGCTTAGCGCAGATTTCTCTCAGGAAAATTCGCAGTTCTCTCAGTGACACTTCGTCCTTCTCGTAAATGATTTGCTTCTCCTTCTCTGTGAGTTTCTTTGGCAGCGGATCCGGCGCTAGTGGCAGTGTTTCCAAAACTTCGACTTTGTTGCTCTTAATCTGTGGCTGTCTCAGACTCTGAACCATGAATATAGGTCGGAAGAACTTCATCCTTTGCTCGGTCGTGGGAGTTTTCATGGAGTACACCTCCCCACGTAATTCGCTGAACAGATTTTTCAATTGATTAGGAAGATCCTGATACGTCGCGTCGCTCGTTGCGAGGATCAAGATCGGCAATGAAGGATCCAGTGCTGCGATGCGGCACAGGAAAACCGCTTTCACCGTCTCTGGTACGAGAGGCCACCATTGATCGATCGACCGAATGTAAATTATGGACGGTACGTTCCTAGTAGCTTCGTTAAATACCTGTGATTAACAATTAAGATTCGAATCAAACTTTTCTCTTTTCCACGTAAGATTAAATAAAAATATAGAGTTTAAAAATACGAGGATAGCTGAAAGTGTACTTTTGTTTTATACTTTTAATTATTACAAAAATCATTTTATAGAAATTAAGTCTTTTCAAATCAAGTTTGAAAGATTTTGAGCAAAAATATATTAGAGATCTCTTTATGTAACAATGTTGTGTGACCTGTACGCAAGTTTCTTCCGGCGATCGAGCGCTTTCCGCAAATAACGTGCTGACATCCAAAATTTGAACTGGCAGATGTTCCATGCAGTACAGTAACGCTTGGGCTAAATGAGGTCCCTGACCCTCCGACAAATTGCCGCCGGAAATCAATAGTCTCGGACGATGAATACCCTTAGTGTGCTTCATTCTATGGAAAAAGTACAATGTATGAATAATTGAAAAAGAGAAATGGAAGTAGTTTTATGAAAAATTTATCAAGAATTTCACCATCATTGTACCAAGTAGTAAAACGTAAAATATAATTACTTTGCCATAGCAGGATTGACACCTTGCGGAAATATCCCTCTTATCAAATTTATTAATTCTTCCAGCGGAGGCCCTAATAACGGTTCCATGAAGAGCTGTAGCTTTCTCCCTGCACACGGAGCTACTCTGTGCGATGACGGAACGAGCATAGAACTCGCTTGCGTAAAATCACATTTTTTAACCTGTCGATTAATACAATAGATAGTATTTCATAAATATGTAAAAATTACAATTTAATATGGATTACTCTTATCATTTTGCATGCGTACTTCGACTTTCGCTGGATCTAATAACAGCCTATCATTTGTCATATAAATTTGCGGATAGGTTCTTCTCAATCCTTGCAGCACTGCTTCGGTGCAGAGGGCTCTCAAGTCCGAACCGCAATAACCGGTCGCCTTCTCCGCTAGTAGTTCCAGTAACTGATCGGACGGCGGATTTTTCCACTTGCTGACATGGATCTTCAGGATCTCTAATCTCTCTTTCATGGCTGGCAGCGGGAAGAAGAGTTCGCGATCGAAACGGCCGGGTCTTCGTAGAGCTGGATCAATCGCATCAATTCTGTTGGTCGCACCAATCACTATCACCTTTGACGTAATAGAAACGGATAATTAGAAAAAATTGCTCGATTAGAAGGAGCTGAAATAAACATTGTCTTTGCATCATTCTCACCTCCCCTCTGTCACTGAGACCATCCATCAGCGCCAAGAGCGTAGACACGATGCTGGCGTGAATCTGATCCTGTTTGGTGCTCCTGACGGGCGCCAAACCATCTATCTCGTCGAAAAATATTATGGACGGTTTCATCTGTTGAGCCTGTTCAAACAACAATCTCAGCTGTCGTTCCGATTCTCCGACCCACTTGGATAGGCAATCCGCTCCCTTCCTCATGAAGAACGCCATCTTCTTGTTACCCTGGCTGCATTCGTTGGCCAGCGCTCTGGCTATCAGTGTCTTACCAGTCCCTAAGTAGATTTTCAATTCATATAACGTTAATGTACCAGAGCAAGCTTTAACTTTACACTCTTGTGAGATGATACGTCTAAACATGGTTACCTGGTGGACCATGGAACAAGACACCTTTCGGTGGGGTAATGTGATATCTCTCGAAAACGTCTGGATACATCATAGGAAAAACGACCATTTCCTTAAGGCAGTGAATATGGGATTCTAAACCCCCAACATCGCTAAATCTAATGTTAGTGTCTAAGGTGATAGGATTGATGTCAGCCTTCCGATCTGGTGGGCCACCTTGCGGTATCGCCGATTGTCTGCGTAAATATCGTTCGACTCGTTTATTTACAAACAATTTACACGCTGAATGAGAGCTATCTTACGATGTACCTCGCTTTTTTGCCTTTTTTCTTGTCATAACGTTGTGGCTCAGAGTCACTGGAATCGCTGGAACTCGTGCTCTTACTCCGATGCTTCCTCCTTCTCATCGAGTTGCTAAGAACGCTTCTGAGAGCTCTAATGGATCGTCTAACCGGTTCGACATTAGCTTGAAACCTATCTACAGTAGGTTTTTTCTGACGTAAACTGTATTTCCTAGGCCCGGGAGAATCCGATGACTCGCTCAGATCACTATCCACTACTGAACGCGGGAATAAATCACAACACATTAGATGAATCGTTTTTTGAGGATTTAAAGGGAAAAACATGTTTGGCAATAACACACGCTGTATCGGTATCTGTAACACTAGCAGATCTTTGATTGATCTTACCTCTTGGCAGCTGTCGTTGAGCCGTGCGTCTTGTTCTCTTAATGCGCGTGTACATGTCCTCATATCCCTAGAAAGAACGATGTGAAAAATATAAAGAACATGATAAACTTTATCGTTCAATAAAAAAGATTGGGAGAAAGTTTTACTCACATCTTCATTCTCAGAATTATCGTTGTTATCTGGCTTTTCACTTTCTCGCGAGCTATCATCATCCGCCTCGTCCTGCTCGGTCTTGGGCTTTTCATTCTTCTCGTTTATGCTGCCGCATAGTCTCGTTACAGGACCTTCTCGAAATCGGTTTGGGCTGTCAGATTTTCTTGTCCTAAATATTTTAATTACATAATAAATTTTTCCAGCACCGGACGTACAAATATATATCACCAAGATATATGTACCTGGTGTCTTTCTCCTCGGTCGCCGGCCTAGTTTGCTCATTAACTTCCTTCTCTGGCTTAACCTCTTCCGTTCTTTCTTTAAGATCGCGTTCAGGTCTACCCCTAAGTTCCCTGCTGTTTCGTCGATCATGCTCCGTTCTATCTCTGAGATCTCTAAGTCTCGCCGAGTTCTTGTTAGGTGGATGATTCTCACGAGATCGTAAGGGCATACGATCTCGGAGATCGTGCTTTCTACCAGGGACATCGTCTACCATTTCCTTGTCTGAGGAGGAAGCATGTTGTTGAAACATGGGATAGCCTTTCAATGTCTGTGTTCCTGTGGATATTAAGCAACATTAGAAATAATGAAAATCACGTCAACAGACAAGATAGAATAGGCTTCCACAATTGCTATGACACATATTGATACAAGAAGCATATTTTATATAAATATATACATATATATATATATATATATGCTTTATACACAGTGTGTATATGTATATACATACATATATATATATATTTATATACATATACACATCTGTGTATAAAGCATGCACACGTAAAGTACTTGTATGTAAAGTACAATGAAAGCATTGTACCTAAAATCCAGCTAGTGTTAAGGTTGTCATAAGTCTGCATTCTATTACGTGTACTACGTCGTACACTTAAATTGTTTCGTGTTATATGCGAATTGGAGCTAGAGTGCGATCTCAGCTTGCGCAGGCTCTTGGATCGTCTGACATTTGACTCCAAGCTACGGTTGCGAGGAGCAAAAATATCTTCCTCGGTATCCATTGAATCCAATGCAGCGTCATCATCCGACATTATCTATAAGACATTCACTATATTCAAATAAATTTACTGCACGCACAGCTTGTATCCTGTATAACAATCAAGCATTGTGCATACTTATATTTAATTTACATGTTTCGGTATGTACTTTAGTACAAATGCCAAAAATAAAATTATTATAAAATTGAAATGAATGTTAGAAAATTATTCAAAAACAAGAGACCATTGCACACACCATATATAAAATTCATCCCATCTACGCGAAGTTTGAGTTATGAAAAAATATTCAAACTCTTCTTTAATTATCCATTCCAATCAATTATCGTAATTGTAAGTGTATAAAATACAATTACGATTTAAATTGTTTCAGGAAGACACTTCACAGGTGAAACCTATTTTTCGCTGAAAATAATGGGGATAAATAAGGTGACCAAAAAAAACATGTCGCAAACATATTATGAAACGTGTTGTAAAATGATTCAAGCAAATCCTAATACGTCTCTGAATCCGTGATTAAAAACCGAATGACGTTGCAGTTACGCCTGAACTAGAAAAAAATAGACAGAAGGCTCGTCTCAATGATAAACAACAAACAGAACAACGCCATGCGAACGTAATCCGTGTCTCCCGATTTTCAGGCTTTGTAACCTTCCTGCGTATTTCCGAGAAATAATATCGTTCCAAAGTTAACGGGCAGAATAACAATTACCTTCATTTGGCCTATTCTAGTTGCTGATGTGCGGTGGAAACGTTAAAATCCTCAATGTCCCCCTCATATGCGTCGCATAGTGCACAACTGCATTCACGATTGCCGAGGGTCTGGTCCTTTCCTGTGGCAGCGCATGCACGATGGGCGAATCGCTGTCCCCGCGATCGCAGTCGTTCTCGAGTTTGCCAGTCAGTAAGCGTCGAATCCAGCCGTACAACCGACGTTACGCGCGCGAAACGGCATCAAAAAGCGAGACGATACGACCCGAATCGACCGCAATTGCAAAATCCGTATCATCTGTATACTCCTCCACACGCGAACTACGACTTCTGTGAGAGTGGCGCTGTGCACGTACACAGTGTGCTTTCGTGTGTAACGTTCTTCGAGCTGAGGTTAGTCACGGGTCGACTGCCACTTCGACCAATGACGATCAAGAGGCCTACCCCTCCCACGTACGCTCACTCAGCATAGGTGAGACTCCCAACTTCCGGCGTGAACATTTCCGGGTTGCGAATGCGAGTCGTCTTCGGACATTCGCACGTCGCGATTGTGTGTCTGGCAATTCGATATTTTCAACGAACGATACACGTGTGAGAGGTTAGAATAAGAAATAAGCGATGATACGAGCGACACGATATTGAATTATTTTGTAATACGTATCTGAATTCAGGAGTAAAAGTATGTAGAGTTCGTAACTAACAGCCGTGAAGTACGAATATCTAGACAGAATAACGAACGGAAGTACAGTCAGCGCTAGCTACACCACCATTATGGCTATTTCAGGCTGTAATCCAGTTAGCACTTTCTATCCTTTAATTCCTAAATCCATGAGTCGAAAGTACTTCTAGAATTAAAATGATATATGCCGTAACTGTACTATTGACAGTTGTGACAGGTAGTTGGCGACAGTTGGCGAGCAAACTCGCAACGGTCGAGGTTGGGTGTCGCAAGTTATACATGTATAAGATTGGTTAATTTGAATTTGGTTTTGCACTCTGTTGAATCGACTTTAATTTAGAACGAGGGAAACGACAACGGCCAATAATCGTCGTCATATTTTAGACTAAACCTGACGCATGGCTTAAAGCCAAGAGCTATATATAATTATCATCATCATCATCGTTGTGATATATGTGTTGGTAAGTGCAGCAGTTTTATTTTTGTCAATGAATTTTGTAATTAAATTGTCTCGATACGTAAATACGTTGTGACTTAATTCGTGATCAGAAACATTCGTAATCTTTGTAAATGCATCGACAGGGGCACGAGATTAATTCTGCTTCAATTATTATTGAATAAATTTAAATAGTATATCGAATTAGTTTCAATCGGTCAATAATGATGCAGTGTGGATTAATTTCCGCAGGAAATGGCTGTGGAATTTAAGTAAATGCTAAACATGCGGAGTACATGCGACGTGTCGGAATCACCGTCCCAGTTAGTAACAGCGAATATGTGGCTGCTTCCTGCAGGGACAACATAATCATTTATTAGCGTCGTTTCCACTTTTACATTAATCTAAACATGTTTTCCTTCGTATATGACGTGTGGCCGACAATAGAGGATATCGTAGGTAAAAAAATTCACCTTTAAATCTTGTTTATTTATGACTGCCATTAAATGCAACGTCAAATAAAAAATTTTATTGTTTTTACAACGATTTATTTGCATGCATCGAGACGTAATTTCTACACGCATAAATCTGCATACTTTTCATACTGAAAATAAATCGTGTATCTTGCTGGAAGGATTTAATATACATTCAATGCTGTGAGGATCGATTTTTTGAGGATTAATTTTTTTGTATTTTTTTCAGTCGAATACATTGACGTGGACTTTACGTTGTGGCTGTCATGGCTTCTAATGCCACTTCTTGTAACATTTCTGCTCCCGCTTGTGATTGTGCTGCTGCTATATTTAACTTCCCTAATACTATACGTCTACAAGTTGCACAGGTTTGCAAAAAAACTAGAAACTTATCGACTACATTAGTTTAATGGAACTGATTATCATTTAATAAGCAATTTAATAAGTAAATCTGTTAAGTCATTATTACAGTGCGTGTTGTTGAGTTATGCAATGGAATGATTAGCTTTTGAAAATGATAGAAATTGTGTGTTTTATGTATTGACTCATAAAAATTGAAAATTCTAAAGTATTTTTTTTCTTTTTTTACAAAATGCGTTTCATACTTTAAACCATTTTCAATTCCGTGGTTATTTACAAAAGAAATACTTTATACTTTTCAGAGTTAGATTAAGAAATGCTTATGGTACTGACTGGCGAAATGCAGCACGTTATACAGTCGCAGCTGTCTGGGATGCACATGGTTGGATTTGGCATGGTACATTTTAGTTCGATAAATATAATCGATACATATATCGATGACGTAACGATGACTCATTGTCGTATTTGAATCAGTCTATATAAGTTTACTTCTTAGAAAATTTGCTCGTAATAGTGTTAATGAGATACGTATTTTTTTCTAACAGGATATGAGGTCGTAGGCTTAGAAAATATCCCGCAGGACAAGCCAGTGCTGTTCATATACTATCATGGAGCTATCCCGATTGACTTGTATTATTTTATATCCAAAATATTCCTATTTAATTCGAAGCTAGTTCACACAGTGGCGGATCGATTTCTCTTCAACTTTCCTGGATGGTCGATAATCTCCGATGTCATGAAAGTTATACCTGGTACCATTCAAACATGTTCCGCTATTTTAAAAGAGGGAAATATGCTCGCTATTTCACCGGGCGGAGTGTACGAAGCACAGTTCAGCGATTCCTATTATCAGCTTATGTGGCAGAAAAGAATGGGTTTTGCGAAAGTTGCGCTGGACGCGAAAGTGGTAAAAATTTTGTATTATTATTCTTATTATTTACATATACCGCGGTTGAATCTTATTCCGATTTGCACTTGCTTTTCGTCTAGAGTATAGTTCCATTCTTCACAAAAAATGTCAGAGAAGCGTTCAGAACAGTGAGCTGGGGACAAAGGATGTGGTTGAGGATATACGCTAGGACGAAGTTTCCACTTGCACCTATTTATGGTGGCTTCCCCGTAAAGTTGGTAACGTACGTCGGTAAGCCTATCCAATGCGATGGAGATCTCACACCTGAAGAGTTGCAGCTGAAGGTAGATCAACATAAAGCGTGAAGAAACCGTTATATTTAAATTACAATTATATTTAACAAATATCTGGATATACTTCCAGGTTGCTGATGCTCTTCAAAATTTAATAAGAAAACATCAAAGGATACCAGGCAATATATCATGGGCGTTAGTAGAAAGAGTACGTAATATAGAAAGATAGAAGGGTAAAGAATAACCTTCTTTTTGATGTACTTAATGATTAACAAATGGTGCAGTTCACAGTATGTCTTAGAAGATATTTTGGTATAATGGATTAGTCGGTTTTAGATGGTAATACAAAAAGAATAAAATAGTAAGAGTTGTTCCATTTGATAAGTATAACCGATTTTTCTATATTTATATTTGTTTTATACTTGTACTTATATATGGTTGATTATTATAAAGAGATTTATTTATAACATTCATAGAAATATGTATATACACATCTTGGTGCATTTCTAAACCAACTTGTCATGATACAGATACAGCATAAAAATGTGAAATAATGTATTTTTCAAGTGTTATATTAAGTATAAAAGTACAAATGTGATCATTATATTACATGGGTTCCTGCCTTGTTACCTTATTACCATGACCTTTATTTCATGTATTTTACTATATATAACTTATTTTGTACAAAATATTACAATAAAAAGAGAAATTACAATAAATAATGTTTCGTCATTCAAAAGTTTATGTATGTATACGCACACATAAAAATGAGAAAAATATCGAATGAAATTATTTTACAAAATCAAGGCAGTCTAAATCTGTCATAGATTTGACTTAAAATGTGCTTCTTTGTGCATCTTGTATCTATATTGCAATTAAAACTTAGTAACATTTTCTACTATTACATAAATGCCAATATTTTATAAAAACTTTAATATTTAAAATTTTATATACATGCTCAAGATGTAACATGTAAGAATATATGTATTTAATCTTCCCATAAAATCTAGCAATTTTGATTTTAAAAATATAGATGCAATAAAAATGCACCAAATGTTTACATTTATTTTTATTATTAATGTAGCGTATAATTAAGTACGATTCCGAGAGATTACGTTTGTGCTGTGCGAATTGGCACAGCTGAGCGGTCGAAAAACTCGAAAATTAAAGAATATCACAAAGAGAGAGCAGAGTAACATGCCAGACAAGTGGCATAAATATTCGTTGGGCACTGTTGATAGTAATGCAAACTATTGCGACGTTTTATCGATAATGTATTTGGTCGATAATATATAATCCGACATTTATTCAAATGCTTTGCTCTGATCGTTCAGTTTTCGAGATTTTCGACTCGGTTGTGTCGGTTCACAGAATACAAACGTAACTTTTAGCGTACTATCAAATTAATTAATACAATTAATTCGATTAATTCTACAATTAATAATTCATGTAAATGTAATTAAAAATATTTCGTGTGTTAAAATATTGAAAAATAACTTAATTTTATTTGTATTAACATCGCATATGTATGTACATACATAAGCTACAAATGTCAAATGTATGTACGCATGTGTGCGTGTAGAAATGAGAATTCATGTCATGAATTTCATGATTCGTGTATTACCCTATGGCTACGAGTGTGACACCACGTGCAAGAGAGAGATCGTACAAAACCGGCTCCTTTCACTCTACCTCCTTGGAACGCGCCGAAAAGCGGAAACTACGAAGAGAATGATTGAATTTTTATTAATCTACTTTCCTCAATCTTAATAATCAATCTCGCATCATTTCGTGAAGGTAACATTTATTTTCTGACTCACGTTCACGCGAATCGGTATACGCGTGTGTGCGTATGGATTGTGTGCATGTTCGGTACGGTTCGGCACAGTTCGGCGGCTATCGGTGTATGTCTCGCCGATTATAGGTTGCGAGACGGAAGCGAGTTTTCACTCTAGCATAACCGCCTACCCGATGACCGACGCTTGCGCCGTACCGTTCCCCGAAGTGAAAGAAAGTACGGTTTCTTTCACTCGCTCGCGTATAAACCGCCTGTAAACCGTTCCTAGCTACGAGAGCACCGTATCGCGCTGTGAAAGTGCCGTTTCTGTTTTCCTGCGAATCTTCCGTTCCATCTGCGCGCCCGCGTCCGCGGCTACGAAGCGGATCGTCAGACACCGGCGGGTCGACGACTAGCATAATTAATCCCACGCCGTCCTGTAACTTCATGCACCAACATGAGTGACTACTCTGCGGTTGCTCCGCCTCAGAATTTCAGCCAAAGCACCGCTTTTGCCGCGGCACTGCAACGTGCCAAACAGGTAAACCGCAACGCGACTCGGCGCGATTCGCGATAACGGCTCGCCCGCGTTTGCCCGCCAAGACCTCGTCTTCCAGCTTTCTCTCCTCCCCTCGGAGGAGGATAATATTGTTTCGCACGATTTACGGCTACCTCGTAAATCACGGTTACTGCTGCTCGTTCCTTACGTCGCTTATGTCGCTGCGTTTCGCGTTATGCCGAACACCCGTAGAAATGAGATTACAGCTAGCATAAATTCAGCTATGATTTACATATGCATGTGGAATAGGACAGTCAAACTTAATAGTTCGTCTTGATCGATCTTCCTAGATTGCTGCAAAAATAAATCCAGCTGGTGCACAGAACAATCAAGATTCCAAGTTGAAACGTCCTCTCGAAGATAGTTCAGGTAACATATGCTCTAAGTGTTTCCTTTTTGCACTTTATGTTCCATGACAAAGTGGCGTACACTTATTTGATAGATTGTGCCTGGTAATTATTTGATCTCACGTTATATCTTGTGCTTACAGAGCCAGAGGCGAAGAAGATGGCATCGTTGGTGGCAGATCCTTTAATAGGCATTCGTGGAGGACCTGGAGGCACTTCCATTGGGGATCCGGGTAGTCAGGGATCCAGAGTACAAGTTTCTTCCAGTATAGGTGGTATTTGCAACGAAGATATCAGAGTTCCAGATAAAATGGTCGGTTTAAGTAAGTTGAAAATGGCAAAGTAGAAGAGACTTGCTTTGCTCTCTGTATAAGTACATCTTTCATATGCGAGACATCACATAATATGCCAAATATCAGTTAATAAGAATTTGCTGTTTAATTATAATACTCTTTATTTATTATATATCACGCGTAATGATGCAACCTTATCAATTTGATAGTTTAAGTATTATCGTTATCTTATCGTTAATATCTATAGGTACTTGTCGCATTATTTCTTAGACTGTTAAGAATATGTTATTTTCCTGGCATTAATTATTTGACACACATGTTTGTAGTCGAAACACATGAATAATAGGAGCATTATATGTTACTTTTACTTTCAAGTAATGATAATGTGTTTACAGTAATTGGCAGAGGCGGAGAACAAATAACAAGATTGCAAAGCGAAACAGGATGTAAGATACAGATGGCACCGGAAAGCGGTGGGCTGCCGGAACGCGTTTGCACGCTAACTGGTTCACGAGAGGCTGTCAAGTAACTTGTTTTTCCCTTCTTATTTCGTTAATTTTAACGTTATTTTGTATGCAATGCAATACTATGACTCCACATTATTACACACGATAAATGATTAAGGGTTTACTTTCATCTGTTCATCTCGAATGTGTTTTACTCTGTTTAATTTTTCACCGCAGTGGAATATGGTTCGTTGATCCAAGTTCTACACTCATAGATGTAATCAATAATTTTTCTTACCAAAAAAATTGTTCACAAATGAGCCAAGCAAATCTGCTATCCTCCTTAAATTTACACAAGGATACATTTCATTCCGATTTATTTAAGCGCAAAGCTTCTCACCGCACTCCCGTCTTGACACTCCCGCAAGACAACTGAATAATCTTTTTCGTGTATCAAACTGTGATGTTAGACATAATAATGTACATGAATATCGCTATGTTTTGTAACTCTACTTGTGATTGGGACACTGTTAATTTCGATAACATAGCTTGTATGTATTAGTATACTCTGTACGCTGTAATTTCATATTAACACACGTGTCGCAAATGTAGGACATATGCTTTCGCATATTGAAGTTATGAAAGTGTGTTTTACAGAATCTTTGTTTAGCTCCTGGATGTGAATAGCGGGCTCAAACTTGACTTTCTATATATGCTTCAGTATTTCTGGCCATTGAAAATTGATCGAATGAGTTGATCTTTTTTAATTTGATAATTTTGTATTTACTAATAGTTTTTTTGCTTTCAATAGGGTATGGAGAGAGGGAGAAAAGGAAGGAAGGAGGATAGGATATGCATGGGGACGTGTTAATCACAACACGAAGAAAATTGAAAACTTTTGTTTATTTGAAACCGCTTATAATTGAACCCATGGCATTTTTTGATACAAAACCTTAAAACCTTGAAACCTTTTGTCGCACCATTGATAAGAACATTATCGATCATTGAAAGAAAAATGTTGTGAATGTGATATATGATATCTTGGCCCATGATAGATATATTAGTGCATATTTATGTGTTGCAAACAAATTTCATTACTGTACATCGATTCAAGTCTCTCACGTGTGAAACGTTTAACTGCGAGAGATGTTGTACACGTGTGCCTTATATGTTTCAGCCGGGCAAAGGAGCTCGTATTGTCAATTGTGAATCAAAGAAGTAGAAGTGAAGGAATTGGTGATATGAATATGAGCGGCAACAGCAGTGCTATGATGGGTCATCCAGGATTTGTGGAGATAATGATTCCAGGTCCAAAAGTTGGTTTGATAATCGGCAAGGGAGGAGAAACCATAAAACAGCTTCAGGAGAAGTCTGGAGCTAAAATGGTCGTTATTCAGGAAGGACCGTCTCAGGAACAAGAGAAACCGCTAAGGTAAGATAAACTTTCTTTCTCTCTGCAAGAAATAAGAAATCACTAAGGTAAGATAGAACTTTCTTTCTCTGTGCAAGTATAATTGTTCTCCCTAATTTTATGTATTAAAATAATATTGCGTACTTAATATTTAAAATCAATATCCTTTCTCTGTAGAATAACAGGAGATCCTCAAAAGGTTGAATATGCAAAACAGTTAGTTTATGAATTAATAGCTGAAAAAGAGATGCAAATGTTTCACAGAGGAGGAAGAGGAGGTACTGATAGGACAGGAAATTATTCTAATGATAGTGGTTTCAATCATGGTCCTGCAAATACTGATGGAGTCGAGGTTATTAATCATGCTCCTCTTAATTACATCACGGGCAAATATAATAAAAGAGCATTAATCTGGAATTTAATTGTGCTGTTTTCTATCTTTATAATCTTAAGATTCATTAAATTTATATCATTTAATGCAGGTACTCGTTCCAAGAGCAGCAGTTGGAGTCGTTATTGGTAAAGGTGGAGATATGATTAAAAAAATACAAGCGGAAAGCGGCGCTAAAGTCCAATTCCAGCAAGGAAGAGAAGATGGACCTGGCGACAGAAAGTGTTTGTTGTCAGGGAAGCATCAAGCTGTTGAACAAGCTCGTCAACGAATTCAGGAACTAATTGATAGCGTTATGGTACATACTTTGCGAGTTTTCGCAAATTTTTTTAAATGCACACAACGTTTGCTAGCTAATATAAGAATTAATTTCACGAAACTGATTATTAACTTCAAGTTATTTCTCGTGTTTCTAGAGGAGAGACGACGGTAGAAGTAATATGGGTGGCAGAGGTGGTCCGAGGGGTAACGGTTTTGGTGGCAATCGCAATCCTAACGAATTTGGTACTTGGGATAGACGACAAGGCGGACCTATGCAAGATAAGATTGAAACAACATTCACTGTACCATCTTCCAAATGCGGAATTATAATTGGCAAAGGTTTCATCTTATTTTATTGGCTATATTTGCATTGTAAACACTTCCAACTGTATACTCTCATTTCTATAGAACAATTGCATAATTAATGAATAATGCTTTAATTTTTAGATTCTTTATGTATTATCTTGCGACAAAGTTTGCTCTTATGTAGTTTTAAAGATAAAGTTATAATTTAAGTAGTAATTACAGTAGTTAATAGAAAGCTTTGTTCTAATCTTATTTTTAGGCGGTGAAACCATCAAACAGATCAACCAACAGACAGGAGCACATTGCGAGTTAGACAGACGGAATCAAAGTAATGAGAACGAGAAGATTTTCATTATTCGGGGGAACCCCGAACAAGTCGAGCATGCGAAAAGAATATTTAGCGAAAAGCTAGGCATGGTAAGTTTTGGTATATTTCAATGAGAAATTCATCACTACGCGGCATTTTTAGTAGAAATTACCTAAAATTTTTGCTGCCTGTCTATTCAAAGGGTCCAGCTGGTTCCTCATATGCCGGTACGCAAGGCGCAGTTGGATACAATCCAAACTGGAATGCAGGATACCAAGCATGGCCCAATCAGCCACAAACGAACGACGGAAGTATGTATGGTTTTATGGTTCCTTATAGCATGCCTGGAGGTAAGTGTCATATTTGTTACGTAATGAATTTGCAGGCAACGCTAATCAAGCTCCTGTACAAGTCAATCCACAGACTGGTCAGCCGGACTATAGCGCTCAGTGGGCGGAATATTACCGATCGCTAGGTATGCACAGAGAGGCCGACATGATCGAGCAGCAGGCCAAGCAGGGAAAGCAAGATCACAATCAACAAGGAGGTGGGAATCTCTCTCTGCTTTCATATTGCGTGAGAAGTTGAATTGTTTATATTACACAAACCGTACCGTTTCAGGCAATTCGCAAAATCAGTCTAATCCAGCGACGACGGGCACCGCCGGCCCGAACCAGCAGCAACAGCCTCAGCAACAGCCGCAAACTCAGCAGCAGCAACAGGCGGGTGCCGCGCAAAATGGCGGCCAGGCTGATTACAGCGTTCAGTGGGCGGAATATTACAGGAGCATCGGCAAGATAAAGGAAGCTGAAGCGATAGAAGCGCAGATGAAAGCTGGCAAGGTATATTTCTCTGCCAAGCTACAATGCTTCTCGATTATTGTTTTCTCGTTTGCCTGTGTGTTTTAACGTTACGTTATATTGCGTCCAACAGCTTGGCATACAAGGGAACCAAATGGCCCAACAGCAAATGCAGACTCTTCAAGGGCAGTCAGCTGGTCCGCCGGGTACCACACCCAACGCGTTTCCTCAAGCTTACGGCAGTTACCCGGCGATGAACGCCGGTTCTGCTCCAGCTGGTTATTACGCCGCGAATGCTGGCTCCAATTCACAACCGCAGACGGGACAGCAGAATCCTTCTTTCCCACCAGGCTATCAAAATTATCCTTACTCACAGTCGGCTTCTGAGAATTGAACTTCCATTTGAGAGAAAGGCAAGCTGTAAGTATACCTCGATACGGTACGGGTATACAGGAAATTGTATAATATATATCATGCGTTTTCGCGATATTTTAAATGCAATTGTTATTGTTAATATTTGTACGTTTTTTTATTTCGATAACAGTTGTACGTAAAAGCTTGAATTGCAGCTGACAAATATTCCCAGCAGCATATATAAATAAGTACGAGTTTATACAATTTTCCTGATGCTCCACGATTATCATATTAAGCCAGTATGAGCCTGAGTGTCTCTAGACATGCGCAACGTGTCGATGGAATAAAAAGTAATTGTAATTCTTCACTTTATGTTTTTAGTATAATTTTTATGTTTATTTCTTATTTGTACGTTTTGGAGATCTTTTTTGTACAATATATTTTTGTATTAACGCTCACTTTTATACTGGCTTAACGTATGACGTGTTATAAATCAATGGTGTAAGAATAAGGAATGTTACTACATCTGCTGACATTTTGATTATTGTGATATTGAATCTTTCAGGGAAACTTTGAACACAAAACATTCCAAAATAATATAAAATCCATGATATTTCGCGCGATGATTTTGAATACGATATATACATTCTACACCTTTGAAATAAAACTTGTTACTCCTACATGGATCACGTCTTTTTACTGTAATTATTTGTTTATTTCAGATAGTTTTCAGATAGCTTTCCGTCGGGACGCGCTTAATGCCTGCCTCTCCATATAACTTTATCATAAATAGTTGACTGCTTCATAATCTTCATATATCTTTAAAAATGTCATGAGAAACCGATTATATTCTGTTTATACTATAATATACGTTTCATGTGTTTTTTTTATATATACATATACATATATATATATATAAAATATACTATAGGATATTCATCGTTCTAAGTTTATAGTTCTAAGTAATTAAAGAATATCAATCGAGAAGTTTCATTGAAATTAATATTATAATATAGTAATCAATATGATGTCTCTCTGTGTTCTACTTATACACTATTGTATGTATTTTCGTTACATAACGTGTAATTGTAATATAAGTTGAAGCTGTGGCAGGTCAGAAAGCAGCAGGTCAGAAAGAGGAGCGAGGGATCGACATCTGTACCCAATTTATTGCATCCTCTCTCATTAAACTTGTTAAACTATATCCTTATAAATTGCGTTGTTACGAACGATATATTGTTGGCATTACTTGTCACTACTGGATCGTTACTCGCGTCTTGACATCCAAGACGCTTACTCGCTTGAGACGATACTATCACTCGTTTTGTTACACAAACCTGAAACTTGACGAAATCCTGTAATTGATACAGCTCTGCCACTCTCTCTGTGTTTTTTATTACCTACATGAAAGTTATTTTCACGATAATGTATGAAAGATACATGTGTGACATGACAATTTACATGTGCATATGTTCCTACTGCGCTGGTATTAAATACAACTTTGCTTTGGTTTTTTTTCGCTTTCTCTCGTGAAATACCAATACTATTTTTAGATATTCGGAGCAGCCAGTTAGAGAGACTTAGGCATCCTACAATAAGTCACGGATGGAGATCTGCAATCTAAAATGTTTCATTCAGCATTAATCTACATGTACACAGTCGGGAGAATCAGGACCTGCAAACGGAGGATTAGTTGGAATATGCGTAATGTGAACACATAATGTGAAATATTGTTTACTAATGATATACATCGTATATATACTAAATATTGCTTAGCCAGTATTACGTGCTTTTCTATATATGATATATAATGAAATATCGGCTATTTCATATTCGAAAGTACTCGAATATCGGAAAACTTAATTAGTTATACCTGTAATATTAGATTTTTTCTAGTTTCTTATTATAACAAGTTTCTTAAGGAATTAAATGTGTTATGAACATGGATGCAGAATGTAATCTAAAGTGGGATATTCCATTCCTGCAGAATGTGTGATAAATTTTCATTTGGTAAAACTGTTACTGAATACTATGTTAACGCACAAGGTTTATTTTCGACCACTGAGTATCTTGAAAGTTTAAACTTCAGATTTCATTGAAATAAAATTTATATCAGCGGGAGGAAAATCTTTTGTCCCATATCTGCATTTTCATTAATAAAATCTTTTAATTCTATAGATTTTTTATTCTTTACCTTGAAATATATTAATTGATGCTTTGAAATAATTGTGTATATCTCATGATTACTTATATGTAATTATTTCTAATATCTGGCATCTTTAAATAAGTACGTAACTTTTGTAACATGCTGTCTATGGACAGATCTATTCAGAGGCAAACTTGAAATGTCTTACTAAATATATCTTACTTATAAATAGTAACGTATCCATAGGCTTTTACATTACAGATATATGCTTATTCTTGATGTAAAAGAGAATTATAATCTTTAATTATTATTCTTCATTTCTTAGCATATTTTTGTTTCATTACGATTAAAAAGCAACTAATCATAAATGATTATCAGTTGATATGATATTTAAAGTTACATTGTTAAAAAAGTTAATTTAGCTAAAGTTCTATTATTACAATATGAAACTGTATATTTATATTTTTCTCTCAAGAAACGTAATATAAAGAGCTTTGAGTTAACATCTTCCAAATTTTGTTATTTTAATATAAATGAAAAAATTAACAGTTTCGATAATAGATGTAAAATCATATTTAACATTATCTTTTATGTATTTTATGTAACATGAAAAATACTTTATTTATATATTTTTTGTTGAATTAACATTAATTAATGAAACAACTCATGTTCTCATTTAATGTTTTATTTATCTAAATATATTTGATAAAAACGTATTTAAAACTGTTTACTCTCATTCTTCTTTATTACTCGAGATAGTATAAACTATATGTAATAATAAAATCTAGATTTCAATCAGTTTTAGAAACATAAATGATAAAAATTACATAAAATTAGATTTATTTGATACACCAATATCTAAAGTTCTGATAATTACACACACACACACAAATATATTTTTTAAAAATGTTCAAAACTGCAGCTTTAGAACTCTTTTTGTAAATTAATTGTACACTTTATTATATTCTTGATAATATTGGTTTGTAAGATTAATTATTGTGATCATTGGAAGATGGTATAAAGTATATTGTAAGTAAATCAGAAATTATATATATGTCATATATACATGTCATATTATGTCATCTCATAAATAATTTAATTACTTTAAGTTGTTTTTATAGGAAAAATTGTGTGAAAAGTTAAATATCTTCTATAAAGGATTATTAACTTTATAATTTATAATTATTATAATGCACAGAAAATGTTACATAGATCATTTTGTTTTCTATGTTTACGTTGCCAAATTTCTAGCATTTAATTTACAGTTTTATTAACTATTTTTAAGTTTTGTCACGAGAATATTCCTCTTTCCTCTGAATATATATTCTAAAATGTATATTCTCAACCTCTCAATCTTATGTACCATTCAAGGTATTTTCTGTAATTTTATACTATACATAATTAATTGAGATTGGCGATGTTTCAGGAACAAGCGCAACAGAAAGCCTTCCACTTTCTCTGATCAAGAGAAGCAAATAGCAAATACGTATAAAAAAATCCTATAAACAAAATTTTTTTAAAGTGACATAAAAGTTGTCTATATAGAAACTATATAACTAGGCAGAGGTGTAATGCACGTGTATTCAACATAAGATTTATAAAAATTTTTAATAAAAACTAATGACAAAATAAAACAATACGTTGTTGTATGTCGTTTGTTGAAACACAAAGGGGAAATAATTTAGATATTTTATCATTCTCGTTATCGTTTTAGGATAGTACCAATTATTAATAAGGCGCTTAGTGTAACGAAATGTTTTATTTTTGTGCACGAAGAATTTATGTATAACATTCTTCCATATTTGAGCGTACTTACTATTAGTTCGTAATACTCCGACGTTATTACATGGACTGGTAAACATTTTGTAGCAAGAGATTGCATCCCCATAGATATAATCATACAAATCTTATTCGCCGGCAAATTATAATCGCGATCAGCAAATGTATCGGCGGTAAAATATAAATCCTCATTCCTAAAGCCTTCACTAAGTAGCATAATTTAACACTTATGTAATCTCTCGATGCTTTATATCTCTGGCGGCGGACCGTACATAGGATTTAATTGTTGCGTGCAGCGTATGAACGTCGCCCGTCGCGGTAGCTCGCGCAAACGTGCGGCCCCCGTGTAAGTGCACGCGGATCTCAAGCCGCCTAGTATGTCCAGCACGGTGTTCTCGATCAAACCTTTGTAAGGCACTTCGACAGTTTTCCCTTCGGAAGATCTGCAGGTGAAAGACAAGCATGTGAGTAGTTTCAGCGTTTTCTTTGTACATCATTTGATTGAATTTGAGGATTAATCTTTACCTGTAGTCCGCGACGCCGCCAGCGTGCTTCTTCATGGCTGTACTGGAAGCCATGCCGTAGAACAGCTTGAACTTCTTGCCGTTCTTCTCTATAATTTCGCCACCGCACTCTTCGTGACCCGCAAATATCCCGC
Organism: Ooceraea biroi; assembly: GCF_003672135.1. Taxonomy (NCBI): domain Eukaryota; kingdom Metazoa; phylum Arthropoda; class Insecta; order Hymenoptera; family Formicidae; genus Ooceraea; species Ooceraea biroi. The sequence goes on from NC_039506.1 coordinate 21,907,356, forward strand.
CTGCCATGACGAAGTCCGCGCCAGCACCGAACGCCTTCGCCAGGTCTCCTGGGCAGGTACATCCACCGTCCTAGTAAGAAATTGATGAATATGTATATATAGGAACATGAATAGAGAAACGGGACATGCGTAATTGCATTTCATTCCAGTACGCATGGCAATCGCGAAACAAAGGAGCGTAATTAAAAGGGATATTTACGGCAATAATGTGGCCCTTCAAGCCGTGAGCGGCGTCCGCGCATTCAATCACGGCGCTCAACTGCGGATAGCCCACGCCGGTCTTCATCCGCGTGGTGCACACGGAACCCGGACCGATCCCTACTTTGATTATATCCGCGCCGGAGAGTATCAGTTCCTCCACCATTTCTCCTGTCACAACATTTCCTGCCTGTAGTGGTAGTAATTGATCTTTATGTTTAAGTATAGAGGATACAGATTGGCAATATTAAGCAGCCAAGCGGATCAGACTATTTATAATATTTGCGCATCTATCAAAGCTGATAAAACTGAAAACTGATGGAGCACTTACGATTATCGTGTGACTCGGGTACCGTGCTCTTACTTTTCTCACGTATTCGACAAAGTGTTGCGAGTAGCCATTTGCTACGTCCAGGCATATAAAAGACAAGTCCGGCACGACTTCTAGGATGCTCGCGAGCCGTTCGTAATCCTCGTTTCCCGTGCCCGAACTCGCTGCTACATTTTTTATGCAATCGGGATTTAGCGAAGCGAAGTCTTTCCATTCATCTGCAGTATAATATTTATGAACCGTGGTGAAAAGGCCATGCTAAAAAAAATTATTGCATCAGTATGAATTAATTTGCATTATTTCGTGAATAGTATCGCTCGTGTGGTTTGCTTCATACTTGCACTAACATGAAAGAAATAAAAAAAAATTAGTTAATTGAATCTGAAAGGTACAATCTGTATCTTATTCATTACCTAGTAGAATGATATGCAGTTATTAGTAAGAAGGTAATAAGATATTATGTTATCTATCCGGAAACCATCACTACTGACGATATTATCTTAGTTTTAGATTATGCTATATCTCAAAATAGGTCATTAAGTTACTTCATACCTTTGATAAAGCCTTTGCCATTTCAAATGTTCCAACAGTGTCCATATTAGAGGCCATTACAGGAATCCCTCTGTATGTTTGTTTAGAATTGCGAAAAGTGATTTCCCTAAAGAGATCTACCTAAAATGTGAGAGAGAATTATTAGTGTGTTAATATCCACTGATGTAACGAATATATTAAGGAACAATTTTAATTTGTACAATATACGAGGCTGTATGTATCTCAATTTGGTGTATCAAAAAATGTATAGACAGTTTAATTGCATTATATTAATATTCTGATATATCACGGAATTTTTATTTCTCTGGGATGATGAGGATATTAATATAATGCAATTAGTTATATATACATTTTTTCATACATCAAGTTGCAATATTACAAGACACAAAAAGTATCATCAAGCAAATTGTCATCATTACAATAATACAATAAATGTAATAAGGAAACAGATTATTTATTATTATATTAATTTCTTCATATTATAAAAAACCACAAAAAGTGATAATTCGCCGTATCGGTACAAAGTCAGTTAAAGAACCGGAGCCAGCGAGGAAAGCACAAAGATCATGTGCCAACGAGGAAAATTTCATACCGTAATAGATTCGAAAGTCTCAGATAACAATCGTCATTGTTGTGTAAACGTCTTGCTGGGCACAATCGGCGTCAGATAACAATAGCCAGGGGCTACGTTACTATAATTCTAACGTATACCCATACGTCTGGCATTGATCGTTGAATTTAAATCGCTACGCGATCGTTCACTCGTGCTACCCCGTACCGGGTAAGACGCTGCGGACGAATTCCCCGACATTTCCGAAATGTCGAACACGTCGAGCAAACTTGCAAGGCAGACGTCTTGTCCCGACTCTAATTTACGGCAATTACATAAATACTCACGTCAGATCTGCTCTTCAGCGTGCTCCGCTTCGGACGCAGCAGCACGTCCTTAAAGTCCAGCTTTATGTCATTTATTATGTTCGGCATTTCGGCGAGTGATTGCTCTCCTCTTTGCAGGAACGATTCTCGATCTAGCAGACGACTATCCACGCACCGGTCGCGGACAGTCTGCGACGGTCAGACCCGCGAGCTCCGACGTTCCCGCACTGGCTGGTGCTGGTAGTTGGTACACCCAGACGTACCTTATCTGATACGTTTGCTGGAGAGGGAGAAGGCTATTTTCGTCTCTCTCTTTCTTTCTCTCTCCCTCTTCCTCGCTCCTTATTGAACCAGGGCGGTACGGTCTGGGGGTACTCCAAGAGGTATTCGTGACGATGTTCCTCGCGGAAACTGAAACGAGTCGCTTTATAAAAAAATGAAGAATTTGCTAGTACGTAGAATTTGTTGAAAACCTATGCGCAGTTTTATCAGAGAGAACGTCGTTTCAGTTTCAGTCAGAGAACTTGGAATATGGAACACGAAAAGATTACTCTGATTATCTCTTAATTGCGACGCCAGTTCATGTACTTTGTGCTGTTGGAAAGATCACATGATCACATTGATATAATTTTGATTGATGAACAAAGTCTCAATTGAGACATTAGAAAGAATGAAGGAATCCACGTCTACTATTACGATTACAGATCAACGGTGCGTTAATCAAAGATAATGGAAGAAATGGAGCAAGATTGCTTATAAATAAATATTTGAAAAGTATTTTTAGAATGTTGCTCAAGAAGATTGCAATATCACGTATAAATATCATATATATATCAGAATATAAAAATTTCGGCCGCGAACATGTTTTATTATCCAACACGAAATTAAACAAAGTTAAATTAAAAGAAAATTTCACGTTTAATTTTGTATAACGCAAACGTGTTATTTTAGTTTTAGTTCAAGTATAGAGCTATTATTCTACGTAGTTGGTTAATGATAAGACGGACTCATTATACTACCAATTTTTATGCCGAGTCATATGGTAGAAAATCGCATTTCAAGGGTCAGAGATTACGAGTGAGGAAAGACTGCATTACGATGCATCAATGAATTAGGATAAAATAATATTGAATCTTCAAGTCGTTTCTTGCTTCTCTCTTCATTCTTAATATTACACACACAATTCGTGAGCGAGATGCAAACGAGATACACAGGTATAAAATGGAAAGATGTACATTGCTATAATGACTTCCATACAATTGTCACATGCACGTGTTATCTACGTTACGCATTGTTTCTCTTAATATTTCACATTAATCTATTAATCTCTCAATTTATAATTTCCGTGGAGACCTACGGTGAAATGTTACTACAGTGAAGAAAATATAGTTTGTAGAACTGTTTGTACATTATGATATGAACATATTAAATTTATATTAATTCTTCTCTCGAATTATAATGTATATAATGTGCCGATTATATACTAGTATACTAAGCAATGGCACTATACAATGTGGAATGGTATGGTTTTGAGATACGATTATTCTTTCATCATTTTGCATGTATTTTTGCAGAAGTCGGAAATCTCATAACTCAGACCGGAATACAATCAAACAAGAGAAATAAGAGTGTAACAATATTCTAAAAAATCATGTCACGTTAACGCCACCATCCTTTAAAGGATTCGATAAATTTCATTCATCTTTTTGAAAAGTTGAGAAAAAGAAGACGCGTTTATAGAAGTTTTGCATACAATAATGATGTATAAAAAGGCAGAACATATCTGACAAGAAGAATATTTAACAATTTTTAGCAAGCTTTCGATACGCACCCGAATTTTCGACTTCTGTAAGAGATAGCACTACTTAAGAGGCAGCGGAAATAAAGACTGACGAGCTTCCCGGATATTGGCAGTTACGTGGGGCAGTGCGAAAAGGAAGAGGAACGAAAGGCTGCCGTTTACATGTTTTTGAATTCGCCGGAACCGTTAGCGTTGAGCATAAGTATATTAGGATTTTCCTTCTCGAAAGCAGTTGCATCTCTACCGCCGGGTCTCTCCTCCTGTCCCCACTCTCCTAAAGTTCCGTGCATCACGTCCGGTAGTTCCTTCAGCTTTTGCTCCTCCTTCTGTGACATTACTCACGGTTTATGGTCAGACGCAAACACATCGTTTACTTTCACGATTTATTTTATGATTTAAATTAATCAACCTTTATATTATTATCGTTCGTAATATAACAAATGCATTTTCTACAGGCATGCTGTTTATCGTAAAGTATTTAAATAATGGACAATACACCCAATCGCGTGTTGAATATTGTAAAGAGAGAGAGAGAGAGTAAACGTTTTCAGATTTGTTTTTAAATAACTAAGTATTTATAATAACTTTTTATGATCAACATAACTGGTGCTTCTTGAAGCTTGTTACGTGAGAAAATTACATCGATTAGAAACGATAGTCATCATTATTGTTTTTCACAAACCTGTTTATCTTCCTGCGCAAACTTATCGAACATGTTCGCGTAAAGTTTCTTCTCTTTAGCTAACTGCTTCTTAATAAGATTATTACAGATTAGAATTTGCTTAGACGCGGCCGTATTCTTCGGCTGTACTTTTACAACCTCTCGGAAATCCTCGATAGCAACTTCCGGCGATGCGAGTCCCAGATACGCTTGTCCTCTTCTGAACAATGCTTTCTCGTTCTGAGGATCCAGCTCTAAAGCTTTGGTACATTGTTCCTTTGCCGACAGACTCTGATCGGTCTTCAGATAACATAAAGCGAGATTTAAGTGAGTCGTCAATGCGATATTGTCTCTCTCCTTTTTCAGATCATCTTCAAAATCTGATGCGGTTTCTATGTATTTGAAGACCTTCTGATATACTTTAATCGCTAGATCTAATTTACCAGACGTGAAATAATTCGTTCCCTTTTCTTTCTGTATCTTTGCTTGTTTGATTTTTTCTGGCGCTTCCATCGACCATAAGTTCGTTTCCTGTAATTAATAATTAAATCGGTAGTCAAAGAAGTTATATAGAAAAGTTATACGATTTTGTTCCATAGAAATAACAGCGTTTTTTAAAAATCATGGTTACCTTCTCGAAGCTCTTCAGCGTCACCTCGTACTCCACGTTTGCGTTCGGCGGGATATTAAACTCAGGGTTTCCTTGTTCTTTAAACGCATATTTGCTCTTGATTAGAATCCTCGATTTTTCGCCGCTGTAGAAACGTTGCAGCGCTACCTCTACACCTTCTATGACTCCCACAGCTGCTCCCTCTCCAAGGATAAATGATACATCCCTTTCTTCAAACACTTGTCCATTATATCTCCCGACCAAATGTACTAATAGCAACATACAGTAATCAAATTAATAATAAAATAAATATACAGAGTAAATATAATGTTTAATGTATTAGATCAGATATTAACCATCCATCAGGCTGTTCTCCTCTGGAGAAGCATAGGGTTTTCCCGCATCGATTTGAAATCTTTCGATGCCCCTATCTTTGCCTGGACTTAGATCCTCTCCGTACCAGTCAAGCAACTCAACCTGAAGAGAAACATGTACATACGTATTAGAATATGCAATCGATCAAATTCTCTAATTAATAAATTAACATGTATATAATGTCGTGTATGTATAGATGTTAAGTTGTGTAACATAAATTTTTTGGACACCTTACACTACATACCTTGGACATAAAGTATTCTAAAAGTATAAAAGTATATTTTTATATATATTTAAAGCACCCTTTCATAACAAAGTACTTTACATCTAGAGTACTTGGCTCCAGATGATAATCGACGGCATCTTGACCTTTACTCACTTCAAACTTTAATGTAGCATCTGGCGGAATCAAAGGTGGGCTACCAGACTGGCCGTAAGCATACTCAGGGGCGCACGTCAGTATAGCAATCTCGCCCTTCTTCATGCTAGCCACACCAATGTCCCATGATTTGATGACACTACCACGTCCAAGATCGAACTTGAACGGCTCGTTCCGGTCTTTGCTGGAGTCGAATTTTGTTCCATCTAAGAGGGTGCCGGTATAATGCACCTTCACCTTGCAACCAGTCGTGGGAGTCTTATCTCCTACTCCTTTCTTGATGATCTCCTTCAGTACACCGTTATCCTTCGCGGGAGACAGATCTATCACGGTCATTCTGCGGGAGTAGCAATTAGATTATTAATTAAATTATCAATTAAAAACTTTCGGTCGCAACGTCGTGGCAGTCCGTGACAGCGAGTCACGTTCGGACTGAGGAACTTTCTCGAATGCTAACGCGAGACAATGATTATGCGGAATAAATGCGGAGCGCGATTATGCGAGTAGAATTACGTATGCCGAGACGGCGAATGGAATACGTACGTGTGTATGTTCTGCCAGATTACGTTCGAGCACCTGTTAGAATCTGTACCTCGTCCTGTCTAAAATAAGCGCAATTGCCTGTACGGTACGCTGCTATACGTGTGCCGGCGGATTCGAGACAACCAATCCTGGCAACAAGCGTTGCTTCGGACTTTGGAGCGAAATCGATTTTGTAGAATTTGCTAGAAACTTCAGTGCCGACGCATACCGACGATCGATGTTCGGTCACGTCTCATGTCACCTCGCGCATCCGCGTCGATCAGGTTTGCGTTATTTTGCCGTCGGTTTTGTCGGGAGCGCTATTATCACCTCGACCGACAACTGGATCGGAGCATATGAGTTTGGTATTGAATATAATTTGGGAAAAATATCTGAATAATTATCGATAATTTGACGCAGTATCACACAAGCCATTTCGCTCGTCTCGCTGCGTCGATGATACAAGCGTGAGATTTTCCTCGTCAATTCCTCGGTTAATTGAGAAGCCACTTTAGGGCCACTTCAACCAAACTCCGGTTAATTTAATCGTCGATTAACTTACAGGGCGATCAACATAAAACTTATATTATTTATACGAGAATTATATTATTAGAGATTTTTATGTTGATCGCCCTGTAAGTTAATCGACGATTAAATTAACCGGAGCTTGGTGAAGTGGCCCTTAATCCGAATCTCGCCAATAGAAAACCTCCTCCGTCGCGATGCGTCGCCAGCGCGCCAATGTGACGGAGGGCAAAGATCGTACTGAGCGAACGCGCGATTTGTCGCGCGCGCCATGTTCTCGTTTCGCGCGCCTCTGCCATTATAAATATCATCGTCGCGAAAGCGGTGTATCTTTTATTCAACTACGGAATAAACGATCGTGAGTGGATCCATTGCGGCGATCCCGGGTCGCGAAGCGTCGCGATCGTCGTCGGCAGGCTCGTGCGTTTCGTTCGTTCCGCTTATTGGGCCGTTGCGCGCCATCCGAATCACGTGAAGACCGAGAAAGGTTATTGATATAAGCCTCGCGAGCGGCGATGTGACCCGTCGCCGTGCCACGGGGTCACATCGCTCTATCGCAGTCGTACTCTATCGCAGAACCGAATTTAGCTCCGGCTAACCTGGCCGACGAACGCTCCTGGCGGAGCTATGGTGGACGCTGTGCCAAGGACGCAAGAGCCGATGCAGAACATGGCCGAGCGCTGTAGGATCTGCTTGGTCAATCACGGCTGCATGACGAGCATGCACGACGAGCATGTGGAGAGCAAGTTGAAAGATCTGACGAAATGCACGTGTATCGACGTAAGTTTCTCGAGATACTTTACCACTTTGTTTCACAACAGTCTTGTGTCACGTGTGATTTCACGCTTGTTCATTATGCGCGCAGATCAAGCACGAGGAGAACTTGCCCAGCGTCGTGTGCCACGTCTGCTTATATAAGCTGGACATGTGGAGCGAATTCAAGGAACGGTTTATACAATTCAATAAGATCCTTTTGGAGCAACTGGAGATTGTAGAGACATCTGATAATACTGTAAGCAGCTTTGATGTTGGTTGTTCATGTGTGAGATGATGCCACTTTGGTATAATATTTCTTGGATTTTTTTCTTTTAGACCAAGGAACTTTCGAAAGATGAGACACATTTGCCAGAAAACACGAAAAGGAAACGTACGAGTGACAGTAGGAGTAATGTCTCTGATAATGAAAAGGTACACTGTAGCTTGAGTAATGCCGTGAACGATATCGTGAAATGCAATGTCAAATTAATTTAATTTTTATTTCGCTTCTATTCTTGTGCGTCTATTTTTGTTACCGTATTTGTCACTGATCGGTAACAGATTACATAAGATGTTCAGGATTTTATGCTCGAGAGAAGAATCACTTGACTCTTAGCTAAATTTAATTCTAGTGAAAATATGAAAATTTGACATGAGCGATTATAAAATAATTGAATATTTTGTTGCAGAAGAAATCCAAGGTAAATATACCTTCCTCAGATATGATAAATATCGACAAATGTGAAACGGACTATGTTATATTGGATACCATAAGCATATCAGATGACGAGGAAAACTCAATGTTGTCCAAAGATCCCTCACACGTGCTCAATGTTCCTAATAAAGACAAACTGAAGAATGCTGAAAACGGCAGTGCTAATCACACGGACGGTAAACTGTCCTCGAGTCCAATGAGAGCCAGATTGCTGCCAGTGAGACGTGGCAGGAACATCGAGCGAAGAAAGGCATCTACGAAACGTTGGGTAGAAAGGAAGAAGGCGCTGCTGGCTGCGACGGGGGAAAAGGTGTCGGACACTGATTCCATAGCGTCCGATGATGCCCAGTTGTCGCCCGTGCAGAAGGCCCGAGCGAAGACGAACGCGGAGAAGGAAGCGGAGAGGCAAAAGAGGATCGCCAAGGTGCTGAAAAATCTCGAGACGAATCTTACGGAGAAATACACGGTGATTCCAGAGTTAGATACGGATTCCGACGCGCGCAAAACGAGATTGCACAAGGACTCGAGCGCTCTGCGACAGAGTAACAAGAACTCGTTGAAACAGAACGAGGAGAAGAACGGCGTTGAGAGAGACAGATCGAGCACCCTCGAGAGCTCGATGGAGAAGGAGAACTCACCAGTTACATTAAGGGGAAAGAACATTTCGAAGGAGGCGAAGAAATCGAAGACCGTCGACGAAGCGTTCGTGCCGCAGTCGCTGAAATCGGAGCTGGTGATCGGCGACACCACGTACATCGTAACGTCAACGTTGATACTCGCGGATTCACCGTATTTTAGTAAAGAGATGCTGAACAATCTCACGAAGGATCCCAAGAGCTTCAATCCTGATGATAGCAGTCAGGAGAAGAATACCGACATCATCGACGCGGTACAGTTGCGACGGATACATCCTGTCGTGTCCAACGTGAAAAACAAGAAATTCATCGAGAGATGCTTGAACATCGATGTGGAGGGCAATGAATTGGCGGTGCTGAAACGCGTGCAAGTCGAATTGGCCGACTTTGTCGAGAAAGAAATGAAGCAGAAGCTGTTCGGTACGAATGACGGCACTGGGAAAGGCGACGGTAGAATCGACAGCGCAGACTCTTTCCAGAAACTCGATCAGAAGTTGAAGAGCATAATAGAGAGAGCGATAAAGAAGAACATTGAGGCCACTATGTTGAGAGATGCGGCTGACGCAGCATGCAGTCAGACATCTACGAAGTTGTCACCGACAACCGTGAAGTCTGCTGCAACCTCACCCGTGTACCAGCCGAAGGTCGTAGTGAAACGCTTGGACATCGCGAAGGAGGGCAAGCAATACAAGATCAATAATGCACACGCGTTGAAGAAAGCCACGCCGAAGAGTAAACTCGCGGGACCGTTCAGTGCTATCTATCGTAAACGCCAAAGCGTACTTCCGATTCGTTACAACGACTACAACACATCCGCCTTGGATTCTAATTCTGATTCGGAGGACTTGATCATCCGAAACGTACCAAAAGCTACGAATCCGAGGACGTACGCGGCGGCGAAACAAGCGGACAACAGTCAGAACAGCGCCGTGAAGAGGACAGAAGCTGCTAGTGTGAGCGTTAAAGTCGCGGATAAAACTGTTACGCCGGTGCTCCTTTCCTTCGTGCAGGATTCAGTAAAAGAACAGAAATCAGAACACGAAGATACCAACAAGATAGAGGGTGCCATAGCCGAGAATCACATTTGCGGTGTGTGTGGACTGACATTTAACAGTCGCAAGAACGTGGAGGCGCACGTTCGCACGCACAAAGCGATCGTGCTACAGAGCGAGAATGCTACGACGCCACGGCAGAACAAGCAGAAAATGATGCGCTGCAAAAGATGCCACGAGATAGTTGAGGCACGTTACGTGAAGGCGCACGTATGCAAGACGGCGATGGAGTTCCACAAGTGTTTCGTGTGCAACTCTACGTTCCGTACTGAGAAGCTTCTCGCGCGTCACTTGAACAGCCACGATCAGTCGGAATTTAATCTTACGAATGCGATCGGCAACAAGAGGCAGTCGTCCGACGCCGACAGTCCGCAGAAGCTGGTCACATCCGCGATGCCGCAGACAGATGAGGATCAAAGAACTGAAACTGCGGCGAAATCGCAGAATGCCTTCGCCGGGAAGAACGACCAGGTTCAGTCGAGCAAATTCGGCGGGAACGCGAAGCTCGATGGCAACGCTGTGCAGAAGCCCAAAGAAACGTACACTTGTTTCGTGTGCGACAAGATCTTCACAGACGAGGAGGTGCTGAAAGATCACTTGCAGAAGCATTGCGACGACCTGAGCGAAGATGAGCAGAGCACCAACAAGGAGCAGTACCAATGTGCCATTTGCGGTGATACGTTGGAGTCGGATCAAGCGTTGGAGGAGCACGTCGGCAAGCACTTGTTCGATGACGAGGATGATAATCCTAATCTGATCAGCGTAAATCAGGATAACGATAAGACAGCCAAGGAAGTCGAAACTTATCATTGCGGGCAATGCTCTGAGATGTTTGATTCGGAAATGTTGCTGGAGATACACATGCAGGCACACGAAGAGGATGTTGCAATAGCGGAATGGGAGAAGCAAACGATGAAGATCTATCAATATCAGTGTATGCTGTGTGAGGAACTTTTTGACACAGAGGCGGAACTAGCGGAGCACTTGGACGTGCACAACGGAAATGCACAAGTTTGCCAGTTATGCGACAAACCGTTCCGTACATTGGAGGATCTGCAGCAACACGTGGCAACTCATTGATGTACAGTATATTATGGATGTTTTGTTTTTCACGTGCATTTGTACAATAGAAATGCACAATTTATCAATTATGACAAAACCGTTTCGTACATCGGAGGATCTGCAGCAACATGTGGCAAATTCATTGATGTACAGTACTTTATCAATGTTTTATTTTTCATGTAACAATTATATGTGTATCCTTAATAACTATAAATAAAACTTTAAAGATTGTCTTTCGGACAGTGATCGGGAAAAGTAAAACATTTTCATATAACGATAAAAATAACAGATAGCTTCTTTTTTTTCGAATTTAACATTTTACAGTTTATATATGCTTCTATAACTGTCATAAGTATATTCTGCACGTAAAGTCGTCTTTGTTATGCAGAGAAAAGAGTTTTAGCACATTTCATTTCAACAAAGAATTTGGCAGTTTAAGAGTTACTATTATACCTCTATACACATATAATACCTATATAAAAATATAATATAATTTGTAAAATGAGTAAAGTGATATTTATAAATTACATCTTAAATCGTTTAGTTATTAAGAGATAATGTTTGTTAATTTGAAAAGAAAGTTATGTTTACTTTATTGCAGTAAGTGAAATATCTTGTATGTTAAAAAGTGCTTTTAGCAATATGGATTGAAAACTTTATATTGCATTCATTGCATAATTTCTAGTGTATTCTAGAACATGTATGTTTTTCGCAATGTATAAATATACAGAATGTCAAGAAATAAGAATAACAAAAGAAAAATATAATTTTTATTTAAAACAATTATTCCCCTCCTCGTACGTCACTTCTTTCTAAAAGAATTTTTATAAATTTATTCACTAACGTTTCCGACTATAATGATATTAATGTTCATCATTTCTTTTGTTTTTGATACTCAGTGTTATAATATTTAAAATATAAACTTAATTTTATTTCTGTTAACTGTAGTGTATAATTAAAATGAAAACAGTTATGTTTGTGCTGAGAACTGCTTGAATAACCAGTTGAAAAGTCTCGAGAATTCATAGATTATTAACTGGATGGCATGCTAAAGTGAGAAGGTTACCGCTACAGTGCTGAATTCCTTCAGTCATGCTCCATTATTAGAGAGTTTAAGTATTGACATATTGAATGTAGCCTTGAATTTTAAATTGTAAATAATTTATGCTTTTATTATGTTTCATGATTCTTTAGTTTAAATACTACACACTATGTTCTTAAATTCAATGCTGCTGCATTCTATGGAAAGAATGTGCATATTTTCATTTTACATGATAGCGATTGCTATCTACCGCTCCATTAAGACTTATATTAATTGTAAACTTAAATGTGTATAAATTTATATATAATAAGATTATATTTTAAGCACTTTTATTGCGTTCTATTAGTAATTTTTTAAACTGACGATACATTCTTAAAATAAAAATGACTGGATTTTGTGAAAAAAATGTGCATAAAATATAAATCCATGTTTAAACGTTTGGGTATATTTATATTGTAATATAAAAAGCAAAGTGCATTTTTATATTAGAAAAATATCTTAAAAACGTTTTAAATACCTATGTTTTCTTTTTTTGCAACGAAACTCTAGAAATTTAAGATAAAATATAAATACCAAACACACAGAATTTGTGAGATTTATCTCAATTTCCTGATCAATCAATTCTGAAAAATGACTAGCATTAGTCTCTATTTTTATCAAATAAAAAAGCATATAGCGGCAGACAAAGACTTTATTTCTATTTAATTAATAAAACCATGTAGAAGGAAATGGAATATCACAGTTAAATATATATTGCTTTATATACGTATAATCGCACTGTTAAATGTTTTTATGACAGTAACTTTATTTTTTACAAAAAGTCAAGTGTGTTTCTCATATGCATACTTCTATCGGTATCTATTTCCTAATTAAAATAATTAAATCACGTAATAGATAAATACTTATCTAATCACAAATTATTCACGTTTGGCTAATAAAATATCTTGTATTTGCATTTCATAATTCAAGAGCAACATCACTCGTCAAGAATCATCACTTAAAAGAAAGTAGTACATATATACATTTGATGCATCTGCTGAGTTTTAATAATTTAACATCTCTCTTTACATATCTGCATAGATTGTAACGCATGAACATTTTGTGAACAGCAATCACACACGATACATACACGCATACTTTATTAATTTCTTTATAATCCTATATCCATTTGATATTGAAAACAAATACTGGAAGCAACGCCCATCTAATGGGCTCAGGAATGATGGAATGTATCCGTTATTAGTAGAAAGCAGAACATACAATGTGCAAGATACCATATAGGTAAAAAAATATACCAGTAATTTAATATACTACCAAAATTTGTTCTTCAAATAATAGAACTGCTCAAAGTATGTTAATTAAGAAACAATGTACAGAAAGATATACATATATAATAATTTAATCCTTCTCATGTCTTGTAAAGAGATTATTTACTTAGGAAATTCGTAGGACATTACATTTTCTGCTTGCGTGCAAACCTTTCGAGGAAATAGAAAAATATCGTCGTACCACCTCATAGTCCTTATCAAACCTTATTAAGTCTTAAGTCGCTTTCAATTTGATTCGCGCAATATATGCTCTTCTAAATATACTTATTTATTTATATTTATTTGAGCCTTTTAGTGCACTTTGTGTATTCCCCTATATCGTGAAGATGACGTTACGCAAAGGAATCTCCTTTCCCAATCGTTCGGCTTAAGAAACAATTATGCGCTCATTATGACACATCTGTCCTAACAGTTTAGGTTTATGGAAATATGTAACTACTATATCTCCCAAGATAAATGGTATTGTTACATTAATGTTGCCTAAAATTTAGACACGAGTAGGATTATCGACATTTCTTCCTATTTAATTATTCCCTTTTACGAATAATAAAAATAACAATAATAGCATGTACAAAAGTACCGAACACAGTATCATCCGCTTGAATAAGTTAACTATTCTTCCTAGTGTGTTGTATTAACACAACAATGACGAGAACAATCGGATTCTCAGCAGTGTTGCTACTTACTCCAGACCCAGAGACCAATTGATGCCTTGAACTATGAACAAAATTAAAGGCTGCCAAGCGACTAGCCACCTCAGCCAATCCAGCAATTGGCCGTACAACACGTGCGGTCGTTGCCATCTGCAATGCTCATTAAGGCGTGCACAATCGATGAAAGAACTGGCATCAAACTTGACAATCTTTCTAACGACGATAAAAAGGATACGGATTGCAAAACATCTTTTTCAAGTCGACCTTTTCCTTGCAGTAAGGGCAAGTCTGTTTCTTTCCTATGATGCACCAGCCCCTGATGCAAAATTCGTGAAAAACGTGTTCACACGAGAGCTTGTACGTGTTCTCGATCACGCCCTCCTCGAGCTCGGATACCAGGAGCTTGTTTCCGCATACTGCACAAACGTTCGGCTCCAGAACTCTCGTCGGGATACTGCCCGGAGTGTAATACTGGAGATTGAATACAAAATTATTCCATAAAAGTCGACAATAATTAAAATGAATATTTTGCCAGTATTATCGTCGACAAGTCGACAATTGACAATTATAAATAAAATTGTGTAGTGTGGAAATTAAATATATAAATAACAATATTCAGATGTGACACCGTACCCCGATATGTGACGCCATTGTGTCAGCGCATATCTCGGCGATGTCTCTGCCCAACAGTCCGAAGTAAAGACCGTAAAATGTGAGCAGTGTGCCCCAGTCCATCCAGATGTGTGGCTTAACGTCGAACAATATATTTATACCCATGAACGTGAATATTATTAACATGTAACCGATTATGCCCAGTACGTAGCTGAGCTTATGAATGAAATAAAACCATTTGTACACTAGCCTGTAAGCGAGAAGAGAATTTCCCACTTTAATATTATATCGTTATCACCGCGCATTATTGTTGATAACTATTCAGTATTACCTAGGTGTTGTACCTTCTATTGGTCTTTCAATAGCTTTTCTTACTACTAGACTCGTTATGCACGACGATAGGAGCCATAGAAATATGAATCTCCACCAGTGATTCTTCAAACTTATCCCAAACGGGATAATCCACAGTGCTATTAGTGTTACAAGCTGCAAGGAGAAATATTTTAATTTCTGCGCACGTTTCCTTCCGGATTTTATATGGGACAGGAATAATCACTTTACTTGATATGATTTAAAGTGCCTCTTTTTCCATTCAAATAATATGATTTGCGCCAGCGTCAATGTTATCAACAATACAAACAGCATCTCTGCGTGCATGGACTCGTGCCCTTGATGCTGTTCGTGCATCTTTATGTGCTCTACTCTGAAAATTAGATTTTATGAAAGTTGATTTATTTCCTTCTTTTGAACTTTTCAGTCGAGTCAAAACATGAAAGTTAAAGAATTCATTTCCTCAATGTTGCAACGTACCTCCATTTTTCCTCTGGCAATAACTCTGCTTCGCTCTAGAAATATAAAACATTAGAAATTGCAGTTGTACAAATTTCTGCAAAGTCTTGGAACATATAAACTTGATGTAAATACAAGACTTTCTAACAAAGCGTTTATCGTATCAATATTGGTGTATCGTAACAATATTAGAGCTACAAATGTAGAATAATGCCTTTCGTAATAGATAATTATAATAGTTAAAGCCTATGTAGGCTTGAAAAGGTTAGATAGAAAAATATTTTCTGCAAATGAGCACGTGACACAAAAGAAAGCAGGTGAAAAATTTTCCCTAAAAATGCGACCATTATTATGATCATTTCTAATCAAAACGTTGCTAATGTTCGTTAAATTATCATAACACGTCAGCAGAATAGCAACATGACTTGAGAGGTTATGTTTTGGTAAATGTGTAGCACTTTGATGCTATTAGATAATTCCAATCCGCGAAATTATGCACCTACTTTATTTGGCATTTGGTGCAAATGCTGTATGTCCATTGTAAATGCTGTATCTCATTAATACGCAAAGAAATATGCGTTAATATAACGATTAAGGCTGCCGACGCGTTACACGCACATACGAGAATGATGTACGCGCCGAGCAATCGCCATTCAACCATCTACATCCATCATGTGTTGAAGTCTTTTAACAATGAAGGAACAAATGGTATTCTCTCTCTTCAGCCTAATTTCTAAATTTTGTCATGCCCTTGTACTTATTTGGTATTCCATGGATTTTTTTAAGACAATGCCGAGTCAAAGATTTTCCTCTGATATTTTGCGCTGAAAACGCCGCAACTGTAGTTAACCTCTGCTTTTACACGCGAACGTGAAAAAATTAAAATATAGTTTAACGATATTAATAATAAGTAAGACGTGAATTGTGAGACGCATTTATATATACATATATTCGTGTGTAAAATTAACATAAAGATATCACATGGCAATAAAATTTAAGTTATCGTGATAAAGCTGGAATCATTAATTATCGAAAATTCATTACGAGGTAACTATATATTAAGAAAATTTCCGAAGTCGTAGTTATTAATAGAATTTTAATTTATTCTTGTGCAAGATCTCATCTCATTTCATAGAATATATCACATATTCCATTTATATATTTATTTATACATTTATTTCAGCATTAAATAATCTCAACTATTTCATACACGTCGCATCAATCTTGCAATCGATAAGTATAAAATATAATCACTGAAAAGCTCCGTTTCTAAGATCCTCCATTATTAAATTTCCCTCGAATTGAATATATGCATTCATTCGATTCGTCTCTTCGATTTGAATTTGAATTTAAATTCGAACGGGCGAACGCGGCGGAGGGACACGTCGCACGAATCGAATTCAAACGGTGCGCGCGCAGCGGGATACGCGGATACGTACACGCGGCTCCACCAATCAGCGCGCGCCGGGGCGCCGCGGCGATAACCTACGCCCGGCGCTGCGAGCGCGCGGACGGCGGAGCTGCCAATTCACTGCGCTGAGTAGCAATATGAACGTCAGCGGTACCGTTCGCTGAGGGAACGCGCGACGTGACAGAATTCTATCGCCGTGTAATCGCGCGCCGTACCTGTCAGCGGGTCGCGCGGCCGTCCTCGCAGTGTGCTCGCGGTGTGTGTTGAGTGTCGTGAACTGGTTACGTTCGCCGCACACGTGGATACGTGGACCTCGTCGGACTTGACCCTCCGCATCTTCGGGAGGATACCCCGCCAGTCGTCGTCGGTCCCGGTCGCGCCGAGGTCGCCGAGGGATAGCTTTCGGTGAGTGACGTAGAATTTGCCCGGGATTGTATCTTGCGTGTGCGAGAGAAAGAGAGAGAGAGAGAGAGTGAGTGAGAGAAAGAGAGAGAGAGAGAGAGAGAGAGAGCGCAGCGGTACGCTGCTGGAACAATTTGCGATACTCGCATCTGGATCTCCGTCGACAGCCGGCCGCGTTCCGGCATTCCTGCCGTTTGCCTTTGCGTGTCACTCGTCTTTGACGGGCAAAAAATTGTTTTCACGCATCGAGAGCACTGTGCGCCCGTTCCCGCGTCCTGTCGCAAAAAGCGGCTCTCGAAATCCGGGAGAAAAACGTGCACGCCCTGCGTGCGATGGTGCGCGCTCTGCAAACGAGAGGATAATTATTGCTATTGTACGTTACACGTCAGTATCGTTAAGATACGCGAGAGGCGGTGTTCGGCGCCTTCAGAAAAATATTCCCCGAATCGAGAGAAATGTCAGTACCGCTTTATTCCTCGCCAAGTGGTATCCAGAAGCACCGGCGTGTCATTGCATGTGTGATTGCAATTCGCTCAAAGGGACAATTATCGCGTTTTCGAGTCGCTGGAGCACAATCGAACGTTCTCACAACCCGTGTCCGTTTTCCGCGAGCGATAATTAGCCACTATGATAATTAGATTCCGCTGTTAGCGTCCGCTTTCAATCCTTTCCAACGACTCCCTCAAGGACTTCACACGATTGTCCTAACTAGCGATTAGAGGTGTGTTGCCGGTCACCTTTTTTTCCCGCGTATCGAGAATTTTATCCGTCTGTTCCATACACACGCATACACATGCGGAGATATACGCATGTACACCCACGCGCGCGAATGTACGCACCATTTATCTCGCCGCGAGATCGGAAGCTCTCGCGTTTCTCGCAAAGAAACGAGCTTTCCTCAAGACGCAGTTTAACAGGTAACCACCGTATACAGGGAATCGCGGAAAAAGTCACGTCGCCGTGCCGCGAGTGCTGACCCTGAAGACGCGCCGCGGAATGCGGAAAACGTTGCGGATAAGGTCAATAGTTTCGCGACCGATCGATCGGCCGCCGTTCGATCTCCGGATCTCCAATATCGGATCCGAGGATCGCGTTCGTTCGCCGTGGCTCATTTGTATCCCGAATCGAGCGATCGAGCGGTGCGGTGCAACGCGATAAAATGCATCCCCGCATGGCGCGAGATTTATCGATCGTCCTGATTTATCGTCTCGTCCCGCTCATTAATTACGACAATTACAATAATTCATCGACGCGCTCCTTCTCCTTCGCCCGATCCCGCTCGCGTGAGAATCATCGCCATGGACGGTCCATATCCACATCGGTGAGTAACAAAACTTCCCGTTCCTGCTCTTGTCCCGCGTTTAGCGTTAATCGTGATTGCCATTCGATTGCCACACCTAGATGAAAAATCGGACGCGATCGGCCACGCGAGGTGATTAAAACTAGCACGTGCTTCACGCTAAAGGAATGTATCCGTCTTTCCGTAGTATATGATGGAATGCACGCTTAAAAGCCCTGATTAATCAACGCCATAAAAGTGATCTTATTTAAAAATGCACAGCAGCTTTTTATCGTGTGAAATATAGACGTGACATATATTATTAATATCTTCGGTTTTACTTCCGCACGAGATTTCGAAAATTAAATCATTCCCGTGCCTGAAGAGGCCGAATTACTTTTCTCGCTCCCATTTATGGTTACGCCCTCGTGGTACAGAGCGATTAATGTGATTTGCGTTCCTCGGGAACGCGATAATGCGGTCTCTCTCGCCGGTGCACGCGGAACGGGCGTAAAGTCGGGGAACTCCGAGGGAGCAAAGTCCTCTGGCAACAACGGTCGTTTGGATGTCGTACAAATTGGCGGGCCTCCAGGTTTCCATGCTCTCACCCGCTCCGCGAGTATCGCGTTCCTCTCCGTCAGCTTCCGCGTCAGTTCAGTTCAGTACGCCCGCACTTCCATCGCGAGTAAATACCCAGGCGCCACGTGTATCCGTTCGAGAACCCAGCTTGGACACGTCAGCACAAATGCACGATGCTTCTTATATCACATATCATTCATAATCGCGCGTGATGTTCCGCGAGATGCTGCAAAAGACGACTTAAAAATGGATCTTTCTTGACGATAATTTTCGGGAATGCGTACAGATACTGGCCCATATTCAGAACGCGTTTACGACAATAAAAGCGCCTCTAAAGCCCGTTTTAGACTATGCAATAGCTATATTGCACTAGATTTGACGCAATTTTTTGCTGCAAGAATTGCTTGTCGTTGAATGCTTGCCGTATTGTGTTTTATACTGAATAATGTAAAGGCGAGAAGCGTGGCGATTGTCATAACCTTGTCCTAATCATAAACAAACAAGTAAGAAAAGTTCTTTTGTAGAAAAAGTAGTGGAAAAAGTTTTTCTTCTTCGATGTTTTTTTCTGCACTAATGCAGGCAGCTAAACAGATGTAGGTATATACTTCTTGTATTATACATATAGTGTAGACAGTTCAGCTACAACAATTTCTTGCTTTAAAAATCTTGCGCAATATATTGCATAGTAAAACGGGCTTAAAAGTGGCTTATGAAAATCACCTGATTGGCTGAGAAGCCACATTAAAGGCGCTTTTATCGTTGTAAGCGCGTTCTGAACACGGGCCAATTATGCATACATGTATGCATGGGGCGTGTACGAACATCGTGATGGTTAAATGCGAACGGATAACAGAAGGGTTTATTTTACAATCTGCTTTCACAGACATCTCATTTGTGGCTTGTTTGCGGGGAAACACAATGCCCGCTGAAAAAGCAGAGCGAGCTTGTTTGACGAAAATGTTATTCCGCGCGTTATCGGATCGTTACGCGAGTCAGAACCCGCTCGTTCTCGCTCGTTCTTTTACCAAGTGATCCGCGGGCAAACTCAGAGCGGAATCTAATCTGGGGCGGAATGGTGCCTTGCTTTGCCTCGGTGTACTCACCGAATTTGGAGCGCCGTCAACGAGCGGAATCAATGGCTTTGTCGGTTGAGGCGGTACAAGGACAAGAAACTGCTCGTAAACCCACTACGACGCCGTAAAATCGCTGTAACGCTGAAATCACGCCATAATAAAAACGCTTATATCAGTCGAGAGGGGGAGGGGACGATCCGTCCGTTACGATTTTATCAAACGGACTGATAATGGAGTTGCAGATCGGACACGTGATCGCGATAACGCGCCTCTACAAAGCTTCTACAAACGATCCCGAGCTACCTTCGTTGCGTTTTGCAACGCTGTCGTAACCGCTGAAATACCGAAACCTCCGATCGTTAGGTAAGCACGTACACGATTTTCGTAAAGGAGGTTCGAGTTGAAAGCTACGGGGTTACCGTGCCGGGCGCGTAGAGGGAATCCACCATCGCGATGCGTCGTAAACGCATGATTAAAAAGGTCAACGTATGTGCGGCGCTATCTTAAACGTCGGAGCCTGTAATCATTGACGTCTCGCGTAATTGCACGCTGCTTCGCGTGAGGTATATATCGCCGTTAAACCGCGCTGCAAGTTTAAGGCCAAGGATGTGTGGCGATTGCTCGGCGGAGAGTTCGTCTCGCGAGAGCCCGTTTGCCACAGAACAGCACGAGGAAGAACAAATACGAGTAAACGCATCCGGAATCGATGCAACGAGCATCGCTGTTGCGGTGCACCATCGTTTTGCTGCATCATTTTGCGATTGTTACGCCAATCTCTGCTACCATAACTATCGCACGCGTTATCATCGCTCGAACGTTACGCTCTCAAAATGTTGCGAATCGATTCTCGCGGAATCGTCGATCGAAAATGTTTACTTGGAATCCGCAGACGCGGAGAGATATTCATCTCAACGTGCGCGCGTTTGTTTTTCGTTTATGGAAATTTCATTCAGTCAGATTTCGTGAAAGGTTGTTTTTCCCATCTCTGTCCCATCTCTCGCGTTGTCCGAGTCCGATTGCCGAGTGTTTCATCGTACCGATATCTATCGGGATCCACCTGTTGAGAATAACTTTCGCCATTACGGATGCATGCTATAGGCGGTTGCGTCTATAGGATGAGGCCCGCCATAAAGCTTTCCAGTGATGCGTGCATTCCGCGGACGGACGGTAGCGTTTCCTGCACGAATACCGTAAGAGAGGAGAAAACAACGCGTACGCCAAGGCTTCGAGAAAAGTGTACCGCCGCCCCGAGAAGGCACGCGGACGCGAGAAAAATCATGGACGATTGCAAATTCCACCGGGTTCTGACGTGCAAATCGCCGTGGCCGTAATTCTCTCATGGCGCGGCCGGTGTGCACCTCTCTCGTTCTGCACCTGCCCACGTCGCGCAACGCACGTTAAATCTATGAAAGGACGTTGCGTGGGTAATGTGGAGCGGGACGGTGAATGGAATGATCGGCAGTTACGCGTAAACAGCGGCGGCTCTTTTGCTTGTACTGCAAATCGCGTAATCTATCATTTCACACGTAATCCGTGCAGTCGGGTGCATCGTTTTGGACTTGTGCGCGCGCACGTTTCTTTCCGTCTTGTCGCTTCCCGAGATAGAGAACCTTCAGGTTTAATCACTCGTGTAATGCTAAGGCATCATTAATCTCTTTGTTTTTTTTACGTTACATCATCATTTTAAACGAATCATGATTGAACGATGAGAGATACCATCTTGAAATCTCTGTTCTCATTTATCTACGGCTTGATTTTAGTTCGATGGAATTTTCGCTCGAGATCTCATTACCAAAACATTAAAATATTGACGGTTAAGAACGACAGATGATAAGCAATTGAAATAATAATTCGCGAAAACCGTCAATTATTAACTTTATTCAGTCAAGCGCTTTTAATACGCTGGTTTTATTCAAAGATTTTCCATTAGCATGAGAAACGCCAGCACTCTGAGCTACATCCGCCAGCTTGTTGCCTATCGATCTTGTACTTTTGATCGCCGTTTTCATCTCGATGTGATCGACATGCTGGAAATTCGGTTTCGCAACGTGTAACGCGAAAGCGACGTCGCCACTCATCCGCCGATCGCTACGTGACGTGTAAAGTGAAATCACGGAAAAATCCGCTCGTAAATTTTCCCCGCGTCACGCAATCATCAACGGGACAATATTTACTCACGCGTGTGCCGCCGTATCGCGATCGCAATTCATGGAGTTGCACTTTAACGAACGCATGCGGCACACGCATTATTTTATTCCACATTTCTGTTGTCGCGTCTCACGTTTCGCACGCAATTAGTCGTAATCGTTTTACAAAAATGTTTCGAGCGCTTTTAACACAGCGGGAATGAAAACGCGGAAAGAAAGAGAGAAAAGAGAGCACCGATTTAATCGCGATTATTCGAGATGCAGCGACGAGACGCGGTCACCGCGTGATAAATTGTGTGACAGCTCGCGGGCAAATGATTATTTCCTGGCGACGTGTCCAGGAGGACGTAAGAAGATTAAGAAATCATTCCGCGATGGAGATCAGCGATGCGCACGTATATTTAAACGATAAAACGTGCGCGGGTAATAAGGTACACATGCATCTGCGGAACGTTTTGCCGGTAAGCGTCTACGAAGCTATTAAATATCGTGCGATGGCAAGTCGAGCTTTTTTTCCAATTTTTCCGATACGAGAGACCGCGTCGATTGGATAACCGCGGTGCCGCGACGTCCGCGTTTAGGCTTCCTTTCCACATACCGTACAATTACTGGCGAAACCTATTTTTCCTTTCAATAAACCATGTGGAGAGAGACCGTTGCGTAACGAGACCGATGAAGATTTATCGCTGGCGCGTCGCGCCTTTCCCCGGCCGCGAATTATGCCGCTTTACAATCAGATAAAGTAGCGCATAATGACGCCAGAGATAGCGGTAGCGCTAACGAGTCCGATAACCCAGATAATTCGTGTATTAGCGTCGAGAGTGTGCCGAGAGAGGCGGGGGCTCTTCAGCTCCCGCAAGTTCGTTTGCCGAGGGAGAAGAACGGCGTGATGATTTGATCGGTTACGTACAAGAGAGAAAGAGGGAGAGGGAGAGAGGGGCAACACTCTAATCGATCAAATTAAATTTAAACATTAATTTATTAATTAAAGAACTTTATTGTTAATTATAGAATCACAAATTTATACAATTAAGAAATTATTATTTTATATAAGTGAAATACAGAATACACACACACACACACTATCGCATTTTTGATTGATATTATCTTGGTTAGAGAAAATTATTATTATTATAAAGTTATGAAAATGCGAAACTGTTGCTATTTAAGTTACACTTACATCTCATTTTCTGATACACATACACACGCGCACATGAAACAGCAATTGCTTGAAGCCTCGATGGTTCTTTCAGATCATTATTATAGATTTCCGAGGCGATTTTGAGAGCAGATCGTTTTCGCATGCAAATCAAACGGGCGGGCTCGCGTACACACGAGCGATCGCGATCGCCCGCGCGGTTTACAGGTGGTGTGCACGATGTGTAGTAGTCTGTAACGGGGTTACATGCAGCCTCCAGTGAATGGCCGTCGCCGGTTAACTGCCGCCTCCAACGGTGCTGCAATTTTCCGATGCCTTGGCACCCCATTTCTTATCCCCGCTCTCTTCGCTTCCCTGGGCCCCCTTCGGCCGCAGTTCGTGCCATTATCGTTCTCTTCGGTCATTGATGTGCAAAGCGGAGGAACTCCTCGCACCCACGTGCGAATCGTCGACCCACTATCTGCCCGGTCGCGTCCCCGTTTAATATCTAATACCGGGCATTCGATCGCGATAAATCGGACTGCAACAATATGATGCAAGCTAATGCCGCTCGCTAACGACGAGTAGGCGTTGCTGTGTAACTTGTATAACATGTAACGCGCGTACATTGGAATTATGATTATTTTCAGGAAGCTTCGCAGAATCGCAGCGTGTGTAGAAGTAATTTAATATAGGCAACTATCAGGTTGCTTCTCTTGCCGTGGACCGGTTCTTCTCTTGAAGTGGATCGATAAAATGGAAATGTTGAAACGTAACGTCGGAATCGGAGGAACGAAAATCGAACTTCCAAGTAAAATGATAAACGATTTAATACTTCAAATGCGCGAGGAGAAAATGTCTTTTTGCGGGATATCCCGGCGATTAATCAACCAAGATTCGAGGCGCAAGTTCTTGAATGAATTTGGGATAACCGTTACGTAACGATCCCACGCGGGATGTCGTAAACGCGCACAAAAGCACGGTACTCGGAGAATCACGATGACACAACGTTCGGAGGGATACCGTGTGCATGCCGCGAGGTCTGCAACGGTGGTCGAAAGTGGGTTATCCGAATGGAATGGAACGGCGAGCGATAGGTATCCGATTTTCTCTACCGGTCGCTTCTGCTAATTCATTACACTCTCTCTGCAAAGCGCGCGGCGTCTCGGTTTTAGCGCGAAACCGTGGAAATAATTATCATGTACGTGAAATCACACGTCACGCAGTCGCGGCGCGGCGGCGTTATTAATTAATCGGTTAAATCTCGTTAAACGCCGCGAAATTATTTCGCGTCCGTCTCGGCGCGTTCGGTTTGCTATCCCCTAATTATGCAGTGATGCAGTGGTTCTTGCGACTACTTCTACCTTGTCTAATGCTACATTCCTGGGATGTTCTGTTAAAGTTTCGAGTAGAAAGTCTCTGAAACGAGAAGTATTATTGAGAGGCATTAATCGCACGTCAAATTGACGTGCACCGTAAACATGAGATCTTAATGCGGAAGTTTGAGGCTCGGTGTGACATACTTTTGGGTATACAAATTTATCTCTTAAATTACACGCTGTAAACTTTAGTCTCACGTCTCACCTCTCACGACTCGCAAATCATTTGATGTATTACGAAATATTAAATAAATATTTGAAAAATGATATACACCGGATTACATACAGGTCGCGCTTAGTTCCTCACTGTTCTCTTCTTGCGCGATCCATAATACAACTGATTACTCGTTTCCTCTCTCTTTTTCTCATCATTTGTACGTAATTGCACACGAACTGCATGCAATATCCACTTTGGTGTGACACTCTCTGCAACGCGACAAGCGAACACAAATCGATGATAACATGATCTAATCTTGAAAGTATGTTCGGTTACGATCAGTGATGTCACTGATGCGTATCGCATATGAGACCGACGTCGAGGAAGCCGGATCTGAAGCACGCGTAGGAATCGCGTCAGGAAGAGATTCTGCAGGATGAGATTTCTGCAGGAGAGAAAGAGAGAGAAACAGAAAAAAGAGAGACACGGCGGCACGTGTTAGCGCGAGACCAGCGTGCACCATAACGAACACAAGAAGTTACATCGTGCAGGCCGAGTGAAAGGATTCCTTGGCTCGCACTTTTACGCGCAACCTCGGACGTGACGCATAAAGTGCTATTCGTCATTTCCGCTTTTGCGTGCCGCCGCCGTATATCGCTCTTGGGCTCGTCTTGTGACTGTGATATAAAAGTACGGGGCGAGAGAGCCGGTTCATTGTGTGCCACGTTAGATGAAATCGGTGAAAATGCGATAACGTGCATTCCTTCCTCGTATCTTTTCCCCTTTGTCCGTTTACGGTTGTCATGGACTGAATTCTAGCTGAAAAGAAAATTTTTATTCCTGCAGATTTTCTTTAAGCTCACCTTCTCGCGCGAAGCGCTCTTACTTTAATCCGGATATTTATTTTTGTAATGTACTCAGTCCTTTGAATTTTCCTCGCGAAAGGCAAGGTTCAAAAGCTGATATTGGAGAAGTAGGAGTCATAAGTAACTTGGAATGGATCACAGAAAAATTTAAATTTTTTAGGAAATACTATAAAATAATTTTTCTTTTACGTTTCCATCCCTTTGAAGCGCGAATGTTTATGTCGCAACATTTCATTAGTAAGTGTCTCCAGTACTCGAGTGCGACGCTTCTTGGCTTCGCAGATACTGCCTGCAATTTTAATTCAATCCCACGGGGTTTACTCTCTCGGTCGCAGAGAAAGTCCTTGCTTTAACAATAATGCAATTTCTCGCCAGCTTCGCAAGTTGAAAACTCGGTTCTATTAAATGGTAATATTTTTTATAATTAAATTTGGTGCAACTTGCAACAACAATAAACGATCACGGGAGGGAATCGAAAAAAATTGTACTTTATAAAAGATATTTTAACTATGTCGCGCATTAGCGATGTATTTCTTTGTTAACTATTGCAGAGAGCTTTCTGTGAATTTCTTAAAGAGTCGGTAAAGATTGTTTTATCGACGAAGGTGATGAAATCGCAATAACAATAGTAAAGTGAATGCGTAATTATGCAATTTCCATCAAATCTCAAGGCGGAAATTCTGACGGGAATATATTGTCGAGTAATGTGTAACTGTATGCAGAGGTAAATGAGAGATCCATCGAGTGCAACGAAGCGCGGAGTCTGAAATGAATGGGAGCATGTCTCGCGGTTGAGACGGAGACAAAGTACCGTAAGGAGGGAGACGCTCGATCGAAGTGAGCATTGGTTCCGTAAGGAGATTTCAATTTGCGGTCTTTTATTCGAGCGTCTATCTGTAGGTACGTAAATCCCCTTGAACGACAGCAAACGATATTTTTATCGAGTTCTATCGACGCGACACGGTAGCTAATTCGTACAAATTGATAAAGATTCGAGGGAACAGCGTACCGCAATATTTACCGTAAAATAATTTCCGAAGCGTTGCAGCGCGCATCATCGTTAATACGCAGTTTCGTTACCATGCATTCTCGTGTTCCTGGAAAACGATATTGGAATTGCGCACGTTATTGGGATTGCATTATTACAGGAATTTCTCTTTGACCGGAAATGACAAGAAAGTTTCATCAGTCAGCTGGGATTTTTATTTCTTCACCAGCCACGCCATTATCAGCGAAGTAAACATCTCTCCAATCGTAGCTCGACATTTAAGTTTCACTGACGTTGCTGATGAGGTTTCTTTTGCGTAGCTTCCAATGTTCTCTCTGTTTGACAATTTTTCTTCTTTTTGACAGTCCTAGAAATAGGTAAAGTAACCGCATGAATCACGCAATAAAGTTACCCGCATTAATTTTTACCGTAAAACGAGACGGGAGATTTCGTGAAGATAAGGCTTTCGTAGCTTAACGGGTTCTCTCGCTCACCTTCGACCTTCAAGAGTGCCTTCGGCACCTTTTCTACGATTCACTTTGGACGCTCCCATTGAACTTGTCCCGAATTCTTCGGAGCTTGCTAGTCACGTTTCTTCTAGCCGCGAAGCATAATTAACCGTCGCTCTGATCCATTTCCATGCGTGACATTCCACAAGCGAACGTTCGTTCATCCGCAGATCGGCTGGACGAGTCAATGACTCGCGGAGAACGAAATCGAATGATGCTCGACGACATTTCCACGCGAGAATTCGCTTCGGGCTGCGAGCAGATCAGAAACCAGTTCTTGAAGAAGCAACTTCCTTACTCACGAAATTTATTTAATTCTTTTTTAAATTTATTTAATTATCATCATCTCTGATGCAAAAGCTGAAGAGAATCGGACGCGTGATTCCGACAAGAATCAAATGATTCTTTCAATGACGTATATCTTTTTATTAAGCAAATCAAGCCACGACGAATTTCGTGCTGCCGTTTGCCATAATAGAAGGGACCCCTTTCGCAGGGTTTGTAACGAATAATTACGATTCCCCATAAATTCCTCGCGTAAGTATTCAACCGCATTTTCCTCTCGTGACGATAATAATCGGCGCAGGGTCAGGAATGTCGTGAGTGTCTGCTCGTAATTCGGCACTCTCAGACCGAGTTGGTCGCACGTTTTGCCGCGTACATACGTGCGTCATCGTTTCTTCGGCGACCTACATTCGTCAATTATTTTATGCTGCGTCCAATATTTTTCTCGTTGAGCGCGCGTGTCTTTAACAAAGACTTCTTCGTGTCCTCGACATTTTTATCGCGAGAGATACGTCGCTGGAAGGCTTTCTCTGAACTTTTGAGCCTTGCACTAACTTGCACATTTTCTAATCCGACGTCTTGTCCTGTGGTGTCTTTTTTCATCTTCAGCTTCCAAACTTTTTGCATTAAAAAACTACGTACGATCTACCTCTGCAGTTCATCCATGTAGTTTCTTTCGAGCGAACACTTGCCGAGTAACATTATCGTGATTCGAACGACCCAGATTGTAATCGCTACGTAGGTAGACGTCCGTTTATTACCAGTTCGTGATATATCTTTCGATGTACTTACGACGACGGATAGCTGCGGCGTGTTTCAACGGTCGATATCACGCCCTAAAAAGTTCGTCAGTGCAACGTGACTTTCCCTATTCAGACTCGAGAAACACCGAGGAAATGAAACGTCCTATTCGGCAGCGAAGTGCCAAAGTATACTGTCCGACCTTTCGCCACGTACGAGGGCCTATCAGATCAAGCCGATTACAACGAGGAGAAGAGATGCTGGGGAAGCGTAATTGCGAGAACGTTTTATCAGATACAAATCACGAAAGCGGCGTTTCATATTATTCGTTCATTATTTTTTTTATTATTTTTTTGAACGTTTCAGCAGCAATTTAATAAATTTAATGGATTCTTGTAAATATCATGCGTTTTCGAGAGAGAAAAAGAGTATACTTTGATATCACGATTTAATCTATGAAAAAGAGAAATAAATCGAGAAAATAAAGAAATAAAGTTTAGTGCGCTGTTTGAATAATTCTTACAATAAACAGTTGCAAGAGAGAGAACGCACCGTGTAAAAACGACTTTCTGTCCGACAACTCGACGAGTTATCTTTAAGATTCCGATACGACGCGGTTGAGAAACGCGTTTTCTTATCTGAATGTAGGCGAATGTTTCTTCCTCTGGAAGCAGAGATATTTCAAGGGACAACCTTGGGAAAGAAATCGATATCAGGCGCCGCGGCTAGACTTTTGTAGGACACAAGGTAACAAGTGAATACGTAACAATCAACCACCCACGGAGAGGCCCAGCACCCACCCTATTTAATACCCTACTCCTATTCTAACCCTCGCTTGAAAATGTGCACCCTTTCATAGAACTCTGCTAAGCTCGGATCGTTGAATGCGTGATGTCCCAAGCATTTTCTATTAATAATAGAAAATTAAATTATAAATTTTCTATTCTATTGAACATTAGAAAATGTCTCTTGGTTATGCTTTCTCTTTGTGTATTAAACTATGGAGGCAAAAATAGCTGAAAATTTTATTCCTTATTTTATTTTCGGCGAAATTTGCTTTGATAGAATCTCTTAAGAGTTACGAGTTAATTGCAGAGATAATTAAAATGTTGAGTATGAAAGAAAGAATATCTGTTAAAATTTTTGTTGATGAAGACTACAAGTACTACAAGTTCGTCAAAGAGTCGAAAGAAAATACGTGATACCAAGCATACTCTACACAAAACCCTATAAAACTGGTAACACACGTGGCGTTCATATTCGTATGTGTGCGTGCGAGCGTGTAAAAATGGACGAGAAATCCAGTTTCGCCTGCATTGTGTATGAATTTTTCATGATGCAGATCTCAGATAAAAGATAAATTTATATTTATAGCATTGTTGATGTTGTAATGAAGTATCTTTTATTATAGGTACTGTTATGAGAAGTTAGCTATAATGTTTTACAGCAGATTGTTTATATACACTGTGTATGAACAATCTGCTTTATATACATTTGTATTGTGTAGTGAACATTTGCACATTTCCTTTTAATGTTAGATCTCTAGATAACTTTGGATCCAATTTTTCATTAATAGAATGATTGGAAAACATCATCAATTACATTATTTAATTAATAAATAATTTTTAGCTACACACAAGTGATTCGATAAATTCTAATTAAGCAAATACGAAGATTCCGTTTCCGTTGGAAACTCTAGTGTCAAAAGAATACCCGCATGATTCCTGCGCCAATTATGCCAAATGTCACAATTCTATTTTTCCTAATGACAGTTTGATGCGAATCAATAGAAGAACTCAATGTGTGTGTGAAGCTGGCGTATCATTTCGCGGAAAATCCTTAACTATTGAGAGTTCTGGCTCCCTTTTTAATAGTTCTAGAGTTCCTCATAGGCTAAACACATAGTTCTGGCCATTAAAGCGAAAAAATCGCATAGTGCAAAGTGAGACGCCAACTTCACGCAGCGTCTCACTTTGTCCTGCGACAGTTTCCGCCATAATTCCGGCTAGATTTTAAAAGATCTACAGTTCTACGTGAGTTCTAGAAAGAGTTCTAGCGAAAAACATTTTTTTTCATCTTTTTATAATTATTAAAGCTAAAAAATGTTTAAGGGAATGACGACTGGTTACTTTCAGAGAGTTCTGTGCTTTATGAAATATTTCTCGTGTAGTTCTAAACATATTTAACCATTTTCCAAAGAGTTCTGAATGCAAACATTAACAATTATTTAATAAAAAATTTTTATCGTCCGAGAAAGACGTATCTACGGAGATATATGTGAGACGCTGGTTGATTTTCGAGAGTTCTGCTTATTCTAAAACACTTCTCGTATAGTTCGGTACATGTACAATGCCTTTCCAAAGAGTTCTGATAGGAACGAGTAGAAAATTTTTTAAAAAATTATTTCGCCCAAAGAGTGGACGTTTTCGACTTTACCAGTGAGACGCTGGTCGATTATCGAGAGTTCTGCTTATTCTAAAACAGTTCTCGTATAGTTTCGGACATGTGCAATGCCTTTCCAAAGAGTTTTGACAGGAACAACGATTAGAAAATGTTTTAAAAAATTATTTCCCCCGAAGAGTGGACGTTTTCGACTTTACCAGTGACCTGTGTGAAGTTAGCACCCCATTTTTGAAATTTTGAAATTCTAAAAGTTGTTCCAGGTTGTTCTAGACTTGTTCTAAATTGTTCCAGAAGAACAAATTTATGTAATAAAAATTTTCGCGGAAAATTGAAAAAAAAACAAGTTTTTTACCTGGCACCCCATTTTTCGAAAATCAAACTTTTAAAGGTTGTTCCAGGTTGTCCTAGTTGTTCTAAACATTGTTCCAAAGTATTAGATTGATTGGTCAAAACCTTTACGAGATATCGAAACAAAAAGAATTTTGGAAAAAATCGTTTTTGGACATTCTTTCCCAAACAAAATAACTTACAACATTGTCGATTTAGAATATATGTATAACCGTGTAGAACAACACAGAACAAAAATTTCAAGACCATAGCAACAATATAAGGTCCACTTTATACTCTTTAATGGAAAATATTATTTTTCTATTTTCTTGGGTAAAAAACGTGTTCCAGGCTTCCCGCTTTAGAACTATCGTTTTCTCGAGTAGAACAACCGGGAACAAAATTTATACGCCCCGATTCGAAACCTCAGGGTGACTTTACTCTTGTAACCTACTCGAAA
The DNA here is from genome assembly GCF_003672135.1 of Ooceraea biroi. Taxonomy (NCBI): domain Eukaryota; kingdom Metazoa; phylum Arthropoda; class Insecta; order Hymenoptera; family Formicidae; genus Ooceraea; species Ooceraea biroi. The sequence goes on from NC_039506.1 coordinate 21,938,974, forward strand.
AATTTGATTTTTCGAGATTTTCTTGGATATAAAACTTGTTCCAGGCTTCCCGCTTTAGACCTATTGTTTTCTCGAGTACATCAACCGGGAACAAAATTTATACGCCCCGATTCGAAACCTAAGGGTGACTTTACTCTTGTAACTTGTAAGGTTACGAATCGGGACGTATAAATTTTGTTCCCGGTTGTTCTACTCGAGAAGACGATAGTTCTAAAGTAAGAAGCCTGGAACAAGTTTTATATCCAAAAAAATCGCGAAAAACCAAATTTTTCGAGTAGGTTACAAGAGTAAAGTCACCCTGAGGTTTCGAATCGGGGCGTATAAATTTTGTTCCCGGTTGTTCTACTCGAGAAAACGATAGTTCTAAAGCGGGAAGCCTGGAACACGTTTTTTACCCAAGAAAATAGAAAAATAATATTTTCCATTAAAGAGTATAAAGTGGACCTTATATTGTTGCTATGGTCTTGAAATTTTTGTTCTGTGTTGTTCTACACGGTTATACATATATTCTAAATCGACAATGTTGTAAGTTATTTTGTTTGGGAAAGAATGTCCAAAAACGATTTTTTCCAAAATTCTTTTTGTTTCGATATCTCGTAAAGGTTTTGACCAATCAATCTAATACTTTGGAACAATGTTTAGAACAACTAGGACAACCTGGAACAACCTTTAAAAGTTTGATTTTCGAAAAATGGGGTGCCAGGTAAAAAACTTGTTTTTTTTTCAATTTTCCGCGAAAATTTTTATTACATAAATTTGTTCTTCTGGAACAATTTAGAACAAGTCTAGAACAACCTGGAACAACTTTTAGAATTTCAAAATTTCAAAAATGGGGTGCTAACTTCACACAGGTTTACCAGTGAGACGCTGGCCGAAATGTCGGAGTTCTGGCTTTCTTAAAATACTTTTCGTATAGTTCCACACGTACTTATGATTTTCCTACAGTGGAACTATAAAAGTATTTTAGGAAAGCCAGAACTCCGACATTTCGGCCAGCGTCTCACTGGTAAAGTCGAAAACGTCCACTCTTCGGGTAAAATAATTTTTTAAAAAATTTTCTAATCTTTATTCCTGTCAGAACTCTTTGGAAAGGCATTGTACATGTACCGAACTATACGAGAAGTGTTTTAGAATAAGCAGAACTCTCGAAAATCAACCAGCGTCTCACATATATCTCCGTAGATACGTCTTTCTCGGACGATAAAAATTTTTTATTAAATAATTGTTAATGTTTGCATTCAGAACTCTTTGGAAAATGGTTAAATATGTTTAGAACTACACGAGAAATATTTCATAAAGCACAGAACTCTCTGAAAGTAACCAGTCGTCATTCCCTTAAACATTTTTTAGCTTTAATAATTATAAAAAGATGAAAAAAAATGTTTTTCGCTAGAACTCTTTCTAGAACTCACGTAGAACTGTAGATCTTTTAAAATCTAGCCGGAATTATGGCGGAAACTGTCGCAGGACAAAGTGAGACGCTGCGTGAAGTTGGCGTCTCACTTTGCACTATGCGATTTTTTCGCTTTAATGGCCAGAACTATGTGTTTAGCCTATGAGGAACTCTAGAACTATTAAAAAGGGAGCCAGAACTCTCAATAATTAATTATTTTCCGCGAAATGATACGCCAGTTTCGCACACACGAACTCAATATGAGGTCACTCTTTCAGGCGCTCTTACTGTTGTACTATTGTCTTACTGTTGTACTATATTTTAATAATACAGGAAGACCGCGATCAAATGCTTTGGCAGGTGGAACGTAAAACGAGGAACTCACCTCCTATAAATATCACGCTCGGGTCAATCGATTTTCTGATCACGTCTGTGACATACAAGTACAGCGATGAGATGATTTATTTCTGATATCTCATGCGCTTTTCTATCAGGCAATGCCCTCAGCTGGACGCTCCCTTTCTCGATTCTTTAAGAATCGAGTCTTTCGTTGTCGTGCTGCCGACTCGCTCTGATACTTCTTACTTTACAAACGTAGAAAAATTACACGGGTATCCGAGGCTGTAGACGAGCGGAGATTACAATTTACGTCGTCTTCGTTTATCGCCGAGTTACCTCACGCCGATGTGACGCGCGCAGTATTAATAGAACGTCTGACACGTGAGAAAGCGTCACTTCCGGAATGCCGAGAGTATCAAACAAAAGTATCTTCCTAGTATCCAAAGAAGAATCCGCCTGATCCTTCTCTCTCTGAATCCGTAATCGTTGGAAAATCGAAATGATGTCTTCACGCACGTGCCACCGTCGACAATCGATCGTTTCGCCGTCGGAGTCAGAATGAACGGTGTGCTACACGTGGATGTCTGAGTCATTGAATGACTACGAACAGAAGCTGACAGGAGATATTGACGAACGTCGCGTGCATAATGACGCACGCGATGCACGCACGTATATATCCGACGTAGCGTGCTTTTTACCACGGACTCTCGAGAGCGAACTCGTCGCACCGACTCGCTTTACAAAATCGTGGAACTTTCGTCGGCGAATGATTTCTCTGCGCACGGGGCGAGAAAAAGTTCATCGAATTCGCCAACGTCTCTTTCTCTTTCTTTCCCTTTTCTCTTTCTCGCTCGGTGTCTCTCTCACAATTGTCTTGTCCGAATTGTCAGCATAGAGTCTCGTTTTTGAGATAGCGAACGTCCTTCCTGTTCTTTCTCTAGCGCCGTTAATCCTTTGTTAACTCGCGCAAACGGATATCCGCCTCGCCTTCGGATATAAAGGTCCCTCGCTTTAAATGAGCGACGTTTATACGCATACACGTGCATTCGTGTAACGTGGACTATCAAGCAATTGCATGTGAACCGAATATTTAATCGGCCGAGTAAATTATGAAAAAGGTACTGCATACAATCGCGCATTTGGAGAATAAAAATTTTTTATTGAAGACAATCTGAAAATGAAAATCTGATTTATGTCTTTCAGTTGTATTGTCGTTACGTTGAACACAAATCGAGCGAAAATCAATCAGGTAGAAATAATTAATGCTGCTTACGTCGTGTTAGTTACCGCGAATGTGTGCTAGGTCGACGATTTGGGTTAAAGCGACTGGAAATTGGCAATCAAGTACGCCGTCGCCTTTCTCTAACGAATCAATCTTTTATAAATGCACTAGTAGAGATTGATTTTCAGAACCACATTTTCAAGCCAGGTTTTATGATCAGCCAGGAGCGTAAGGACAGCTTAACTAGATCGGAAAATGAATCGTAATGGAATAAAAAAGATCCCAAAGCAAACATAGCGACTGCGTATAAATGCTTCTTGGAAGCCAAGAAAGTTATAGAAAATTGGAATGAGAGCAATTTACCAAATAAATTCTCTTTATTTTATATTTTATTTTATATTTATATTATATACAAACATTGCTTTATATGTAGTATTCTTTTCTTATTTACAATATACACATTTATTCTTATTCTAAATATAAAGGCCCCCTTCCTTCCCGTTACTTAAGAAACAGATGCAAGTTAAATAAAATAAATAAAATAATACAACAAACTTTCGATTTTCAGGAAAACCTGAGAAATCGTGGTTTTTCTGCGTATCGATCGAAACTTTACTAGATTTTAGCTAAATTGGCGATCTCTTCACCCAGCTTTCTCGTATTCATAGCGGGCGTGAATCCGGGCGATGATCGGATCGATTACGGATTAAGTTTCCATCGACGTCGCGCGCGTTACACTTTAGAGTAGGTGCACTCTCTTTTGCTTTCATCGAGAAATCTGCACGTATCCGCGGTAACGTCCCCGCGCAGGAGAAATGGCTCCCTGCACTTTCTTTTTCTCTGCCGGGTCATCTCTCTTCCTTCTCTGTCAGTCGCGTCCGTAACCCGGCTATGCGCTGACAGGTTTTTAATGCGTGTTGCCCGATATAAAAAGCTAATTACCCGAAAAGGGACCAGTATATTGCCCGCTTCTTGTGAAGCTGATTACATGGGAAGCTCATGAAGGAAAATGAGTAAAACGGCCATAAAATTCACGTTCCGTGAGCGTAAACCTCGACTTGAAATATAATAAATCTGAAGAAATGTGATTTTAATATTTGTAACTAACTATATTTAACTATTGGGTTGTTCGGAAAGTTATTTCGTTTTTTCAAGGAAAAATGAAAGGCGGTTTTTTCATATTTAGAATAAATTTTATTCAGTGATGTATTGGCCATTTTGTTCCACTACCTTTCGCCATCTTTCTGGCAACTTTAAGATTCCACGCTCATAGAAGTCCTTCTCCTTATTGACAAAAAATTGAAGCAAGTGATTTTTGACACCTTCATTTGAATCGAAGTTTACATTGTTCAAAGAATTTTGTAGAGACCGGAACAAATGGTAATCGGATGGTGCCAGATCAGGAGAGTATGGTGGGTGTGGTAGCACATCCCATCCAAGCTGTAAAAGCTTCTGGCGAGTAACCAAACTTGTGTGTGGTCTGGCATTGTCGTGATGGAATACGACACCTTTCCTATTCGCCAATTCTGGTCGCTTCTGCTTGATGGCAGCATCCAATTCATCCAGCTGACGACAATACACTTTCGAATCAATCGTCTGGTTGCTTGGTAGTAGCTCGAAAAATACGATTCCCTTCCAATCCCACCATACAGAAAGCATGATCTTCTTTTGATGAATATCTGCCTTGGATGTCGATTGAGCAGGTTCATCTTGCCTGGACCATAATCGTTTTTGCTTAACATTGTTGTAAACAATCAATTTTTCATCTCCAGTTATGATTCGTTTCAAAAATAGTTCATTTTCTTCACGTTTCAACGATGAATCGCAGATGGTAATGCGTCGAATCAAGTCAATTTCCTTTAAATTGTGTGGAACCCAAATATCGAGCTTTGAAACGAATCCAAGACGTTTCAAATGATCGTAAACGATCGAATTCGATAAATTTAACTTTTCAGCAATTTCGCGTGTTGTTATGCGACGGTTTGCATCCACCAGAGCCTTTATTTTCTCGTCATCAGTTTTAATTGGCCGACTTGAACGTGGTGCATCTTTCAAATCGAAATTTCCAGTACGAAATTTCGAAAACCAATTCTGACACTGACGTTCACTCAATACATCTTCTCCGTACACGGCACACAATTTTTTTCTCGCTTGCACTGCATTTTTACCCTTTCGGTAGTAAAAAAGCAAAATATTACGAAAATGCTCACTTTGCTTTTCCATGTTTGATGTGATGCCAAACAAAAATTACTTGACAGATCGCAACACAATAAGATACTAAATGACGTCTGAAATGTCAGTTGTCAAAATATAAAACGAATTTGCCGCTTAGAGTAAGGTTAAGTATCGAGGAACGCGACTAACGACATCTCTTTGTGAAAAACGAAATTACTTTCCGAACAACCCAATATATTGTGCATATTATTCTTAAATAAGTAGGTACCTTTTAAATTGGATCAGAAGCTGTAAATTTCAAACAAATATTATCACTTACTACAAGTTCCAATCTATTTAATCAAACTTTAATCAAGTTTTCTATTTAATTAAGCTTTAGCCTTTAATTATCTATTAAAGAAGATTGGAATCAGGATCGTTTGATTAATACTTTACTACTTTGTATTGATTGAAGTATACACACTACCAACCGCATTTCGAGTCCTATTATACTTGCCCGTATAACTTCGATTGAATCAGCTGATTTCTCACATTTAATATTGCACCGAGTGGGTGAGACGTCAACGATTCACCTTCACATTAGCCGGGCATAAATCAATCGTGCTCACTGTTGCGACAGGTGGTACGTCTACAATGTATAGTCCTTCTTCGTATGTTTTTACATTATTCAGACGCTTTCGTGCCCCGAATGTCAAGCCTTGGAAGTGAAACGATGCCAAGAGGGAACAAATCGTGCGAATCATTAAAGTTAATAAGTTAATGTGCGGCGATCATAACGTCTCGCGATCAAAATTACACGCTGCCGCCGTGCCTCGCGCGGGCTGGGACCACATCGCTTCTTTCTTGTGCGCGCACTTATCCCTCTGATCGAGATCGTGATTCCGACTCGTCTCGCGCAAATTCATCGCCGATTAAGCGTTAGCGCTGAAATAGTGCGATCTGCTGTCTCAGCACTGTATAATGCGCGCGCGGCTGCTTTCTCTATGTTCTCCAGGATCCGTAAAATACCCGCAAACGTTACGCATATGTACCTTGTGTGCCGCATCATCGACCTAATCCATTAACTCGCTGCGCGAAATTAATTACACGCGCGATTAGCATCCGATTTCTGTTCGTGATACTTTAAGGAGAGAAAGATGCTTTTACTCATGTCCCGCGACATTCTTAAGTATCCTCGTCTTAACGGCACGTTGATTCGAGTAAGAATAAAAGCGGCTGTGTTGGAGTCGTAATGAAGCTTAATGATAATCTCTCTGGTTAATATTGCACGAATTTGCGACGATGTTTCGACTCGAAATGCTGTTGCGGTGCTCACGGCATAACTATCAATTGCGAACGGAGCTATCAACCGAAGTCGACCTCGATTTTGGGATTCCAATCTCGAATCGATGATCCACTTCTCTGTCCACAACATACCGTGGCGGAGTTGAAATACAATACTGCGCGTTCAAATAATTATCACACTGTCCAGTCTCGTGCAACAGCGTTTACAACAAGAAGATATGGAAAAGATAATATATACGCGCTACATCTAAAAATAAAGACGATAAGAAGGATTACAGAGATAAGCGAAAATTAAAAAAATTCCTGAGCTAAGTAAACGCAACCTTAAAGATATATATACTCGAACACTCTGCTGAAGCTATTCTTCTTCGCGAGCGTTGCATTCCGTTATCGTGTCGTTTATGACACACTCGTTCAGTTTTACGTAATTAACGACTGATACAATTTTGCAGAAGTGTTCCAGCTGTTATTTCTTAACAAGAACAGGCGAGACTGCACTACCAAACGTGCTATTTATAGCCGAGGCTCTATCCTTCTAAAACTTGTTTCTAAATTTACCGATTACTGAATTTACATTCACATCAAGGATGTAGCTTTATTTACTCAAGCACCCGACATATCTTAAGCTCCAGAAATATAAGTTACAGCGTCCGTTAATAAATTTGTGGCGATACTCGCGATGAGAAGGACGACGATGACTTAAGAAAGCCCGGACGGAGACATGATGCACGCTGTGTTCGCGTCATCATCCGAATTGAGAGAGATCGAAAGAGAGAGAGATGGAGATAGATAGAGAGAGAGAGTTCGTATCGTGTCGTTGTGCGATGGCTGCTGCTATTCTCGGCAGAATGTCGGTCGGAGAAAAATCGTGGGTGAAGCCGGACGCGGCCACAATAGCTGTTCCTTCGCAGGGATCTCGTGCGAGACGTGATGAAGATAATGTTCGCTCGGGTTGACTCCGACCCGGCTCCATATCAACGGCATCGTCCGAATCGTTTATGAATGCAATTAAGACGCCAGACGATGCTTGCGTCACGCTCCCGACGGCTTGACCCTTTCGCCGACGATCGTACTTAGCAGCTAATATTTTTCTCGCAAGCCGAGAAGGATCAGACTCTTTTGTACGAATTCGCATTCGCGTTTGAGAGGAGGTCGTTCAGCTGGACTGTCGAGTGACTTTAGTCGCTGACGCGTTGTGTAACCGACGCATCTTTAGAATGACATATAAGATCTGGATTGTTTCTGTTTTTATAATATTATATTTTATTATATTATGTGCAGAAGGTTCGGGTATTATTCTCATTTCTTAGTTATTACGTTTACATTTAATAACTATTATGTTTAGTTAATACTTCTATTTTCTATGTAGCGGAATGCCTTTACAAGCGTTTTATCTTTTAATTAGTGTTGCAGGACTGGTGGATCTCTTACGTACTCGTAATCATGTAATCTGTTTCCTTCACGTGGACGCTGCACGTTTATCTGCTTGTTGTATCCGCGATACGGATGCGGATTACTACCGTGGATCTTTGCACCGTAATATAAACGAAAAATGATAATATCGGCGCGAGGGGACCCGCCGTGATAAAGTCTCAAAAATATTGTCGCGATACGATACTTCCTACTTCTGGAAGATACTATCGCGATAACCGCTCTGAAACGCACACTCTGTGATAGGAGACGGTTCCTTCTCGCACGCCCGCGCGCGCGCATGAAAATGCGCGCAGGTACCGCAATTCCACCAGCATAAGTCGTCCTTGCGATCCTCTCGTGGTGAGGAGGGTTATTCTGTGGCAACCGGAACACTTCGTCCGTTCGATTACGTCGAGCACCGTCAGTTGCGCGATCGAACTTGGCAACTGTCAGGTCTAGATACCTCGCTATCTGCTTATTTAGGTCTCCGAACCTGCTTTCGCGCGAGCGACGAGTTTTCTCGAGCGACAGTGAACGACCTGATCTCTAGATGCCACCTGTACACGTACGCGGCTGCATTAATTCCGTATTAATCCCGCGTATCATAATAATAAATCGCAATACCAGTTTTTGTTTTTGTCCCGGAGTTGGCATTTTCTCAGCGTGTAATTTCGCGGACTCGCAAACGAGCGGGCTTTTTCCTTAAAGGCGCGAACGGCCGCGGGAAAATTATATGTCTTTTGCATCTGTGCGTGTAAAAACTGGATCAATATTTGCACGCGAGCCTGCGTAAGAGGAGTAACGGCACGACGATAATTTATCAGTCGGCCGCGACAGTCGATACCTCTACTTGTTCCACGCTTGTTCGGCATTGGGCTTATCGTGGCCATTATTATTATATACGCGGATAAGTGGCGAATGACACAACGTCTTTCGCATAATTCGCCGGTGACTCATTGAGCGCGTACGACGCACGTGCTGCAAGGCTACTTTACATTAAACTTTCATCATCGGATCATTGTATTGCTTTGATGGCCTGCAGAAGCTCGTGCACGGAAGTCGCCTCCCTGATTTTCCTCTCGTTTTTTTTCTTCCGGAAACGGAAGAGAAGCTAGTCGGTGCTCCGCGATATCTCGCCGCCCCGATTCCGCAATCTCGAAAAATCTCCGGCCGTTTCTACGTAACACTACGGCGTTTTCTAGCTAACGCGTCGCGATGGTTTCCGGCGTGCGCGAAACAAACGGCGACTCTCTTTCTTCGGTTCCCACGAAGTGAATTCGAGCGACTTCCCGTCACGGCGTAGTAGAGAGGAGACGCTTGTACTCTCCGTGAAGTCCTTTATTGTGCGCCTTCGTGTGTGTCGACTGTCGTTTGATCGAACCGATGGCATCATTCCGCAATCTGGTGTCATGCGTTACACGGCGACCAATGATATCCCCAAGGCCGTTTAGATGTGATCACGCTTAGAAGATTCGTTTTGCGATGCTCAGTTTAGGGGAGGATTTGAGGAAAAAGGTGTAAGGATCATAGTCTCTCAAAAATCAAGAAACGTGACTGAAATTCAGTATGCAGGAAGACATATTATCTGACTAGTAGTAGTAGTAGTAATAATAATTTTTTTAGTCATTTGGCTAACTATTATTATTATAAATGCTCATCCGAAGATTGAAACTAAACTAATATAAAATGTCATAGAACGAGTTGTAAACAACACGGAGGTAAAAGAAACTGAAATTGATTGTATTAAGTTGTAACATATATTCGTTTAGTTTGTTTAGTGTTTTTAATTAACGAATATATATTGCAATCTCTCTCTAATTTAATAAAGTTGGATTGCAAGTGCGTTTTAATTTAGAATTTTAGAATCTAGAGTCGTCCTTGATTCGCACGTGCTCTCCAAGTTGATTGAAAGGATTCCGGCTGTCCGTGATCGCGAAAACGAATCTCGATCGAGTCCAGGGACGCGAAGAGAGACGTGTGAGAGTTTTAGCGAGCAATCTGTGTTCGCCGCCGTGATGATCACTTAATTAATCGCTACCGCGTCGATGAATCAAATGCCTCGTGGTGTTCTCATCGCGCGTAACATTTGCGCATACATTGTGCAGACGGGCGGCCAAGCTCATTTAGCGGCCGCGTTATGTGATCTCCACGTAAATTGCTTTCGTTGCAACGCGAATAAAGCACGATGAGCAGAACAGATTCGCCCGCGCGCACGTAACTAAATGCAGCAATCGCAATTAAGTAACACAACGCGCAACGAAATGAATCTGCGAATCGCGGAATCCGCGGAGCGAGTCCGCACTCACGTAACATTCGGATGCAAACTATAATGACGCGTTAAAAAATTATCTCGCAAAATAGCACGCCGAGATTAATCACGCGCGCGCGCGCGCGTGTGTGTGTGTGTGCGTGCGCACTGTCCGTTTATTTTTTCTGCGTTCGCAGCGAAATTATTTTGTGCGAAATTCAGTGCAGCTCTAGCAAGGAAATTTGAAGTAAATTTTTGCACTTTTATCAGTGTTACGCCAAAATTATCTTTACGTTCTTGACACCATTATTCGCACCATGCGATAATATTGACATGTTTGCTGAACCTCCTTAACGACGGATGTATGAAAAATGTGTCGCGTACGATTAATATCTTTTATCTCGGTCTCTTGTGCTTGTAATGGCAATTCCATGGCAATTTGGTTCGCGTAATCTTTTGATACAACACATTTATGACGTTATGTGTCACGTATATTTGCATATGATATGTATACGAATCTTTATGTTGAACGTCACGGACACATGTACTACTTGTGTGTATGCGCGCGCACACTAATCAAATATTTTAATATTTATCAACGATAGATTCGATAGATTCGTCCGTACTCTTTGCTAATTAATATAGCAAGCACTTTGTAGAATTTCTCACGCTGTCGTGCGAAACAACGGATAATGAAATATCAAGAGTACTAAGATACTAAAAGCGATGCGCTCTTGAATTTCCACTTTACCGCGAGAAACATTATTATTCCCGAGTTCTTGCCGAGGAACGGGCGTCAAGAGAATAACGAGAAACGCTACGCTGATTGCAATTAATTGTGCAACGCGTGTGCGGCACCGTATACCGAGGAACAGAAAATGAGCGAGCAAAAGAGGAAAAAATACCGGAACACCAAGTGCCGTAATTTCCAAAGCGAAGCTTCGTAGAAGCTGCCAGAACTGCTTTCATTGCTCGTGTCATGCCTCCCTTAATCTCGATACTAATGATTGTCGAATGCGTATACACCCGATGATGCGTTAATTAGCGATCTTATTTAAGTCTGCCAGGGAAAACAGCTTCGGCACCGCGAAAATGGATCGAGACATTACGACATCTGGGTCTTATTTGAATAGATATTTTAATTATTTTCGATATTTCCACAGGTCGAATTATTTTGCTCGATGGCGTCACGTATTTTTTTCAGATATTTTCGGTAGCAAGCAGAGGAAAGAGAAAATAATTGTGTGAGATGATATAAATCATATGAATTATATAAATCATATAAGTCATATATAAACGAAACTATTTTATCAAAAAAATATTTACTGGAATATTTTATCATCGTATTCATAATTGTTTTATTATTCTTATGTATGTCAGAAATATTACATTTCTGAAGATGGAAATTAAAACAACTAAAGAAATAATAAAGCTGATGTCAAGAGTTCGTAACTGACGCATTATACTTAACTGATTGCTGGCGAACATTGTGAATATATTTTACGAATTCGGACATTCACCGAATTACTGTCGAGTACGTAATGTACCGTTTCATATATTTACGTATTTACGGAAATACGGTAAAATCTTCTACCGAGGTGTAGAAGTATAACGTATGGATGTAGTATTAACGCAGGTTTTTGCTCCGAGACCACGCGCGCGTAATTTGCACTCGCCATTCGGACGGGGGTACATCCTCATTAAGCCAATCAGACTGAGTTTGCATGCATTATCCGTATGAACGTTACGGGACATTCGAGTTAAGAGGAGGTAGTGCGCGACGTCCAGGAGCACTTGAATAACCAATCAGGACGCTGGCGTTTCCGCGAAATAATAAAGCCGAGGATGAATAATGCATCGTCAACATTATAGTACGAGCGAATAGCGTTATTGCCGCTCTTCCGCAAAACTACGAATAATACTTCGAATTTGTTTCCCTCGTTTCTGTTCTTCTTTCTTGCAGTCTCTCCCTTTTTTTATATGCGAGAGAAAATAAGACTTGCGTAGAGTATCGAGCTTCGAAATGTACTCACGTCTCGTTTGAACTTGCAAGTTTGTGTAAACTTACGCGTGCGAACTTTAACATTTTAATGTTTCACGTGCAAAATTCAGAAAGCAGCGCGCGGTAATATTCCGAGGTCTTGCAAGCGTCACAGCGGTGGTATTGATCGCGATACTTGACTCAAGTTTCGCCCATTTTTGTCGCTCGGTGACTCCACTAAGAGACGACGCATTTCCGCGCAATATAATCGCACCGGTGGATTTATAATAGGATTGAACACAGATATGGCCTCTCGACCCATCACGCTCCACGCGACAAGGAAGCCAATCCCTTTACGTACGCCCTCCGATCGATAGCCTAATCAATAGATGCAAGGAACGCAAGGCGCGCCTTCGAATCGCTGCTTTGCCATTCGCTGATCTTTGAACACGAGTAAATACTAGTAAAATATGACATGAACGTTCCTAAGAAATTGCTGTAATTTATATTGAGACTGCAAGCTGCGTGCACATGTCAATATCAGAAAAATTATGGATTTCTTTTTGTCAAAAAGGTCTTCAATTTTTTTATCATTTTTACCAAAAACTATTTTTTATTATTTATTATATTAGACTATTTTTACCAGAAACAATGAATATAAAAACAATAAATTGAAATAAAAATCTTAGTGTACGAATAGTGTAAAAATTTTAAAATACGAAAGAATAAAAATATGAGAAAACTGCCAAGAAGGGGGAGTTAAAGTAACAAATTAGATAAGTGTGGTTGTAAATTGTATTTACTCTCGGTTTCATCGCGTTCTTAAACGTGTCGCAGATTGAAGCTACCGTTAGATAATACGCGTGAGCACTGACCTTGGTTACAGCCTGATGGGTACCAGCAGTCTTGCGGCGAGTAAGACGATTCGCGCAAAAAAAGCACTAATAAGAATGTGAAATTAAGCAATATTACCGTGTCGTGCTTGTTACCTCCATTAATCGGCCGGGTTCATTATCCTTCCCTGCCCCTTTCGCTCTCTCTTTATCTATATCCGAAGGTAATATCACACCATATCTCTATGCTCGCCGGGAAGTAACACTATAAATAAACGTAAGGGCAAGATATACCAGCGGTTCGTAGATAATTTAAAGGCACTCTGCCTCGAACCGTAATCGCGCTCGAAACATTCATAAATAGATAACGAAGGATGCAGTAGACTCAGAAGCGAAATTGCAATCTCCGCTTCTTAATCTTTTAATCTCTCTATCATGTATGCGAGCATGATCTACTGTGCGTGCACATATCTTTCAAGTAATTCCGTACACTTGTGGTTCCCCAAATTTTCAGAGGCGCAAAATGCTCGGACAAGTTGAAGTGCAAGCAACAGCGAGAGCTTGATCATCAACACGATCGAACACGAACTCAGAATATTCTTCTGCTGTTATCTTCAAGCATGAGACATCCTCGGGAATCGTCAGCCTTGGTCGAAGTTGTAATCCATCGTATGTACGCATCTCCGGTAGCCGCACACCTCGACACGGCATAATTAGCACTATATGTAAATAAGTTTCTGCGACGAATGAATCCTTACGTAAGTCCCGCCGTCGTTTCGGCCTTCGGCGACGGCTGTCTTCGTTTTGCGGAGAAGCGCGCATTGATTTGTCATTTTTATCTTCGTGCTTGATGGCATGAAGCGAAATCATAAGTATAAATAGCGCGCGGATTCTTGAATGATTTCGCACGATCGATCGCTTTTGCCGCTGACAGAAGTAGGGCGTGTCGAGGAAAAAAAAAAGTAACCCCTTTCGCGAGGAACATGTCGAGGATCGCTCTCGATTTTTCGTGATCTATTCGATCAACGTATGAATATCTACAATTCTTAATTTTTCGATTATACCTCTTCAAAATCGCCGACGAGAGGATTAACGGAGTTTTCGTCCAAAAAGGGGTAGGGGAGAGACCAGAGGGAGGAGAACGTGACCTGTTATACCGGCGTGTCGCATAATAACAGGTATTCTTTCTCACGATCATTCAGCTGCGAGTGCCGCCGCGAACGCATCGGCTCAGTCGCCAGCCGAGTCCTCTTCAGTCCATGCCTGACCATCGTGTCACGTGGATCGCGTGGTCCAACGTGCAGCTGGGCTGTGATATTTATAAATCCGTGTGGAATTCGCGGTCGGATTCTTTTACGAACGCTGGCATCGGTGAATCCTTTGCGGAGACGCGTGATCCGTGGTTTCTGTATGAATCTGTGAAATTTCGAAAAGCATTCCGCATCCCATTGCGCCGCATCGCTCAACCATGCGTTACCAAGGTAGGCAGCTTGGTGCACTCGCGCACTTGCCCATTGCCGATTTCGAGTTTCAAGCCAAATTGAAACCGCAGAATCCGAGCGACCGATAGCAATACGATCTCGCGGGTGCCAAGTTTACTGATTCCAATTTCCGACCCGACATCCGTTCCGGGTAGAATGCAACGAGGCGCTCTCGGGATCTCGCGTCTGCTCGGGGCTAATCTGATCCGGACGTCGTCGACCGCTCTCGCTCCGCCCGAGTTCCAACGAGAGATCTCGAGGTCTCCGCCGCATTAGCACTGCCGATTGATAATTGATCCGTGAACTGAATCCCAGAGGTTTGTTCGGAACTCGATTGGCTGCTCGGTGTTTCTAGAGACAGCAACTTGGAAGCCGCGCGGACGGAAAATTGCAGACGTGCAAGGTCATCCTCGGGATGTAATCGATTTAAAAAGCGGTCTGGCTACATGCAGCAGCTCATTAGCGCGGCTCGCATCTCAAGAGGGTCCGATGTTTAAGTGCGTTACTGGAGAACACTCCTGCGCGAGATCACGTAGTACCTGCTGGTCGTTTATCGGGTCGTTCCTTAAATAGCGATAGAGACAGAGACAGAGATAGAGCGAGAGTGAGAGTAAGAGAGAGAGAGAGAGAGCCGGCGATAGCCGATAGCGGACTTGTTATATTTGATCATTCACGTATCGCTTCTGATCGTATCCACGTAGGTATACGTTGTTATCCGTATATGAGACGCTATCATTGTCGAAACTGCGTTCTCCAATCTCCCAGGATCGCGCTTCCCTCGCAATTAATTTCCCATGTGGCCGCAAGTGCTCAGTGGTGGTGTGTACGGACATTAAATTGGCTGACCTTAAGGAACGCTAAACATGGAGTCCTCGTGCACGCATCTATCAGTGCGAGTCAGTCACGGACACGCTTCGCTGCGGGCGACATCCTGTAGGCCTGTGTGCGTCGCTTCTGCGCTACGAACTCGTTTCCGTAACACACGTTCGACGTGATTCCGCATTTAATTTAAAGGGAAATTGTTTTCAGAGAATATTTTTATTTGCGAGCCACCGTGGAGTGTGAGAAAATTCAAGAAGCCCTCCGACTAATGTATCTGTTGTTGAACAACTTCATCCCGCGATAATATCGTTCAGATATTTCGCTCGGTGTGTCTCAAGAACCTCAATATATAATAGAAACCTGCGGTTAAAGAATGAAGAGGGACAACTGAGAAAAGTCCACGAGTCGTTCAGCAAGATTGCACAATTACACGTGACTTGTCACCGCAGCTGAGAGGAATTAATTAGAGACACAGCACACAGCAGACACAGTTGGCATCGTTCGATTTATAATTTACTTATAATTATTTTCGCGATAGCCGAGACTAGCATCGACGAGCAGAGTCGTATATATTCCCATTCTGTACGTACGATGAAATGCAGATGAACGAGACGAAGAGGAGCCTCCTAATTAACGTAGCTCGGCAAGCGTAAAATCTTGGGGGGTTGCTTCCCGTGCGTCCCCTTTTTCCTAAGTCGCCACCGCGGCAAAACCGCGCATCCTTAAAATGCGCCGTTAATACAGAAAAAGGCTGCTGGACCGTGTTCTTCCTCGTGCGAACGTGTGTTAACGATGCGCTCCGGTGCGCCCGTTCACGCATACTCGCACTCGAGAGACCTCGCCCTTTTCTCTATCCAGACAGGATCCCTTCGCAGGTACCTGCTGCACAACCTGTCTATGCTTGCGGGTACAATTGGCGCTATTTAGAAACTGGCGGACCCCTTTTGCAGCACTCGCAGCCTCACGCGGAATTCTCCCTAACCGCCTCTGGTCGCTCGCAAAACTTGTCGACCCAAGAAACGTTTCTGAAATACTATATTATTGGAAAAGTTTTTTTTTCTAATGGAATTTGATATTTTAAACGATTAAATTGTGTCTGTGGGATGAATTGTTACGTCTGTTTGTATGACACTTGACAAAGTTCAGCAAAAGCGAGTTATCAATTTTTGATCACGTGCTGTTACGTGTGCATGCAGCTTGAAACTTGGTGCTTGAAAATTGCATATCGCGTGGAGAGACGTTTTTAGCACAAATTGGGTCGCACGATTTAATCGATGTCACGTTACATCCCGTACTTGGCCATTATTAACCTTGACTTGCCTCGTCTAATTCGATCAAGGTGGAATTGCATTAGCGAGGGTCCGAATATGCTTATCGCATGGGGAGAGAGCGTAATCATCAACGTCCACGCACAGTAAATTTAACGAGGGGTTTTTTTCTCGGGTTTTACTGGGCTTTGCGAGAATTGCACAACCAAATGTAATTTAGCAACCTACCTTTGTTGTATTAATTGTCACAGTGGATCCTAATGCAGTTTGCGCGCCACAAGCCTGATCTTTCTCGTGGATGCAAGATTTCGATTTGCAACGCACTATACAATGATTTTTATCAAATTATTGCAATTACGGATGTATATGGATCACATTGCGAAAGTAAATTTTTCGCTTTCTTTCTTTCTCACAGAGAATAGACATTTCTATCGCGTTCATTTGCATTCAGTGAATTATCTAGCCGACATAATCTGATAGCGACAGCTATCAGTAGTTTGTCATGTCTGTCCTGATGGGAACAAACGTTGAAATTTGCCAGCCTCTTTACGCTCCACATATTTCAAAACCCTTTCTTCTGTCACTCTATTTGTCGCTCTCATCCATTTTCCCATTCTTTCGCTGGAGTCCCCGTTGTTCTGTGCGAGGCATCGAGCTAAGAAAGATGCGAAGCACTTAACTGGGAAGGATCATGTATCATAAGGCTTATATCCTGTGCTAATTATCACTTAGCACAAGAATACTTATATTATTATTATTTTCTTCTTCGTTACAGAAATTCATTAATTATTAAAGTAAAGACAGAAGCACTCTCACAAGAATGATGTCTTTTTTTAGTCTCGCCTGTATTATAATGACATAATACAGTGTGCAAAAAATGTCTTTGACAAAATACACCTACAAAATATATTGTTAAATATTTTTAACGTGTGTGTGAAGCTGGCGTATCATTTCGCGGAAAATCATTAATTATTGAGAGTTCTGGCTCCCTTTTTAATAGTTCTAGAGTTCCTGATAGGTTAAACACATAGTTCTGGCCATTAAAGCGAAAAAATCGCATAGTGCAAAGTGAGACGCCAACTTCACGCAGCGTCTCACTTTGTCCTGCGACAGTTTCCGCCATAATTCCGGACATGTCCCGAACTATACGAGAACTGTTTTAGAATAAGCAGAACTCTCGAAAATCAACCAGCGTCTCACTGGTAAAGTCGAAAACGTCCACTCTTTGGGCGAAATAAGTTTTTAAAAAATTTTCTACTCGTTCCTATCAGAACTCTTTGGAAAGACATTGTACATGTCCGGAATTATACGAGAACTGATTTAGAATAAGCAGAACTCTCGAAAATCGACCAACGTCTCACATATATCTCCTTAGATACGTCTTTCTCGTAGGATAAAAATTTTTTATTAAATAATTGTTAATGTTTGCGGTCAGAACTCTTTGGAATACGCTTAAATACGTTCAGAACTATACGAGAAATATTTTAATCTTCACAGAACTCTCTGAAATTAACCAGTCGTCATTCCCTTAAACATTTTTTAGCTTTAATAATTATAAAAAGATGAAAAAAAAATGTTTTTCGCTAGAACTCTTTCTAGAACTCACGTAGAACTGTAGATCTTTTAAAATCTAGCCGGAATTATGGCGGAAACTGTCGCAGGACAAAGTGAGACGCTGCGTGAAGTTGGCGTCTCACTTTGCACTATGCGATTTTTTCGCTTTAATGGCCAGAACTATGTGTTTAACCTATGAGGAACTCTAGAACTATTAAAAAGGGAGCCAGAACTCTCAATAATTAATGATTTTCCGCGAAATGATACGCCAGCTTCACACACAACATTTTTAACTTTCTGTGGTACATCGTGAGAGAATAGATGTATCTTCATGATACAATTTTATAAGGTACAGATATCGTAAAGGCAATTTATTCGAAGCCGTTCGCAGAAGGGCGTCCAGACCAGATAAAGCACGGATCTATGGCGTGCAATATGATATGCATTCTGTGAAAAATTCTGTGAAAAATGCTGATGCGATAGTGTCGCGATTGTGTCATGGAAGGGGTTGCGCGTCGGGTAAGAATATAAGAAGTGGGTTTCATTCGATCGATAACAAAGTTCCTTCTCGCGACAGCGTTTCCTGTGTTCGTGCAGTCAGAAAAATCTTCCCTTCGCGGAAGGGCGTCTAGATCTATAGAAATCTGACGGAGCTCGGCAATCGCTCACATAAAATTTAATAGGCATTATGCAATGGCACAGCTCCTTCCCGGAGCTTAAATGCAACAATGAAGCGATTCCTTGAAACAATCATCTCGATTGCATCCATTCTCAAACCGATCGCATTGTAGGCATCATCCTCACCGGTGGAAATCGATCATTTGTTTTACGTAATAGCACACGCACGAGCGATGATGTGGAGCCTTCAGCGTTGCTGTTCCATCGTTGGCGCGTCGTGCTCGGCGCGGAATTGTGGGCCGCGAGGACGCCGGAGGTTACTGACATGACTCTGCTTTGTCCGTGGCCTGTGTGTAATGAGCGCCGTGATTTATCCACAATTTATCCGCTGTTACATCCCCTTTGACAGTCGTAACACGCGCGAAGCCGGGTGCAACAGCAATCGCATCGCGTTACGCGCGTCCTCGCGAGCGGCGTCGCAGAACCGGCTGATCAGGTGTACCAGGTATATCTTCTGATAACAGTAAAATACGACTTTACAAGAAAATTCACAAAGTCGAAGAATGCTGAACGCATAAAAAGTCTTGATGAATGACTGAAGTGCAAAGTTCGCACTTTTTCATTACTGACAAACGCCCGTGAACATTGAGCGATTAAAACCGCGTACTGCGAATCTGCTGAACTCTTCTTCTGTTCTGTTGCGTATCCTTTAAGGGACCATCACGCTCATTATCAGCTGTGCCTCGAGCGCGGCTTTATCAGTCACTGTAGCTCAGTTGTATTCCAATTATGAAAATGATCATCGGACGCATCAGAAGAACTCCATTGTGATTCTCAAATAATTTTCCAACTCTCCGAGTGTTGGCGATACGCCAGCAAATTTTTAATCTTCGCCCTCGTCCCGGCGATCGATCGTGTACTTCGAATAGAACAATGCGCTTCGCGGAAAACATTGGTGAATAGTACCATTGTGTCAAATGGAAAATGTAGTAACGATATAAGAGAAACGTGTAAATTATGAAACACGTAAATTAAAACCGTAATTATCTGACGATATTGCACGTAAACAATCTGAAAAATATACTTTTGTACTAAATCTTTCAGAGCATCCCTCAGAGAAATAAATGTGATTGCAGAAAAACGAGGGTCGACGATGACGCAACACGTAGAGGAGAACTGTTTGTGACACTTGCACTAGTTTGCTTTTACTGAAGCGCGAAATGACCCCGGCGTCTCTCTGCTAATACACCGACAAAGTATCGGAACGAGGCGTGACCTACATTTGAAACTTGATTTTCAGGTTCAAAATCGAAATACCGAGCTAAAAACTTGCGCGTTCACTGCAAGTATTCAGCACAGCTACTATCGATCGCGTATCAGCAAATAAACATCGCATTAATAAAAATCGAGTTTGCGGTTTCTCGACACAGCTTCAACTTACTGGACCAAAACATGTTTTCTTCTTTTCGATCTTTTATTTTAATCTCTTTCATTTTACAACTGGAAAATTTTTAATGCCTTAGTATCCAATAGATTGCCATTTTTTAAATAAAATTTGTTGCTTGCATCGAATACAGTGTAAGCCCGTTTTCGACTGTGCAATATATTGCGCTAGTTTTGACGCAATTTCTTCAGCAATATTTTGCTGCAAGAATTGCTTGCCGTTAAATTGTATTGAGCTTTATACTGTACATTTTATTTAACACAAGATTTGCGCAATATGCACTTGTATATGCAAACTTGTATGTACAAACCTAGGTACAAACTGAAAATATGGAGGAACGTATCAGTTATATAGAAATAACGTGTTTAATAGGAATAAATATAACAAAACGAATAATACAGAGGCGAGTAACGAGGCGATTATCATGACCTTGCACTAATCGTAAACAAATAACAATAACGTAACAATAACATAAAGTAACAAAAGTTTGTTCTTTTTGTTTTTGCACTAGTACAGGCAGCTAAAACGAACAGATGTATATACTTCTTGTATTAGCGCAGACAGTTCAGTTAAAAAGAACAGATCTCGAAACGTACAAACCATGGCGTATGCCGACAGACAAAAAATTGCTCAGGAATAGAGCACGTTTTCAATATCTTGCGCAATTTACGAAACACATGCAATTTGTTTGCAATTTGTTTATTCAAGCGTTCGCGTACATATGCAGTGTGTGCATGAACGTAGCGATAATGGAACACCACTTGAGCAAGCGCTTGCCACTAACAGGGCTCCGTATTAACCCAGATTTTGGACATAAATTCGCGGTGGTGATTGTATACGGTAACTATGCCGGCCAGTTGGGCATCGTTGGTTAAGCTGCCGTTGTCAAACGGCAGCTCATCGTCATCATGATTCACCGTCGGATGCAGGCGTCCTCCATCAGGCCGAGACCACGTCACGTACGGAATCATTATCTCCGCGCGGCGCGTCGCAATTGTTTCCCGTTCGATTATCGGAAAACGCGCAATACTGACCGGAGACAAGACCGTTTAATTTGCCATCTGCTTATAACGGCCGAAGGAGCATCGCGTGGCGACCGACTTTGGAAATAAATCTGCAGCAGCGTCGCAGTCACGGCAGCAGCGAAACCAAGAGTCTTAAAGTGGAACTATTTAATTCATCGCCCGGTTTATATTACGGCCAGTTGACTATGTAGGCTAATTCCGCTCAGATATGGAATCTTTAATCATCGCGAGCTAAAAATGCTCGGGATACATGAAATATGAAACGAACACTCCACCCGTGAGACTGGAAAACGCGAATTGCGAATCATTCGTCGATAACAACGCAGTTTTACTTCGATTTGCGCCGAGGGCGCTAATTTTAGGCGATTGGAACGAGTGCGCGAAACACGATGATTCGATTACGCAAGCAAACATGGCTAATACACGGCAGCAGCAGGGGCTCGCAGTCGAATAAATTGACATGTCGAATGTCGGGGCGAGGCGAGAACCGCGGAGTATCCTCGTTTTCGCGACGTTCCGCGCGAAACCCATGGCTTTCTAAGCTGACTGATGGTCGTTCGTCTTCATCTCACGTCGACTTATGACGGTGCTATTTTCGGACAAACGACCAGTCGCGGGAGACGCTGATCGCAGGTTTACGATGATTTGATGACGCAAGCATCGAAACAGCCCGGGAAACGTTCATCGATAGAAGACGTACACCGTGTACGTCATCTTGCGCCGCGAGAAGACGAGATCTTACGAGAAGCAAGATGGAATATCTTCATTTGCGACGCAGGAATGAGAATTCTCAAAGCAACTCCTATCTCCGACTATTGACCGGTGATAGGGCCGGTTCAAAGGCACCATCGTGGCTGCGAGGGAAACATGCAAGTCCACACGGAGTACGTGTGTCACGTATCCCGGCGTGTATCGCTTATCGAGGACGTGAATCGCGGAGGGAGCTTCATTTCCCTGCACAATCGTGCGGCTTTTCAAAGTACCCTAAACAGCCGGCAGGTCTCGAGAGAACCAGTCCAGGGCTTTGCAGCAAAAACCAGTTCACCAACTCGCGAAAGAAGCCGCGCTTCTCTCAGCTTGCAAGCCGGCAGGCTTGCTGAGGCAGGTGCACCCGTTTGCGACGAGATACGCGAGATTTCAACGTGAAAGCGAGCAAATTTTTGTTTTAGGTATGTTATTGGTGATTCAGTGGATATCCTGATTCACACGACGAAAATGCAACATTTCTGATACATTTATGACGTGGATATCTATAATGCACAGGTGTTATAGGGTACAGTATGTTCATTAATAACATGGTATTAAAATGTATAATGTACCGACGCGATTTATCGGAAATTTGATACTCTTTGCGTTAATATAGAAACATTTATCGGAAAACTGCTGTTATTAATTCAATGAACGTTAGTCTCAGATTGGACGATCGATGAGCAGATCTTTATATTCAGCTTTAATTTCTAGTGTAAGAATTATTTTTGATGTGGGAGTGATCATCTTTTTTAGTATGAAGCTTGTAATAATAATGAGATAATAATGAGATTTTTTATAGAAACCAAATAGATGCAGCATTCTCGGCAGGTATCGCTCGTAGACACACGTTAGGCTCATCTGTAAAGTAAAAAGGATACAATGCCTCATCTCCGAGCGAACCTGGCGCATATAAATGCCCCGTGTATATCCTTCCGCTGCAATTCGCCGTAAACGACGTTTTCCTTGCCTAACGTGGCGCGACGTTGCTTTTAAGGCCGTTTATATTTCCTTAACTGCCATCTCCTCGGCATTGTCCTCGAAGCGTGCCACGGCACGAATACCCATTTTGAAGTTTCTCCACTTTCAATTCAGTGAACGAGATGTTTACGGCTCGTTCGCTTTAACTCGCGATTTTAATTCGCGATCAGCTGCATCTGAAGACAATATTTGCAGAAAAATGTTTATAGCAGCGCACAAAGTTAGACGCGATGATCAATCGGTACGATAAAACGCTGCATCTCGTGGCGGTTACAAAGTCGGCTAACGAAACAATGAAAAATAATGAACGTTTTTCCCTAACACGCGACGCAACGTTAATTAAAATTATCATAACGGGACTGCGCTGTATCTCGTTCCACTTCTAAACTGGGACGGTCGAAAATTTAATTAATTAACGAAACTGCAACCGGAAGACGATCGATTGAGATCTTTCCACACACAGTAAACCTTTACGATATTGTTTACGTAACGTAAACATTTCTTGCGAGTAAAGTGTGGTCACGTTCAGGCCACGTCCAATGATCACGAGGATGTAACGCCACGTAATCGTTCATTGACGTTATCCACATAGGTTGTGTTGTTATTTATGTACCGATAAATAGGGGAGGGTGTATAAATAATTCTGCTTAGGAGGCGCATCGTGTGTACCGCATCCGTGCTATTTCGAGGTCGCGAAGAGCGTTTACATCTTGTTGCCTCACGCGATTATGCGCCGACACTTTACTCACGTTTGTTCATGACACCCTTTATCTTATCGACGTTTCTTTCCACACTCGATCACTAGACGTTTTATTCGGAGCGGAGACGTCATGTGCACGATGTCATCCGTAATCGAAGCACTTAAAAAAAAAACGCAACGACCGCGCAAAGTCCGTTTGCCGATATGTTGCGAGAATATGCAATCAGGAGTCTCATACATGTGTATAATTTTTGCAGAATACTCGATCAGCAGAAATTAAATTTATCGCATCTATCTCTTTATATCTCGGGTTTATCCTATATTAAAAACTCCTTTTAATAAATAAATGAATTTAACGCATTCACCGTTATAACAGTCACCAGTGACCGTGTCAAATGAATATGTCAAAACACATAAATATTGTAACATGCAATTATTTGAATTTGCAAGATAATAGCTGTTTAATAATAACAGAAAAGTATAATGGAGAAAATGCCTTTTGTAAACAACCTAATATTTTTATTTACTAAAAGAAACGATTATATGAACATATTACGATGAATTTTAATTTAATAATCCAATTAACATAAATGAAAAGTCAGTCGAATTGCATTTGGTGATAAATGTGTTAGCGTGTTATTCAATCTTGACTAATTAATAATATATCAATTAATTTTAATTGATCTATTTAATAAATATATGGATAAAGGAATTAATATATTAAATTTACTTAATTAATAGCAAAGACAGAAATGAAATAATTAAAAAATACGAAGGATTGCATCTTATTATGAATATGCTTTTCGAGCGCTGTGTGACGCACGTTCAACTTTGCATCTTTCCATTGATGCACGTATGAAAGCGACTCCGAAGGAGAGTAACACATATGTGCACGCTCGAGGAGATACCCGGGAAGGTATAATAGCACGCGTACGATACACCAGACACCCTTGATGGCGATAATAGTGACGTAACAAAACGACGTCGCGATAATAATGATTCAGCATACGATGCGGTTCGCACCTCTGTACGCGTCATTGGCGCAAAATGAGGTCGCAATCGAAAGCATGATTTATCAAAGAAATCGTGTTAACTCGCAATATTTATCGTCCGCGATAAAAAATGAAAATCCGACACAAACATCGATGCAAAATGAAAAAACAAGTGCGAGGATTCTGGTTATCGTCGAGAGGTTCCAAATCTTTTCGTTATTTGCGGAAAATATTTGGTTTGAAGGGTTTCCCCTTGATTCGCTGTTATTGAATGCACAAAAATTTTTGAGTGGTCACGAATGTGGTTATCGTGGCTCGACCTTGCTACCTGCGAAAATATGACTGGCACGTTTTACGGTATATGCATACGCGGCATTTCCCAACATTACAGCACGCTTTTGAAATGTCAGCATGCACGTTATCGCAATGTCGCGCGCTGTAAACCAGCTCCGTTATTATTTTTTTTCGAGGGCCGCTATGTGCTGGAAAGCATCTCGTTTGGCAAGTATGTAATAGAAAATGATTCGCGTCGGTATTAATCATAGCAATTTAATATCGATATGGGTCTTAACATTAACGCGCGGACGTTAAAGCGTGTAATTTAATTTATAATAACTAAAT
Source organism: Ooceraea biroi (assembly GCF_003672135.1). Lineage (NCBI taxonomy): Eukaryota > Metazoa > Arthropoda > Insecta > Hymenoptera > Formicidae > Ooceraea > Ooceraea biroi. The sequence goes on from NC_039506.1 coordinate 21,964,115, forward strand.
ACGAGACATTCAATTTAATTCTCTATAATTTCCATGCACGAAACATATCAAAACAATAACCACAGATATCACCAAGCTCTCGCTATATTTTGTTACCCTAACACACCCCTCCAGTATATAATCCTCCACTTGTCTCTTCAAACCTGGCCCCTCCAAGTCTGACCTTTCGACGTCTTTAAACAACTTTCGATTGCTGCCACTGTTCCCATTACAAGAACATCGGCTTATCGATCATGTTTCATATCAACACACGCGATACTCCACCCTATATATCTACCCTATACAATGCGATATATCCCTCAGTTTCGCGCAAATAGAAGGGCGCAGTCGATTAATTGTTCCCGCTTATTGGCGCCTCTGAGATCGCTCGGTTCGGCTGGCAGAGCGACATTCCATAATCCGGAGCGACCGTGTCCATTCCTATAGAAGCCGTGCAAGAAACGGTTCGTCGTCGAGTAGAAGGAAAGGATGCAGCGCGTTTTATGGTGTTGTTAGGAGCAACAGTACTTCCCTGCTTTCCACCTGCTCGACACGATGCCGAAAATCGAACTCCGCCTTGATGCAGAGCCTTGATGCGACCTTCCTCCTCGATCTTTCGAGCCGGTCGTTCGTTCCTTGTGCCGGCCTGGCGGCATTCCTCGGCCCACGCCTCCTTACTGTCCTTCGTCACTTTCGTGGTCTTCCTCTTCCTTCCTTCTTCAACAGCTCTGCGACCGTTGGCCTAGGCTTTATGGCTGCCGGATTATTTGAAGCCCGCTTTACTGATTAACGTACATGGATACTACATTAACGCTTTCTTAAAGAATTGTGTAATCATATCAGATATTAGAATAAAGAATATATCTATAAATATGTAATTGTGCTGGTTTCTGTTGGTTTTTAGTGAAAGTAGAATGATATAGATATTAGAATAAAGATAAAATTAAAGTAGAGAAATACAGATAGCTGATTGAAATCAAGAAGAATTTTTCGTGGAAAGTCAAAAGTTTTGTTTAGAGTTTATATCTGAGTTTTTTGTTTATATATGATCTATGGTTAATACATTTCTTTTTATTAAATATTGAATGAAGAACGTTTGATTGCATACCAATTTGAAGTATGCGAATTTCTAATTCAGCTGAACGAAAGTGTGCAGTATTCGACACACGGCAGTACATCTTGTCTAAGAAACGTAAGCACGTACATACGATTTTATATATATACTACGGAGTGATGTTCAAGGATATATCATTCCCCCACAAGCATTTGCATTAAAACCTATGCAAATTAGCGTTGTCGAGAATCGTTAAATCCTGGTCCACTATCTCTCGCGCAGTACACATAATTCTCTGCGAATTTCTGCGCGAATATACACTAAATCAAAGCGCCGACTGGAGTAGATAATTCTCAGGCGATTTATCATATAATCTAAGACGTTAACAATTTAATTCATTTACTTGAGCAGGTAGCGGCTCAATTAGCCACAAAGCTTAGAAATTAACTAAGAAAACGCGGAGAGAAGTAGGAGAAATGGACGTTAACGCAGAAAGTATTTATAAATATCGATCAAGCGCAGCAATGGATATTAATTATAATTTTAATATTTATTATAGACATAAATTTGACATTTAATTGAATCGTATATATTTGTTTGCCGCATTCTGCAGTTCTCGCTCGCGGAATAGCCGAATATGCTGCAAATGTCATAATTATATAATTGACTTTCGTGAGATCGATTACAGCTCTTGCGTTGTAAAATCTTTAAATTGAATGTAGCAATTAAATCGTTTGATAGCTGATTCATGGAACGGTCGGCACTCGTTTTCTCTGACCCTCTCACCGAATGGAGAGGACGAGAACCTGGGAAACACAACGGGTACTCTTTTTCTTTTCTCTACAAAGAAGTATAATCCACGGAACAACGGATCCCTCGACCCTAGATTTCGTTCTCGTCCACTTTCCCCGGAGACGTTGGCTTAGCAAGGACGTTTCTTGGCGCACACCCACGAATACTCCAGATTCTCGTTTCCATCTCAACCTCTCTCTAACAAAACTCACAAAAGAGTTTCACAAAATCTGGCAGTACATTCAAATATACATATATCTCAATATTTATTATAAATATGAGTAGCTCAACTCTGTCTTTTGTTAAAGTATATGAAAATAGAATGTATTGCATAAAATTAACAAAAAGCGCAGTACACTTAAATCGAGTTGTCCTTCAGGATTTGGAAGTTATTTATTAACAAATTGCAATGAACATTACGTTGATGTGATCTTTAAACATTTCTCCGTTTGAGACGTTACTCTCCGAGATGAAACCATTTCCCATTGCAACTGACACTGTTAGAGCGCAACAAGCGGCGCGAATGTTGTTGCTTGTAAAAGCCCATCAAGCAATTCCGTAACCGTTGATGACTGGAGCCGGAGAATGCAGGCTAGATGCGCAGCATTTGCATACGAACGAGCCTCGGTGGGACTACGGTCTCGGTAAGCCATTGCACCTAATTGTTAGTCCGCTTGACCCAATCGAGAATCGCCGCACGCGCAACATCGCGATTTTCATTCTCCCGGCTGTGGTGCGCACCGCCTCGCAATAAAATCGCTCCCGTGGCTTGCGCGAGACTTTAAGATACGATTTAAGGACGGCATTCTCTCGATACCGGTTTTATTCAGCGAGACCCGTTCCTCGCGAAGCGGGAAGAACGGCCCGTATCGAATCCCAACGTTCTTTTAATTAATCACCCTGCTTCGATCGGAAATGGAAAGCTCTCGACGCCGCGAAACGAATTCGTCACGATATGGTGAACGGATATTTTATTGATCGGAGAGATTGATCAAGTTGCTGGCGTGGAACTGGCGTCTCGATATCATTCTCGAGCGGAACGGAGAATCATCGCACGCGAGCACGCGAGCGAGTGATCGAGACGTGTCAGCACACACATGTAGAAGCTGATTTGCGATGGCTTTGCGATTTGGGCCGATCGATGATCCCGACCGAGGCGTAATCCAATAACTGCTGTGTTCGCTCTAGCAAATATTCAACATTCCTGCATAGGAACGGCTGGGCACACACTCGTTGCAACTTGTGCATTCCTCGTCGACAACTTGAAGAACTACACGCAATTCCTTGGCGTGTATAAGACAAGTCGAGCGAAACAGGAAGCACATTTAGCAAAAGTATAGAGCGAGAAGATTATGGAGGTTTCAACGCGATTGTTCGTTGAATTAGTCATCTCAAAATACCCGCAGATATTAATACTATAATTAGCATTATTTAATTATGCATTAATGTAATCTATCAATATTATCAATCAATTATATAATACATGAATAGACAATAAAATTATATATGTATAAATTATTATCACATAAATTTACGAGTATACATATAATTCTTTATAATATTACTTTCATGTAGTTATAATTAATTTTAAAACATGACAGCAATGCTCCGTATTTAATAGTCCTCTAAAGACATCGATGTTAAGTTAAATTGATATTTAAATTTGTTTGAAGCAGCGTATATATTTATGAGAAATCTGCTTCTCAGATCAGAATCGTAGGATATCACTTAAGCTAAATGGTCCGCTGAGCCATGTGAATAGATATTACATATTAGTATCACGTGCCACGTGATACTATGCTGAACTTGTAGAACATCACGCGTGATTTTTTTCGTCTGCTAATTGGATTCTGTTCTTTATAGCTGTGTAATAATGTATCAACTTGCGAATGGTTTTCCTAACGATGTTTGCTATATCCTTTATCAAATACAAATACGCTTGATATAATGGTTGTGTTCGTCGAGCTAACGACGTAGAAGCGTAACGACTATAATCCGCAAAGGAGAACGTTTTTACCGCTATGAATTCGAGAACCATTAAAACATTGAAGAGTCTAAACCAACAAGGACTATTCATACCGTAAAAACGCGCGCATAAAACTTCACATTACGAACGGCAGTAAAATCTCCTTTTTTTCTCGCCGACCAATAGTGCCATCAACCAACCAGTCAGCTAACCAGCTTGTTCTTTTATTTCCAGGTGAAAGGAATTTCTCGACTTAGGCTAAGATGTCACATCACAGCGACGACAACATGCTGATAGCGACATCGGACTCCTTCTGGGAGCCGGGGAACTACAAGCGCACCACCAGGAGGATCGAAGACGGTCACAAGCTCTGCGATAGCCTGATAGCGCTGGTCCAGGAAAGAGCAGAGATCGAGAAGAACTACGCGAAAGCGCTCAAGAACTGGTCGAAGAATTGGAACGACAAGATCGAGAAGGGGCCCGAGTATGGCACGACTGAGGCGGCGTGGAAGGGCGTTCTGGTGGAATCCGACAGGCTCTGCGATCTTCACCTCAGGGTCAAAGAGAATCTCTGCAACGACATCGTCCAGCAGGTGAAGACGTGGCAAAAGGATGCGTATCACAAGGTGAGAGCGGTTCTATGTTACAGCTTACATGGCTGCTTTAAATTGAGATTCCAAGTCCAAGTTTGAGATGTCCTCGTAGAAAAGAGTTGGCTGGACGATGACATTGCTAGATCAGCTATTTCCACGTTTCCCGAACGATGACATACTTTTCGATGGTAAAACGACGAGCGCGACGAATTTAATTACGTCGAATTGAATTGAATTGGCGATTCTAAATCATCTAAATTGACTGTCGAATAATTTTAGAATGATTAAAATTTGAGTATGATTTAAAAAAGCCTATTACTCTATCTATTACTGCACATTTTTTACTATGACTAGTACAACACAGGCGCGCACTATGCGCGCGCTATTTTATTTTTCAATGTTAATAATGTTTTCGAATAATAATATTCATCTATTATTTATTAAAAAATTTTTTTCTTTTTCCGAGGAGTTCTGAGTTGTTGATATCATTATTTTTTATATTGCCTAGAGTTCTCTGCTATTGAAAATACCGTAAACTCGGAAATGAAAAAGTTCTACCCTTAGAAATTTTTTCTTTTTCCTAGCAGTTCTGAGTTGTTGATATCATTATTTTTTATATTGCCTAGAGTTCTCTGCTATTGAAAAGTTCTCGAGCATCTTGATTTTTTTTAGAATAGGATTCTTGTCTTCATTTTCAAATGCTCAGATACTGATGTTTATCGTCGGTAATTTCTTTTATGCAGATTTTTGTAATAATAACTAACGTTGCGCGGGTTTTTCGTTCCATGATTGCAGTCGATGATGACCCTGAAGGAACGCAAGGAGATGGAAGACGCGTTCAAGAAGGCGCAGAAGCCATGGGCGAAGCTCTTGCAGAAGGTCGAGAAGGCAAAGTCCGAGTACCATAACAGTTGTAAGACCGAGCGGACCGCGGCGAACATGGAGAGGAACGCCTCGGCGGACAGTTCTCTCTCGCCGGATCAGGTGAGCACCGTTATGTAGTCCGATTCATATCTCTCGTTGCGCACATCGCATCACTCGTCACTCGCAACGTGTTATTAACGATACGCGCGACGTATCACTACTACCATAGGAATCACTTCGTCACCACGTTCGCTTTTAAAAGGCTGACGAACTTCAAGCGAACCACGTTACTATGATACAGTCTTACGAACCTTGCATGGGTCTGTTTGATGATTCTGACAGAGTAAAGTATTCTCACGCGCGTGTGATGTCGTTTTCGCGCGTGCACACATAGAATACGTCAAGAGATCTCTAAACGCTTTGTTAAATATCTTTCAATATCCTTGTTCAGCATTCAGCTAGTAGGAGATTGAAGGAACGTAGGATGTAGAGGTATAGTAAAACGTAAGAGACACTAAATCGATTGCGCGAGCGGCAAGTCGAGTAATGTTTCATAAGAAATTCGCGTCGAAGCGTCCGATAGATTTCAACAATGCGTACTTTGCACCGTTAAAACTATATTTAAATAAAAACAGACTATAGTTTCAGCTAGGATTCTCTAAAAGAAAGAATAATAGTTTTATCGCGCCTTTATCAGTATCCTTTTTAATACGATGAACAATTTACGAATGCGCATTGATAATTAATATATTGACATCATATATTGTGTAACTATTAGTCTTGCATCTCGATCACACGCACACGCGACTCTACAGGTAGATACAGTTGTTCTCTAGCGAGTATTATTTACAGATGGCCCGAGGCTCTGAAAACGTACGTTATACACCTTGTATATTCCTATAAGAATTATCTCTTGCATGCGCCGTTCTACCTCTGTTCTCGCTTTCCTCGACGTTTCCTCGCGCGGCAGGCTAACGACACGCGAGCTCGCTCGCTTTTCTCGTGCGCGCGGATTATCCCCATGCACGTTTCTGTGTTTCTTGCTCGAAACGGAAAAGACACTTTGTATCGGTCACGCGGATAGATACGTTTCATTCCGCTTCTTGTTCGTTGGCAATTACGCGAACGATATCCGAATGACGAAACGAATCCGAGAGCGTGAGGGAAAAACCGTGTTGCGGCATTGTATCGGAGTTTCGTTACCAAGTTTCGTCGCTATTGCTCGAAACACAATACGAGAGAGAAAATTTCAAAATTCCGCGATTTATATTCTTTTTCCAATTTTACACGTAAATTGTTACTCCTGCGGTGAGATTTATGAGAGAAAAATAGAGAAATTCTAAAATTCCATATTTCATATTTTTTTCTTTTAATTTTAAACATAAATTGTTATCTCGCCGTGATTTATCACACAAGGGAAGGAGAGAAATTCAAAAATTTCATTTTTCATATTCTTTTTTTATCTCAAACATAAATTGTTATCACCGCCGCATAAGAGCACGCATAATTGGCACAATAATCGATCTCTCGATATCCGGAGGTAGACATCTCTGAAAGAGGGCTAACAACGTTTCTAGATGACAGATTGTGGATGTGGTGCATGGAGGCTGAGAGTACCAAAAATCCTTAGGAATAATAAGATAGGCGACGTTCAGTTTGTATGTATTTGACGTTGCATGTTGCATGTTTCTTCATTCACGTCTTACTTTTCTCTTATTACAGAAGGCTCTGCTGGTAAGCGAAACTCTGAATTAAAGTTCTTTCAGTTGTCGCACGAGAAGTATTCGCTCGAGCTGACTCAATCTAATGGATCGAAATCAGAAAGCCGCGCAAAAAGGCACAGCCGGCAAATATCTATCCGCTATCTGATATTCGCTTTCCTGTTTCGACATCTCGTTAACTCCTGATCTCGATCCACTTTTTTAAATCTTAGACGTAGTCACGTTTCTTATTCCTGTTAGATATATGTATCATTGCTAAATAATCATATCACCTGTATATAATTATTAATGTAGAGAAAAAAATGCATGAAATACGAATAACTAGTGAGTCAGTACACGTGAACAACCCTCTTTGCGCTCAAATCTTGGAGCACTCACGGCACTTAATGATCGGTGCGTTCGACGCTTTTTTTGCAAAATCAAATAACGACATAAATTTTGCCACGAACGGCCTCAACCTTGCGTCTTCGCGCAAACCGAGCCGCGTCGGAAAGTAAGCGCTGTAATTATGCAATTATGTAAAGCAGCGAAATTACTGTGTTACCCGTACATTTTAAGTCCCGTGAAATTCGTGCAAGCTCCATTGTGAGGTTCCCCCGATTTCGGCGGAGATTAGAGGCACTAACAAATTTGCGAAATTATTATATAGAGTGCCCGCGATTGTAAAATGCACGTATCGCGCCAAGCAGAGAGCAAGTGTTTCTAAAGTATTCGTAGATAGCGAGTCAATGTTGTCAATTCTCGATGTATCATTAATTTAATTTATTAACTCGAAAATATCCAAAAGATTCAAATTAGATTGTTGTTACGATTAAAATTGTTACGGTTAGAATGCTCATTATGTACGTAATTTACGTGTAGTCGCATGATGAGATGAACACGCATTAGTAGATTTGTGGACGGTATGTGTAGTTTTTGATACATCAAGTAGTCACATTATTTATTTTTTTCGCACATTTTGACATATGAAAATCGTAAATTTCTTGTCCCTTTTCTTAATGTAGCATCGTCGTTTAACATCGCGAGAAAGCATCTTCCGCAGCTTTTTGGTGATGAACTAGAGGGTAAAGAATTGGGACGTCAATTGAGAGCGCTCTTATTTGATATTTATATTTTAAACTTCGATTTTGAACTGAGAATTAAATTTGGAGAATCGCGCGATTCGCTTCTCTTAAAATTGATGCGAGAAATAAATGCCTTCCATTAATTATTTTTTTTTTATAAAGTATGCCCTTTACAAAATTTTTGCTGTCATAAAACTTTCGTACCAGGTTTATTTACTAATTGATCGAACGGTAAAGTTACTGAGTCGTATTTCGTTAAAGTCATGCCAAAGTCTTTACCTTCAACTTGACGTTAAAGATGAGCTCTCTGTAAGGTTTCTAAATATCTTTCCGTCTTTTTTGGCAGGTAAAGAAAATGCAGGACCGAGTACAGAAAACGAAGGAGGAGGTGCAGAAGGCAAAGGAGAAATACGAGGCGGCGCTCCAAGAAATCAATCAGTACAATCCAAAGTACATGGAAGACATGACGCAAGTATTCGAGAAGTGCCAAGAGATGGAGGCGCAGCGGCTACAGTTCTTCAAAGATGTTCTCTTCGGCATTCACAAATGTCTCAATGTATCACAGGATCCAGTGTAAGTTTTCTTCCAGTATCGCATAATTCTATCGTCTAATGCATAATTGTAAATTTCAAAAATTGCTATTGAAAATTCTAATTAAATTTGTTAACATTTTAATTTTATATATATAGTTATTTAAATTTATATACGCATGTATACATACTATATTATAATTTAATTTTGCATTCATCAAAGGATCAATCTATCGACACGCAAATATAACATCGCGGACTGTCTAGTGTCCGTCTTCATCAATATCGGTTACACGCTTTCATTGTCGCTGTTTAATTAATTCAATTAAGTCAATTCAATTTGCAATAGTTCAAATACGCCAAACTTGGAATTCTCAAATTTTATTCGTCCGTTTTTTTCAGACTTAATAAATGTAACGTTCATGTTTTATTATCATTACTATTATCATCACTATTATCATGGATTGTATGTATTACCATTTTCAGGCTTCCACAAATATACGAGGAATTCTATCACACGATAAATAATGCTGATCACGAAAAAGATCTCAAGTGGTGGTCTAACAATCACGGCGTAAACATGGCCATGAATTGGCCGCAATTCGAGGTAATTTCGCTTAACGCTTGCCGCTGTCCGCTACGAAAGCTCTACTGTCGCATGTAAAAGCCCTGCTCGTGGTTGAAGATCTGTTGTTAGACAACATATATAGCTGTAGCGTGTATTGAACATTACTCTATAGCTTCCCCTGTTTTACAATAATGTTACTCATTGTTTCGCGCGTTATTTCTATATTTTCTTCCTTTGCTCCTGGCACCCGTTCCAACAAGAAGTACAATGGCATTTGCCGCAGTTACTCGAGATGCCAAAGAGAGACATGGATATACTGATATGAATAATATAACATATAATTGATAAATGTATATAATTGATATAATATAAAAATAGATAATATTTAAAAAAGTCCTTTTGAAAAATAAAAGTATTAAATAATATATTGGTTTTTCAGAAAAATGGTTTAATAAAAATTACATTTTATTTGCATTACAGTAATGAGTAAAACACACTCACATACTCGAATGAAACCGAGCATACTCTCAGTCAACGTTTTTAACTTCCGTGTTTGTCGTCGTGTAATTATTATTACTTTAAATAAGATTTATGCTTTTGTACAATAGCATATAAGAAAATTGTCCGCTTGAAAAAATATTTGTTCTTACGTTTCATAGCTTTTAAAACCCGTAATCAACATCCTCGGTTGGGAACGCGATATTACCGGAATTTTTACCTTTTCGAAAATTAATAATATCAATTAAAATTTACACAATCGTTGTATATAACGCGAGCTTAGTCGATTGTCCCCTCTTGATTATGGGTTATCGCCGATTTGTTTCAGCCAGTTTTTTACTTAACAAACTCATGTACAAGAAATGCCAAAGAGCTGTGTCTTGCTACTGCAATCATTAAATTTGTCGAAATGACGTGTGTCTGTGTCCTTCGTTTTATTTCATCTTTATTTCGGCCTTATTTCGTCAAGGGTTAAATTCGTTACTAGAGTATCGCCCCACCTCACACCGCCAGCTCTCTCATCTCAGTTTAATTTTTAATTCATCAGTATCAAAGTAATAGATATAGAGAGCTCTTAGACAACATGTATCATTCATATCACGTACTTTTGATATTTAAAGAAAAAGATAAAAAACAGAAGTGAGAAAGAGAGAGAGAGAGAGAAAGGGAGAGAAAAAGAAAAAAGTAGAGAGAACCCGCAAAATTTTTTTCCGGAATGCATGCATGTGATTGTTTTGGGACGTTGCTATTATGCAGGACTACACAGAGGAGTTCCGCGAGATCACGAAGGGCTCGAAGTCGAAGGAGGCGCTCCCGGCAGGCTCCATCACTCTCATCAATCAACGCCCGGTCGGCGAGGATCTGCATGTAAAGTTTTGTTTACACGTTACACACCGACGCCACCCGCTCGCAATCTCTACTTTAACTGTCGAGCACACCCTTGTCGCGAAACACCCCTACCGAGCACTGTCCGCCTGTTGTTCACCCCGATTGCACCGACGAGCCAGTCGTCTCGATCCGGCACGACGGTCGATCGCGGGAGTCTCCGGTCGGTCAGGCACACACGCGACAGCTTGTAACGGATGTCCCAGCTGGCCGCGCCAAGACGCCGCCCGGCCGCGAGGTCATCCAGAATGGGTTTCCTTTCTCAGCTTCTGGCTCGTAGCTGTCTTAACCGAATTAACCATAATCTGCTCCGCGCTTGTGCTCGCACGTAATCGCACGGATCTGTGCCTGAAAGCGGACACGAATCAGCCCCTGTAAGAGGTACAAGAACGAATTTACAAACTGGAGAGGCAGTGTAATGGAGAAACGGGAACAGTGTCGGTCAGCCATAGTGCGACGTAGAAGATTGCGCTGATGAAAAAGAAATAACGTCTTGATATTTTTATATCTCCTTTTTCTGTGTCTTTTCCTGATGAATTAATAAGTTTTCTCGTAAAATGGGAAGAGGGTTGCGCATTTATAAAATATTTCTGTTCAAGCAAGTTTATCTTTACTTGAACGCTATTAATAAGATATTGTTACTTATAACGTTATAATTATTATAACAATTAGAATAATCGGTGAAGATAATATGTTACATATAATTGTTCTTGGTTTAGATTCTACTAACTTCTACACACTCTCCGATCCTCAAAAGTTTGTAAATTAGTTTCTTTTGAATTGCTTTATTATCCTGCTCATGGTATATGGTATGGATAATATATAATATATGTTACTCATATATATATATATATATATATGTATAAATATGTACAGAAATCATTGAGCTTAAAAGTAAGTCATGTATGCCTGCAACTGATTGTTAAGAGTCACATGCGAGGGGTCTATCATTTTCCACGTGCTTGAAAATACTATGTTATGAGAATCATGTTATGGAACCAAATAACGAAAATAATACGTAATTTATTTCACGGATAAAAGACATTGTACGATAAACTATATGCAAACCGTCGCATTTTCTTTCAACTGCTCCGAACTCTTTAATTTCACATCGTACTTTGATTTTGGTTTCAATGTTTCAAGATAATGGTTTCAAGCAATGGTCTCAAGATAACTATATGTATATATTTAACAGTAGTTGAAAATTTGCATACATATAATACTTGGCCTTCAATGAAATATTCATGAAAGAAGGGCCTTCGTAGAAAATGCGATGGTTCCGAATTCCGTATGCTAATATCTCGCATGGTGTACGATTAAACTACTTGTATATAGCCATCGGCTAAACTGCCATTTCTCACATAGGAATGTCTGTAAAATCGTGTTCGATAAGAAACGCAATAACAGTGACGACAGTCGCGACGCAGAATTCAAGAATGACATTACTTTAACATCACTGTACATAACTCATCAAACAATCTGTTCATTGGAATTTCTCATCGCATTAATTGTTATAATTTGTCTCATGGAACGCAACGTTCAAGCTTGACGTTCGCTTTGTAAATACGTGCTTTAGGAAAATCGGTAAGTTTCTCGAAGAGAAATTCGGAAATTTTCTCGGATGCGGATGCTATCTTGAAAAAGATAGGATGTAGCGATGGCTTCGACGAAATCGCCCACAAGCATCGTCGGCATGCTCGTTAAAGCACGAAATATTTGCGGGTCAAGCGATTTGAATCATACACGGAACACTTGGTTGCACGCATGGCATTTTTCATCGAGATATTCACGTGCACCCGTACCACGTGCTTACCGAAAACACATTTAACATACCTCCTCGTGTTCGGACAGGAATTCCCGCCGGTGAACAACAAATCGAAATCGAAGTCCGCCGCTCGAGTAATATCAGCGGATGGCAATCACGCAGATAGCAAAACCGACACAATAAGCACCGGCAAGCAACCTTCGGAAAAGAATGACGAGAGCGATAGTGTCAACAGGCCTGCAACTATTACGTAAGTCTCAAGAAAAGCTTTCTCGTTTCTTCAAACTTTGCGAGAGGCATGTAAAATAAAAAATATATGATAATTGCAGCAACGGCACTAACAATGTCAAGCAAGAGTCAAACCCATTCGAGGAGGAGGAATGGGACGAGGACGGTGGTGAACCTCTGGTCGACAACGGAGAACCGGGAGTCCCTGTACGAGCATTGTACGACTACGAGGGAGCCGAAGCGGATGAACTCAGCTTTAAGCAAGGCACGTACAAAAGGTTTTACATGAAATTTCAGAGTGGATCGATTCACAAATATTTTGGAGATCATTGTAATTAGAGCGACCGTAATCGCGATGACAAACCGAATTCTTAAATCGAAAATTGTTTCTTTCAGGTGATGTATTCGAGAAACTGGAGGACGAGGACGAACAAGGATGGTGTAAAGGCAGAAAGGAAGGCAAGGTGGGCCTCTATCCGGCGAATTACGTAGACCTGGTAGCACAATAGATCGACTAATGTAAAGCCAAATCCGCAAGTTCGTTAGTTACTTAAATGTGTAACCACCGCGTGAAACATGATTGCGTTTTCGTTTCTCTTTCTTGTCGTCGTTGTCCGCGCGTCGAGATTCACGTCGGGAATATCGGCGCGCATATTGGAAGAGACAGACGCATTAGATTTACGATGAATCTGAACGAGGAGCGAGTCACACTTGCAGAATGAGACACGTAGACGCGCGAACTGCATTTACGAGTTGTATAAATGGCATAAATAATGGTGAGACGCGATTTTCGCGACTCGCGAGATTCTTTTTACGTGTTGGAGGCAACTAGCGGGGCTAATAATGTAAACGGACAGCTTTCCAAACCCGACAAAGATGATTCCCTTACTCAAAATGAGAAATCTGTTTTTAGATAGCTAGCTCAGCCTCAAAAATCCTTCACTAGTTAGTTGTCTCAATGGATTACATGTACACCACGCGTGTAGCGAGTTTAGATGAAGTCGAGAAAATTGGACAATCGTGTGTTTCATGACTCATCACGATTGTTGTAATTGAGAATCTTTCGGCTGATGCGACGAGAGGTCTATTTAATTTATTGTTATTAAAGAAGAAAAGTACTATTAAAAAAACTAATGTCTATCTAAATGGTGTCATTGTACATAATAGATGTAAGAGCATAGCAATACGTAAAGTTATTTTTGTCGTTTAAACGAATTTAAAGAGTTAAAAGTGTTTAAAGTATGAAAACATAAAGAGAAAACATAAAAAACGGCATAATATTGAAATGCATATGAAATTAATATACGGAATAAAGAAATTCGGGACCCAGAAATCAGAGAATGGTGCGATTTATTAATTAAGTCTTATAGTTGAAAGTTGATAATTTGGCAAAGTGAATATATGAATTATGGATGTTATATTTTATTGCGACGAACACTTTCATCTAAGGTACATTGTGTATATAGCTTGTTTTAATGTAAGTCCGATAACGTTAGAAAATTGTGTGGAAAATTGTGTTGTTTTCGGAAGGAGTTATAAGTTTCTTTTTTTTATTTAAAATTATATACGATTTATGTATATTGTCAGATTAACTATAAAACATCATGAAAAATATGTAGGAACCGTTTCAAAATATGTACGAGCATATTAACTATTATTACGTTAATAAATGTAACAACATCAACGAAATGGGATGTATACGGTGCATGTAGCGAATGAAATTTATTTCTTCCGTATTTAATCTGTTAATTATCTGCGTAATATGAAATATTTAAAAAATCAACGTGTAGTAACAATTTTATTTTAAATTTTCCCATTTTTTCGCAAAGCATGTTTGAATTATTTGATGTGTCAGCTGCAAAGTCATACTTCGTTTATGATTATTATAATAGACATTGAAGGAAATAAAGTATTGATTAAGAATATATTGTGTCTGTGTACACAGTATTTATGTAAATATCATAGAATATATAGTGAAATTTTCAATTCTTAGTTTGACTGATCCTCTTTTTATAATCATTCATTTATTACTTTCTCAATTATTATTTTGTGTGAAATGTTCACACGTGACTCCACAAAATTGTTAAGTAGACTCTAGTTTGTGTATAAAATTTATTGTGTATGTTTAATAAATGACTTATACATAACAAGTCTTACATATTTATTACTTATGATATTAATTTATGTTATAGTTTGTCACGCACACAGTCTTTTAGTTGAAGCCGAAAATATATATAAATTTTTTAATAAATAAAAACTATATAATAACTATATAAATGTAATTCTAAATTTATTCTAAATTAAACTCGAAGTACTATCTTGGTTTTATTTGAATTACATCATTAATGTACGAAATCGTAAAGCATAATACATTAATTAATAAAACTTGCCTTTATGCTCAATACGGAATATATTATATAAATTTTTATTATTCGTTACTTAACAGTTTTTAATCTCATTTATATGTCATGAAATGTATTTTTCAAAGAAACTTTTCTTATAAGGTAAGTTATCGTCAAACTTAATTGAAAAGTACGATTCTTTGTACGATCTCATAGTTACTTTGAAAAGAGGTGTATTCGTCCATGTATAGAGGCAAAAGGTTTTATTTGTAGACAAACGAGAGATGCAGTTGTTTCTCGAAGAACAAAAGCAGATCTTGTATATTAATCCTTTCAATGCTCCTTTCCATAAATCATTTTCATTAATTTCTTTAAATAACCTGTAATTATATCTCCATCGTTTTTTACTTTTATAATAAATTGCATATGTAATTAGTCAAATCGACGAGAGAACAAAGAATAGTTTTGATATATAGCTACATAAAATGAAATTAAGATTTTTCAGGCGTGTGTTGTAAATATTTAATTTGATATCAAAAGAATGAAGGTGAAGTCCAATCTTAAAATAGTATTACATTGAGATCGTTCAATGCTAAATATCAAGCGTAAATTTTACATGTATTTCAGCATAGTATAATAGGCAATGAAAAGATATACGAATGCAATGGCCAAACGTTTTATTGGTGCGTAGCTTAATTGTAATAAATGTTCCTCTTTCTAAATAATGATAGCACGTATCATAGACTGGACATTATGGGCAAAGTGTATCTCATTTTACAATTGCGCTCTTATCAACCTTCTGAATCGCGCATACGAACGCATGTTTGTATCGAACTGATACGTGCGTATAATCACAGTAAAATCGCGAATTTTCTTTACATTCCGACTTTATCTTCTTATATTTAAGAGCATCTTGTTCCACTTTATGTTCAGCGAGTACGAATTCGGCGTATGAGCACGCCGTTGAACGGGTTCGAGCTCTTTTTATTACAAATCTATCGGGTGTGACGATTACGCCTGCGTAATCGTCCTAGCTATTGTCTGTATGCAACAAGCGTATATTGGCTATACAATCCTTTTTTGTACTACAATGTCAACTCACGCTACTCTTCTTCACTCTCTAAAATGGCTATAGGCACCTAAGGATGGGATATGCATAAGCTTTTCCCGCACATGCCTTCGCTATATTCTTGTCCTTCTTCCATGTATGCATAGAGAGAATGTTAGGTCGAAAGTGGGTAAAATTCTTGCGAATTTGAATATCGTAAATGTAACAAGACCTTTTCATTATAAATTCATTATAAATTATATAAATTATAGTTGAGAAATTTTTATAATTCAATAGACGATTGAAACATCTTATTATATATATATTATTCCTTCATGTTATTCACTTCTTTAAAAGTGATACAATGTTTTGTACAATTCATAAGGCAAAGAAATAGTGCTGAACATAAAATACATTTCGTTGAAATTATTAATTTGCAATTTACCCACATTCGCATCCGCCGATCAAAATTCCGCGAGCAATAATTCACGAGCAGTATACCGATATATAATATCAAATATGAAGATAATCGATAAAAGATTTAAAGTTACCGCATAGTCGATTTTCAATTAGCACGTGCCTAAGTTACCTAAATTGATTTCAAGAGTAGCATTTTCAAAGTTTCGAAAGGAATACCCCATTGTGATATATATACGCCGCTCGCACAAATATCACAGTTTATCGAGTATGATATATAGTTAGCGATTTTTTGATAGTATTGATAGTAATAAAAATATACTATGTGTGTATCGTTATGGTTGTGTATCGCAACGCCCATAGGGTGACTAAACGTCCCTGATCGGCGGTATGTATGTCGCATGTATTTGCTCCATGTCGGTGCATGGAATGTTCCCATTTCTCAGGACTTTAAAAGTCAAGAATTTTTGCATTTCCATCTGTATTTGATAAATCATTTCGCAGACACTCTTGTTATACATTATGTATATTACACTTCTTTCAGTAGTCGATTTATTCTATCTTATTTTATTGCTACTCATTCATTGCTACTCATGCATTTTACTTTCGTTTCGTTTGGCGACCCTATCGGAACAACGTTCATTCGCATAATGAACGAAATAGTAAAGTCGAAAAATACAAACAGGTCCAGTGGCGTTCCTAGTCGAGCATGCACGTCATTTCGTCGATAATCGACGAGATTCATCTAAAGCGTATACGAAGTTGCGTTCCTTATAGTAGATAATAGTAGGATAGGAAATCACAGTGTCTCGTTCGTTAACGGTATTTATATGACGATCAATGTCCTGTTTTCTTTCTTGGCACCTGTTATGACTTTCATTACGTCCCTGCAATCGAGTATCAATATCTTTAAACGAGAACAGATCGGGGAATCAAGGGTACATTGAAATGAGCGATACAGTACCGTTTTGTCCAGATTTTCCCGTGGAGATGCACATAACGCGACTTGAAACGATCCTCCTCACAGATTCTAAGAGCTGAGTGAGGAATCAGAAACATACGGAGGGTCTGTAAAGCCCGGTGTAACCGCACAGGCGTGCACGAAGCGCCGGCAAAAGTATCGCTGCAGCGGATAGATTGTCTTGTAGCTGCGAGCATTCGCAGATCAGCAAATACATTTTGTCGCCTTGCGACATTGACTTGTGCAGAGTGATGTGCCTGAGGTCCACTGATTTCGGCAAATATCGATACATCATACGCGCGCCTGCAACACAACAAACGAGACGCTTTGACACGATGAAAATGAAAAAGAAATTGTTTCGTTAAATTTCAAAATATCTCATTTAAATTTACAACTGCAATTACATCACTATTCGATAACTAAAGTTGCTGCGGAGAATGAATAAGAAAAATCTTATCGTATCGTACAGATTTTATAAGACATCTCGATAAATCGAACATTACTAACGAAAGAAAAGTAGTACTAAAACACGTGGACACTTACCTGTCCAATAGAGCCAATTTTGTTCGAACTTGAGACCGTCATCGCCCTCGAAAACTTTGAAAATCGACACTATGTAGCCGGTGGACGGAATGGGTGGTCTTCCACCGGGTGGTTCGAGCGGTGGTCTCGCGATGGTCGCCACTTCGTTGAACGGATCCAACGTGTGACTGGCTGCGTATCTGAGATCACGGGGATCGAACTTACGTAGGGCCACACATTGCACTTCGTTGTAAAAATCCACGGGGTCCATATTTTGCTTGTTTATTAGATAATACGTGATGAATGGGAAATCCGCTGAAACGCACGGGAACTCAGTTAAACAATCTTGACAGATCTAAAGAGATTGATCTTTTTCGTACTAGTTTTTTGAACGTTCTAATTTTACGTACAATTCTTCTCCATGTTCGCGAGTAAAATGCTTTGCGACGCGGAGGGTGCTATTTCGGCGACGAGTTCCGCGGCGGTATCGCGTTGCAGCACCAGCGGACGAGACACTGGAGACTCGACTACCGGGTCCAGAGACTCCAACGACGTCATGAAATGTGCGAGAACGCATTGCTTCGGATCTTCGACCTCGAGAACCAACAGCGGACTTCCCGGTCTTTTCTTGTCGGCGACATGTCGCGACAGGAGCATGCTGCGAAAACAAAAGTTCAAGTTATAAATAGAGCAAAATTTATAGAACACGTGAATCGCTTGTTGTACGTCATAATCATAACTTATTAGTGATTCATATTTCGAATATTATCAAAATACTCCGACATTTTAATTAAGAAAAATTAATTTGATGTAAATACCATAAGAAAGAAAGAAAAGAACTGTCATCCATTATTTGTAGGTTCTGTGGTATCTTGTGATATTTTATTTCTAAGAAACATGTATCTTTCAAGTTAAGCAAGAGCTAAGTAAACTTTTTCAATAACTCACTGGTACACCTGCTGGTAAAAAACGCTCGAGAGAAACAAGTGGTATGATAAAGCAGTCGCGATCCAAAGTGGCCAAGGAGATCGGTTCACCTCGCGGTGGACTACTTCCGGAAACCACGAGAGGTGTGTAAGTGCCGGAAGCACGGTTGCCGCTGAAGGATACCTGCAAAAATCATGACACAATTAAAGAATTATATTAAATGCGTGTAAAATGTTGACTAACTTTCATAGAGGTACGTTGATTAAGCCATCAAAAGATGTTCATTACATTTGTACATGGGCAGAAAAAATTATTAAACAAAATCAAAATGACATTTTCAAAAAAATATGAAAATATGAAATGTAATTTTAAACAGTATTATACAACGTGTATTACCTTATGTATTTTTAAATATGGATAATCATATTCTTTCTCAGGAACCGTTTAATAATGATAAAAAACAACTAATTGTATCTATTGCAGAATATTATATTAAAATACGATTTCATCATTTGGGAAAAATAATACATATAATAAAGAAAAAAAAAGATAGACAGAAATTAACAAAACTAATTTTATTTCAACACGAATAACAAATAAATAGTATATAAAGTATAATTTGTGTTTTGTATTTTTATTTCTATCCATAAATCTCTTTAGTGAATTATTTTTATTATATCGTTGTTATCGTGGAAAAACCTTCTATTAAGCATCTCGTAATCACGTGTTTATAAATTGAATAATGTGTGAAAGATGATTGTAGCTACATAGTAAAATAGATAGTAAGGATATATATTGATTTGTATTTCAAATTTACGTGATTTTTTCGAACAGCGGCTTTGTTATTTTTACAAATTTATAAGATTACATTACATAAACGAAGCAATGTTTGATGTAGCGTGTGACGAAATGATACATCAAAGCGCTCGACGACCAAATCTTCTTACATTAATCTTTCGTGTTCTCCGCAATGTGACTCAACAGATGATCCAAATAGATGTTTGAGACAACGCTGTAATTCGGCAGGAGAAACAGATCCAAGACTTCCGCCAGTACATCCTCGTTCCTCCTCCTACATGAATTCATTCTAGTCCAAGGTTGAAGTTCTTAACAGAGTTCAAGGAAGGATCTGTCGTTTGTGCCTCACCTAAAAACATAAACATAAACAAATTGTTTAAACAAACTTATATTGTTTACTTGGTTTTAAGTAAAATGGGATACGTATATTAAGATATATATACGATGTGGAAATCTATTGACTTACGTTTTATTTCATACAATTTAAATATGTACCATGTATCATGTATATGTATATTTGCTTTGCATTACAGTATAGGTATACTAAATAAAAATATTAATTTTATATAAATATTATATATATACGTGTGTGTGTGTACGTACATTATATGTATATACACTTGCATTTGAAATGTACATGCATATCACTTTGCGATTTGCGTTTTGCGCTGACTGCATCGCAAAAGACCGAAGCAGTTTTTTATAAAAATATTGTATGTACATTAGAATGAGATATTTCTTGAACATCTCAATGCTATTCAAGTGCTATGCCACTTACACTGTATAATTGCCGTGCAAAAAGAGTAACTTGTCAATCAAGCGATGCGGTAATGCCGCTCGCCTCGCATAGTATCGCATTTGCGGAAGTCGTATTGGCGGTGCGCAACACGCGGGCACGCACGAATATTTCTTCGCCAACTTAGTCAGGTTTGGGCATTTCGCGCACGTTTGAAGCCACCATTGCAACGGGGAACTATTAGCAGTCATGGCTTCCGATTGATAGAGTAGAAGTTCGAGAATCGCTTTCGCTTCTGCGGACATCTCCCTCGTTGCAGCGCACTCGGTGTCGTTAATTAAAAGCTTACTTCCTGAAATCGAATAATTTACTTATTCACGGTTGTTGTCGCAAAGGATAATTTGATTTTATTTTTAACTAATTTTAATTGATAATCGACTTTTCGTGCTTGGTGGCATATCCTCTTCTGGTGGCATTATATTTATTGTAATCTCAGATTGCTTCTGAATTATTTTCGTAAGCATCTTCTTTAGTGGAACACTAACTATGCTTTCTTCCTCGGTGACTTGACGGTGACGGTATGAAATTGATTTAAATCTTTAAAGCGTAATGGAAATAAACAGTCTAATCAGTATACGCAAATACGATACGCGAAATTCAACATGTTTAAAAAGATTTCTTCACCAATATACCTGGGATCCAAAGTTGTTGCAATTTGTAGAAATAGTGTAACGTTGCCGTCCTCATATCGCTTATATAACATATCCGACAGAGATTCCTTGAAAGACTTGGCAGTCTCGCTGTCGGATTCTTGCACTATGAGATGTGAAGACACAAGTCGCTGAAGTAATGGCATCAATACCGACACCTGTGGTATTCTCTCCTCCTCATTGAGAGTCATAATGGTGTCTTGCAATGGTTTAAGAATACTCATCAGATCGTCTATAATTTTCCACTGGTCGTTGGTAATCTCGATCCATTCTTGATTCAATTCTTGATCCATTCCTTCCATGTTTTCTAATATAGAGGTGATAAGTGTGCGATGTAGCACCATTTGTTCCAGCATGTTGTATGTAGAGATCCATACGCCAGGATAATCATCCACCAATATAGCATTTTCTTTCAACTGTAATAAGAAGGATAAATTATGAAGCACAAAATATAATTTTTGTTACGCATATTAAATTATGCATGTACGGACTAAAAAGTAATTTATTAATATTAATTTGTTTAAAGTTTATTAACGACCCAGCTGGCAATACAAATTAATTGATTTAACGCAACGTTTCAGCCGTAGTTTACGGTCGAAACGTTGCGAACGTGCCACGAAGGCTAAAGGGAAAAAAAACATTTCTGCGATCTCACGCTTTGTTTTTCATAATAATGTTATCAATTCGCAGAGAGACACGGGAAACTTGCCTGATACATACGATAATATTTTGACACTAGCTTAACTTTCACTAGCTTGTTTTTCGACCGAAAAGCCTTTTGTATCTGTTCAGAAGCCATTTAGCCTTCATACTAACTTTAAACATTTAATTACTGGCAAATTACATATTTCTTTTGGAATATTAATTTGTGTCATAAAGATAACTTACCGCTGACGATTGTTCCTGCAGTGCTGCATATATTCCTTGATGACTTGTAATAGTTTTAATCACAGATCTACATTTGGTCAATATCTGGGCCACATCTGGATTATCGAAGCAAGCTTGCCCATATACTTGTAGAGTATGGAGCAAGCAGGGCACAACAGTCAAACTGTGATTAATCAACGCCTTGATTAATTCCGTGCTTGAACTGCTGACCACTACTGCTGTTACCTTCTCGATGTTCAGATCCCACTCGCGTAACAGAATATCTATCATATTTCTCCAATGTTTCTCCTTCCAATCCGATTGTGTGAGAATAGTGGTCAAAATCTTACGCTCCAATTTCGCTTCCTCGATTTTCAGATAATAAGCTGATATTGTAACGTAACTGCCAGTGTTGTTTGATATCCATTCTTCAAACGTCAATGCCAGTTCGGACGTGATGCAGGACAACGACGCTTTCACAGACACACGGAAGGTCTCGTATATCCTTGGTATTATCTCCTCCTCTAATGTTTTCGCGCTGGGGATTGCACAGGGTGGGCGCAAGTTAGCTACAATCCTCTGAAATCCATGATCCTCTGTACTCTCTGGTAATTGCAGATCCATTATGATGAACTCTATAACAGCGTCCGACGGGGTGCCATCGATGTTCAATTGATTCATCGTGTTGTTATCTGAATCATCACTTAGGTTCAACGGCCGACGGATAGTGATATCGTCCATTGACAATGCAAGATCCGCGACGAGTTGTAGGTTACCATCTCCCGTGCCGTCCACATTGGTGGTGTGTTTCGTTGGGTTCAAACTTGCCTCGCGCGATCTCTTCTGAGCCTTGCGCTCGTGAGGTGGATTCGACTCTAGCTCCTGGTAGACGTTCGGGCTGCCGGCTGAATTTTCTAGCAGGAGCATCTCTTTAACATGATTATGTTTGAGATGATTGGACAAAGTATTTATGTGACGAGTGTATGCAAGTCGCATCTCGCATAAGTTGCATATAACTACATCTTTCTTTATTTCATCTTTTTCATCTGTTAGAAATCGGAAGTGTACCCAATATTTGCTTTTATGTCCAACAGACACCGGATTGGTGTATCTCGTTCCGCTCGGTCCCGGCACTCCCGGCTTGTCCATGACGGATTGAAGACGCGTGCCTGGAACACAACAAAAACAAATTAAACACGCATGCACATCAAGAGACGAGCATGCACCTCTGTGCAGAACACGAGTTTACACAAGTATTTTAATATTCCGAGAACAAGCAATGTGATACCAGTGATACACTTACACGAATTTATCCTTAACCTTGGTATACTTGCAGTGATACACTTAACGAATCTATCCTCACATCTATCCTAAACGGCATGTTCGCCACTTCTGACGAATTTACCCGCGAATACGCGCGACACGTGTTCGCGGGCAGTGTTTCAGCCGGGCCGCGGTTTTCGGTCATGCGCAGTAAAAATGGCCGTAAACCAACATCGTATGATGTAGCATATGTTACGGGTGCGGCCCCTAGTTTTGGCGCGCTTATAATGTAGCTTTTCGTACCGCGGGCCATTTAATACCTTTATCGAAAGATATTTGTATAGACCCTGAAATTGTACAAGATCTTTCACTGTCCCGAAATAAATGTGCAACCATTGTAAGAAACGTTATAGCAAAACGCGAAACTGAGGAATTAATCGAAATGTTGAAAAATCGCAAATTCTTAATTCTAATTGATGAAAGTACGGATATTTCTGATAACAAAATTATGTGCATCCTTATTCGATACGTTTGTCCTTCAGACAAAAGAATTAAAACTCAATTATTAGAATTACTCTTTTTAGATAGTACAGATTGTTCCGCGATAAAAATTTTGGAACAATTTAAAAATGTGTTGCATAAACATAATATTCCTATAAAAAACATCATTGAAATGGCATCTGATAATGCACATCAGTCATGGTAAGATGCAACAATTTTTTTATGTTTTATTTAAAACAGAAGATACCGGAATTATTTGTTTTAAATTGTATTATTTATTTTTTATTTATTTATTTATAGTTTTCTGGCAAAAGCGAATTTCGCGCATTGATTGTCACTTGATAAGGGCCGAAACCGTCGGTCGAAACGTTGTGACGTGATATTATTGTATGGCCAGTTTGATTGATAATAAACAAGATTCTATTTATATTTTATTTATATTATTATATTCTTTATATCATATATATATATATATATATCATATGTTTCATACATTTAAATATTTTAGAATATTTAGTACGGGCGACTATCGACATATCTTTTGTACTCCTTTAAATACGTCATTGACGTGATTTCCACTGCGCATGACCGAAAATCGCGGCCCGGCTGTGAATTTCACACGGCAAATGCGCACGCAGCGCCGTACTGATTCGTCCGCCTCCAACAACTGCCATCACAATGTTGTTTTTTTTGTGTCTCTTGACACGCGTCATCAACCGTACACCGATCATTTTCGTGGAAAAAATGTTTATCGGGATCGAGTTCTTCTGATGTTGTTATTATTATATCCCTCTCGCTCGCTCTCCTAGTTGTTATTGCCGTCCAGGAATACCAGGTTTAAGCCGCTGCCAACAGGCGGCAACATATACCAACACAAGCGCGCGGCCGTGTTGTACGTGAGCATTTGTAATTGTGAATACTGTTGCAGCTTTTATGACTGTACGTGTGTGCAATCTTTGCTGTGATTGGTTCGTTGCAGTGATTATATCGATATTGCGATAATCGTTTTACGTTGTAAAGGAATTTCAAATAACCGACAGTAACGATACGCGTCGTGAGTGTCGTGACGAGTAAACGCGGGTTCCAATCGTTCCGCATTTTCCGCGCTTATTATCGCGTAAATCTGTAATTTACTGCAAAAATACTTGTTGCCAGTGTCGTGCAAAAAACTAGGCATTTGTTACAAAGTGTCAAGTATCATGTACGCGCGTGTTTGCACGCCAATATCGCGATTTCGGTAGCGACGATTTCAAAGACTCGAAATCTTTTTCGCGCAATTCGCGCCGCCATTTTCTCGTCAAGTTGCGGCGAAATTATAATTAGTACATTGTGTCATTATTAGGTACGTATGTGTAATTTTATAATTAATTGCGTCTCTGCGGTTGTTTTTACATTTCTGTAAACGATTGCAAATGTATCTTTTATCAAATATTATATGGTTACGTCATGTTATGTTCAATGTCAGTGATAATCCCCTTCTGTGTCAATCCAACGTTGAACAAAATCGTCATCGCACACGTTGTGTTACTCTTTTCACCGAATCGGAGCGGAGATGCACTCGCAGTGCGAATCACGTTCTCATCGCGTATTTCTATCAGGTTTTCGAGGTAAGTGCGCTAAGCGCTATTATCATAGCACTAATATAGTAGCACTAGTACAACTGGTTATTTGTGTCAACATGACATTATTCAGATCTGTTTTGATTTTACAAGAGATGACTGATGCCATTTAAATTTCTTGATGCAATGTTTCATAAGTTGTTATTTGTTATACGAGATGCGCGTATCAATAGGTCTGTTCTTTTCAGCTGCACTGCTGAACTGGTGCAATAGGTTAGAGTGAGACAAGTATATTTTTTCTCACTCTAACTTATTGCATTGATTTTTGTCTAAATGTAGGTGTAAAAAGCAGGCCGGATACTTTGCCTTTGGAATCACTACGGGGATACGATCGGGCATCATTATTTCATTATTTACGTAGCGTGCAGTTAGATCAAATGTGAGAAAAGTTTACGTTCGTAATATACGGATTGTCTCTGAACTCGATGAACCGACGAAATTGCCAGAGAATCCGTGGTTTAATACGCGGGTAACACGATACGTAAGGAGGTTTTTATCGTTTTTGCGTTTAATAAAATATTCAAAAGATATGCGAACATTTCGAGTTCAAATAGCAAGAAAACATGATACGAGTTGGTGGCAAACGAATCTGTTTGAACAGAGTCAATATAGTAGAACGTTTTATCGATGTTATCGATAAGTGTCGATATAGTAGTACGCTTTACCGCTTCAAAGTAACAGTCGGTACATTTTGTAAAAAGATTCGAGTAGTCATGTCATCTTCTGGAATCGTGTTCTTCTATTGCTCGAGAAGCTAAGTAACAGATAAGTTAAACTGGAGGAATTGAACGCTGAAATAATTAACCTCCTTAATGAGTATCCAGGTAACAATCCACAGATTCTCGGGAATCGACGTCCAGTTAGTTCGTCCATTTCAACGTAACTTTTCTTGTTGCACTTAATTGAAGGCTACATTAATAATAAAAATAAGTGTAATTATATATATTTTGTGCATTTTTATCGTGTTTCATGATTCTTTAGATTAAATACTACATTCTTGAAATTAAAATTACTAGATTTTATGTGGAAAACATATATATTTTCGGTATTTTAATCCAGCGAAGAGCATCATATGATTTCGTCGTGTATCCTTTTAGTAACTACAAACAAATAAATCTATACATATTTTCTGCATTGTTATTACATTTTACTGTTGCGGGAGATATATTCAAATATTTTTATTTTATATTATCATTTTATTTTAGATACATTAGACATGAATTTATCTCATTAAGAGAGGAAAACTACAATTACAATTGCATTTTAATGAAATCACACCACTTTTTTATTTCGTGGAGATTTAACTGATTTTCTTCGCTTTTATGATATTGTTATACTGTATAGAAGGTAGAAATGATTTATGACAGACATTCATAACGTCTATCGCTTTGTTGAACTGGCGTTGCAACTGTTATAACTACTGTTATTATGTCATTATAATTATGATATTTTCTATAGGTACTCATATGGGAATCTAAAGTTTTTTTTTGTTTTTACTGCAAAAGTCGGTTGGATAAAAATTACTGTCACATAATTTATGCTGTCAAATATCTATTTAACGATTAGATTGACAATGAGTGATGATATAAACCTATTTGCAATTTGCGTAACAATATTATAAGTATACACGCTACTTAATGAGTATAATTATCCTAAGTAATCTACATAAGTATTATCTACATTGTAGTTTCAATCTCCTTGGGGTTACAAAGTATATTTATTTTAGCATTATTTTATGCATTTTAATAATTATCTTATTTAATTATAGCTGAATTTATCCTGGCTATTTCTCTTGTGCATTCTATAGTAATTCTACTTCGTTATCGGACTTGCAGTGTGTCTTTTACAATTATTTATTGAATTGGCTAACGTTATAGTTATTATCGCAGGTTATTTTTATGGTGTCACTATATGGTGTCGCGTATTATCATTAGAAATTCGTGAAATTGGTCATTCTTTGTAAATTCTTCTAATAATCAATGGATAATTGTATCTACATATCTGTGAACTCCTTTTCACACAAATATATATACTTTTATTGCTCATTAATTATTTATTTCACAAACTATAACAGTGAACATCATTTATTTCGGTAATGGAGTAAAACTATAATCCTATTTTCAAGTTTTAGCATTTTATTCGTGCCTTCACGGAAATTTGACTGACTTTCTTCACTTTTATTGCACCGTTGGTGATAGAAGTGGTTCCTCCATAACTTCGCGCCTTCTTCTACCTGGAGGAGGAGGTGGCGGTGTTGTTGTGGTAGTAGTAGTTGTTGAAGGCGTTGTCGTTGTAGTCGTTGTTGTAGTCGTTGTTGTTGTTCTACGACGATGGCATCCACGTCCTCTACCGCCTCTAAACCCGCGCCCCCACCAAAATTGTTCCTTTGCACGAAAGGAGAGATTGTTAGTCTTTGTTACGGAACTTAATGGAAAGGGTTAATGGAAAGTTGATTGCGAGATCAAATTGAAACTTACAGAGTCTTGGATCATGGTACAAATCACGATCGCCACGATCAGAAATACCAGCGTGAACCTCATGTTGCAATCTTGCACCCTCAACTTGTTACTCACGTTGCAATGTATGTAACGGCAGTATTTATACTGTTGAATGTGACGATCTATTTATTAAACATTGACAATGAATAATGACACATGACTGTTTTGCCATTTGCGTAGCACATGTCGAGTATGCTGCCTAATGAGGATAATTAATGTTTTTTGCAAAAGTTTCGATCGATGTTCCGCATTCTATTGGACACGCGCGCTGATGTTAAATCGTCACATGCATGCGGAAACAATGACGACGGTTGCAAAACGATTGAACGAATATTGCGACGTTACGGAACACAATGCGGGCTTCACTAAAAATATAACGACATTATTTGTTAAGCATTTTAAATGTATGCTTTCCTTAAAATAGAATCAAATTATTGTGGATGAGTTGAAAACTGATCAGTATATTATTTCAGATTTGGTTTTCTTAAATTAAACAATTATAAGAAATATTATGGTATAAATCTGGACATTTTTTTCTCAACACTGTTTCAATTTATTTTATACTTGACATATTATTCATATATTAGACAGATCATGGAAACGTAAAAAAATTCAAAGGCAATACCGCAATTCTCACTGTAAAATCTGTATGCGTTTTTACTTTCTATAAGCATAGCAATATATCCCTGAGCGCAATCCAACAGCTTGCTTAAGTATTTCGGATCAATTGCTATTAGCAGCATCTTCTTTTTATAAGTTTTACGGCTATAATATAAAGAAAAATCGTGAAGAAGTCGACATGACAATGCTGTTATGTAGATTTCTTTATAGTATAGAGAGAAATCTTCCTTTATGTAATTGCTATCTTGATAAAAAATAGTAGCTTTAAGGAAAAATGTGGTCTCGCGTTGGATGTGCATTTTGAATCCAATATTTTTGCTGTATGGGAATGCGCAGAATAATAGAAAGAAGGAGAGAAAAAAAAGAGAGAGAAAGAGAAAGAGAGAGAGAGAGAGAGAGAACAATGATAACAACTTGTCAGTGATGTTACTAAAAGACTTTAATTAACTTTCTCGTTATTATCGATAGAAAAACAACTTTCATCACATCACGTATCCATAGGTACTTGTCAGACCACTTGTCGGACCCGTTGCGAGAGTGTCATATATAATTCGTATGTATAATATATACGTATTTTTTTATATATTTATATACATATATATTTGCTCGTGTATATCTATAATCTAGAGTCTCTTTCGCGCGTGTATATCCGTGGAATAGAGTTACGTCACGCGCGCAAGGCGAATCTGGGCATGTAGGAGCTGGACAAGCGGGATGTGGTAACAGAGGGCCAGGGAAAACACACTTAATGCTAGTTCCTTCAACCGGAGTCCGACGAACAGAGGTGTTAACGTTGACTTGAGAATGTAGTTTCTTGGCTTGTTGGATATGGTTCAGACGCCACGATACGACGGGATCGTCGGGATAGGTCCAGGGGCAGACATTCACAAACACAGGGAGATTTTATAGATATATTTATTGAGTACTTAGCGTGTAAGAGTATAGAATATATGTTACCTTACTGTTAAATATATCATTACATGGTAAATATATATATATATATATATTTATATTTATATATATCATGATGTAGTCTTTTCTTTAAAATAAACCTTGCGCGCGGGCATGCACGCAACGTGTATGTGTACGTGTATGTGTGTGTCTCTCGTCAAGAGTATTTACATAATGATCGCAATTAATGTATGTACAAGTCTCACGAAAACGAAAATCGAAAGGAAATATCAGACGAACGGGCGTGTATCGGCCGCGTCGGTGATCGCCGATTCACTCGGAACGGATCCTCGCGAGGATCCGATGCTACCAGGACTCGTGCCGCGTTCACCGTCACGCCAATGCCGAGAGTGAATGCCAAGAGGGTAGTTCTTTCTCAACGCTTTCGTTTTCCCTCTTCGTCGTATATAAATTGACCGCCGTCTTTATATGCGTGAAAGTACAAAGGTCGCTACGGTGTGAGATGATTCTCTTCTTTCTCTTCTTGCGGGCACGGGTGTACGAAACTACTATCGCTACGGGTAATTGTACGTACCCTAATTAACAACATCAATGTCGCGTACGATTGTGGCGTTTTTTCTTTTACGTGGCAGCTTTCTCCTTCTCGGCCGCGAGCGAGATTACGGAGGCGCGGAAATACCGCGTCTCTGATACGGTGAACACCAAAGTCAAACGATAACGTGAGCCCAACGTAATGAGTAGTGTCGTAACACGCGTGGTTTACGTCGGATATGAATATTTAGCGTTTACCGTGTTCGAAATAAAAATTCTTTGCCCGAGACCTCTCGGTTATGTAACAGCGTGTTTCGAATACGGTAACACGTTGAGCCACGTGTACAGAAAAAGAATTACGTATACAATGTGCGTGTTCGCGATATGAAAATTGCCGCAATTCACGATCGTTTCTATCGGCCTGGTAGAAGCTTTGGCGTTTACCGTATCGCGAAGAATCCGTGGTACCTCGATCTCGTCGAGATCTCGAGAGACGCTCCGGCGTCGCGTGACGTCAACGGAACGCGATATATCTTATTATATTTCGGTCGTATGCTATATGTACAAAAAGAAATATCACGCGCGATCGCCGCAGTTTTTTCTCAGTGGCGTACAGAAAGAAGCGCGACGAGCGCTTCACCGACAAACTCGGTCTCGGCTCGTCTGTACAAGAAAGAAAAAAAAGCGCACGGCTTTCTTTCTCCCCGCAGTAACTATCGTTAAACGCAATTCTCGCATATTTATATATTTATATATTTATATATTAATTTTTATGTATAATATCTCTCGCTCTTTCTCTCTCTCTCTCTCTCTCTCTCTCTCATTCTCTCTCGTTCGCTCTCTTCAGCTTTTCACTCATCCTTTCTCACGCATCGCGCTTCATTTTTGACATATTACCGTCTCTCGTTCTATTGTCGATCTTTGCAGAACGACACCCAAGACATACACGATAGTTACGAAGTATTGCTTTTTCTTAGTCGCGTGTCGATCGCGCTTGTCGACCGCAATCCGGCATAACAATAATAAATTTTGCACCTTCCTGCGACGAGCCGCGTCGAAGTACCCCGCGCTTCCGTTTCCTCATCCGGTTCCTTCGACTCCGAAATGTCGCTTGCAGATTATCGGGGATTATTCGGCCCAGGTATGCATAAGCACTCACGGTTTTTTGAGAACCCGTGCAGATTCTAAAGCTCCTCTCGGGTCTGCTCGGAACATCGGGGACCGAAGGATTAAAATTACGCTAACGTAGCGCGCGAGAACACGTGTGTTCTTACTTACATCTTTCTACAAAATCGTACGAAAATATTGGAACCATTTAATCGCGGATTTAATTTCGCGTAGATTTACAACTGCATCTCATCTGTCTTCGAGTAGTAGTACATTTGTAATATGGCTGATTGATTGTGGTATTTCGAGTAGATTCGACTGCAGAAATTTCCGTTAGGACACATCCCCGTCTCGAGGTATCAATCAGGAGCAAGAGATATTTTTTCCACCGAGGAAAATCGATAGGCGGTACTCGGCCGCGGCTCTTGCGCTCGAAGGAAACATGCGCTAAGCGTAAAGTTAACTCGAGTACAGGACTTTTTAACGTCGTATCGTTTTTTTTCTGTTTCTTTTTCTCTCTCCCGTTTTTACGTATCGTTTTGCAAGTAGACGAGTACACATAGAAAACCGCTTGCAGCCTCCGCTCGACCACGCGCCTCCTCGGTGCCGGGAAGCACGCTGCCGCGTGCTGAGCGTATCTACCAACTACGATAATGCGCGCGTGTAGGATAAATGGTGTGTTAATGGACAACTCATTGCCAGTAACAAGCGCTACGAGATTCCATTTCCTTGGAAATCGTTAAGAACACAGTATCGAAGGGACGTGGGTTAGATTCGATTGAAGACGACGTTCGGGAACATTATCAAGGAGGATGCCTCGTCTCGTTATCGAGACCAATTAGTTCGACGTTAATCATATGTCCACTTTTGAAATTGACGACAATGACGAAGAAATTCTATTAAGAGGCAAAGTATTCTTAATTCTCAAATTGTAACAAATTATTGCAGAGTTTTGGAAATAACTGGCGAGACAAAATGCAACCTTGATTAATATTCTCGATCATGGCTGAATAGGATGAGGTTTAACCCTTCTGTTACTAAAGGGATTGATGAAACTACCCCGAGCAATTTATTCAACCGTATTTTTTAATCCTGAGGAAATAATTTTCAATAATTCGTTACCGCGAATGTTACTTTGACGAATGTACATCTCAGGATGTATAATAATGAAAGTTATTTACTCGAGATATTGCAACAAGAATGCGTGAAGAAACTGCTTTGGAGTAATCTCGCTAGGATTTCGAAGAGTCAATGCAGATGAACTCGTGCGTATAAAGCCGAGCCCGAGGCTTTGATGGCTGAGCAATTTTCCGCATTAAGCTACTAAGTTCCAGACCTTACTCGTTTTATATTTATACGGAGGAAAATAAGATTTAATCTCTGCGACGACATGTGGAATGAATCACAGATCGATATGCCTTGTCCAACCTCGGGCTTTCCTTCGAAGAAGGCGCTTTTAACGCACGAAAACAATCTTTCTATCAAATTTAGACGGAATATTTAGCGAGATAATAAAAATCTCAGCGGCGTTTTCGCGTTAATTGCAATATAAAATTGATATAAATATATCGAGACGTATATATTATCAAAATGTCTTTTAATCAATAAATTTCCACCAAAAAGACATGATATTGCAATAAAATTCCGGTTGTGTAAAAATGTAATGAACGATGCAAAGTCAAAAATACGACAACTTGCCTACTTGAGAATTAAATATAAAGTAATAACGAACACCGCTAAAGTTCCTTATGGTCTCGTATGATAGAAAATCTTTTTACGCGAGGGTGTGACGACTGCTTTCGCGGAACTACCAGTGGCGTGTTGTCAACTATACACAACAGATATGTACAGCGATGTTACTTGTAAGGTTCACTAGCACACTCCCCTTAATCATTCGCTAAACCCACGTTAACGTCAGCTAGTACGTACGTTTGCAGTTATGATTATGTATTTTTTTTATTTATTATATATCGCCTACGCGCGCATAGAACACAACGTGGTGGAGCTGCGTGGGCTCGCACGTTGGCTCACCGTGTACCCCTATATATATTATGCGTTATACTCGTATTTTTTGCATCTTTACTTTCTATTAGTCAGTTACTTCATTCGATCCGAACCACAGACCTCGATCTACGCTTTTTTACTTTTCTTTTTCTTATTTATCCAATATTGATAAACACCGACGAATTTTCAGCTATATCAGTTACAGAGAGGAGGGTTTAAGGTCGTGCCCTGTGAAAAATAGGCGAATTAAGGTGAATCAGAAGAAATTCGTTTCTAAGTTAAATGTCTGACCTGACCCGAAATCAGAGAATTGACTTAAACGTTTCGCGTTCCCATCATACTGTAGCTATTATCAGCATTATAATTAAATGACGATGTATTAATCCTAATTCTGAATAAAAGATACGATCGTAAGGAAAATTTCTGATTTTCATCTCCAGCAGAAATTAAAGTGGATAAATGCAACTGGAAAGAAATAGAAAAACGAAACTCGTCTCTGTGTCGACTCCTATTAAACGACCTATTCTTTACCGGGTGCTCTCTTCGGTGGAGCGCACAAGAAGGGGGGGAGGGTGAGGTTCCTTTTCACGGGGCGATCCCACATACACACGGTTTACATAGGACTTCTTCGACGACACAATTCAAAAAATAATTTTTCATTTTTAGTAGAAAGATAGGCGGGACATTTCTCGTACAATGGTAATATTATCATTATTTTTCTTTCCGTTATTATTTATATTATTATATTATTATTATTACTATTTTATTATTTTTATTACGCTTTCTGTATCATATTATTATTACTATTATTATTATTATTTCTGCTGGACATTATTACTTCGACGCATCCCGTTGCGACTGTCGCTCGTCTCGTCACGTCGTGTCACGTCGTTTATTGCGTGACCACGTCACGTCGTGATAGTTTTTATACTCGTTTACGTGATGCCAATGCTATTTACACGTATCTACGTTGTCTACGACAAATCGGTAGATTTCCTTATATCTCAGGCGCCCACGATCAAAACCTCTGAAATTTAAGGTCCGTAAAGTCTATGATTAGATAAACTAATTGAATAGATAAACGGAATGCTGCGCATAATTTCCTGACAATTAAATTAATATTCATAACGTTCAATAATAATTAATTATTAATTTTATCACTGAAGAATTAACACGTTATTCTATATATATTTACTTTTATGTATACCTTCATCTCTTTATTGTTTAGATATAAAAATATTGTATTTAAGATAAACTTTACGGATCTCATGGATTTCTGACACATTTCGATTGCAGGTGCCGCTATTATACTTTGCTTTGTAACATCCAATTGCGCGTTCGCACGTGCCGACGGAATCGTCGTGACAACGTCGCCGATCGTGCATCTCTGTGCATCCGGCCGATTTGAAGCGATAAATGCGTGTCGATCGTGCGTAGGCCTGGGTCGAGATTAGCGTGAACCATCGCGTGAACGTCACATTTTCCCCTAACGAAATCTCTCAAAATCAACCTGTCCATCCAAAAGATCGCGACGCGTCCGATAAATCACGATTTACCCCATCGCGATCGCGTTCGCGTTCGCGTATCACGGGGACGTAAAGTTAGCTCCCTGCATCTCTTCACGCGTGTGTCTTATTATTTTCTGTTCACATATAAAAAAGCGGTATCGACAGTTCCACTTGAGTTTACGATCATTTCCTCGCGTTACGTTACGTTACGATATTTTATCTACATTTACCGTTAAGTTCGAGTAGCTATATTTACAATTGCTCGTCTCGCATCTAGTACACCAATTTGCGCCATGTTAAAAATATCTGCTGTATATATCTGTTCTCCACATTTGTCATTCTCTCTTTCTCTTTCTCTCTTTCACAATCTCTCTCTCTCTCTCTTCTCTTTCTCTCTCTCTCTCTCTTGCTTTCTATGGCAACGTCCACCTGGGAAACGCACTCATCCTCGAACGAGTGCGTTCCGATTAAAGATACGAGGTGAGAGAGTTCCAACTAAGATTTCAGAAGTTCAATTAACGTTCAGAAGATACCGGGGATGCCCGAGAAATTCTTCTTTTCGTGTCAGAGGTCATTCTCTCGCCTTGCATCTTCCAACTATGCCGCTCTCGAGGTTTACCGCGTGCGTGCGTGTCTCGTAGTAGACCCTGTTGCGTGAACAAACGTCAGCTCGAGCTCGATCGACGATCCGACGGACGAAAGTCCGAGAATATACACGTACTAGTATGTATCCAAAATTTTCCCTGCGTCTTCCTGACCTACTCCTTATTCACACTCTTTCTCGTGAAAAACGCTCTATCGTATTTCGTCGCGGACGGCACCTTGAAACTTCACGCACGCACTTTCAGTTCTCGTCGCACCTCGACTCGCTGCCTTTCTCTCCCTCTCTCTCTCTCCCTTTCTCTCCCTTTCTCTCTCTCCCTCTCTCTTCTCTATAAACTAATCACCATGTAACAAGCTTTATATTCTTCATTTCGTTAATAATGCGACTAGCTTAATTTTGACACTTCGCGATCCACTCTCACATCCCTCGTCTCCGCACGCACGACTGATCGATCCAGGGATCTAGGCTCGATCGCTTTCGCATGAGCGCGCTTATGGCACATCGACGGGCGGAGCAGCAGCCGGAGCCGGACGCGCCGTGCATCCGTAGTCGCTCGTGATCATCGCAACCCTCTCGACGACGAGCGCAGGGAGAAGAAGCGGAGAGGAAGATCGAGGAGAGAAAGGAGCGACGACGCTGACGAGTATTCACGCAAGAAATGGCGAGTTCGCACAACGATACGCGGCAGCAAGATCTTTCCTTTCTTTCTTCCTTCGACGCGCCGCTGCTCGTTTCCTCCGATCATTCTCCCTCTCGTACCCCGCTTCCCGGATTCACGCGCGTATCAAGTCCCAAGTGGTACTCCTCCGTACCCGCGCGGTCGTGTCCTCGAATCACGAGTCGTGCCTGTGAGTCCTGCTGCGTCTGTTGCCGCTCTTCCGCCTCTTCCGCTTCGTGTCGCGGGTGAACGCGACGTTTCCGGGATCGTCGGCGAGCTGCGGATACCTGTGCACGCTGTGGATGTCGACGCCCTCGTAGCCATCGACGGTGCCGCGGCTGATGAGCTCGTCCTTCTCCTCCTTCGACCAGTCGCCGCGGCCCTGGAAGCCGGCTATCACCAGCTGCTTCTCGATCTCCCAGGCTCTCTCGACTGCCCGCTTGTGCGCGTGCTTCAGGATTCGATGGCGTTCCTGCTCCGGATCGGCACCGTACTTGATCACCACCGCCGCGTCCGGATTGTGGAGTCTCAGCTCCTTCCACGTGCCGGCGCCGTGCTCCGTCGTCTCGTGAGTCGACACGTTGAACATGCCGCCGAGCCGATGCAACTCCTCCATGTCGTCACGGATTTTCAGGGCGTTGTCCTTGACGAAGTAGAACACGTCCTGGTCGTGAACGCTGAAGTGCAGTGGCAGGAAGTACGAGTTGTTGAACACGGACGTCACCACGTCCTGCACCACACTGTTTACGCCGTCCACCACGCTCACGAGGGCCCGGCCGCCGACGCGCGACACCAGGATACCCTCGCCGAAGACTGCCCGACGATGGGCCACCCGCGGCAGCAGGTTTCTCGTCTTCGGTTCCAGCTTGAGCAACGGCTTGGGCACGAAACCAAGATCGGAGAACTTCTCATGCACGCGATTCACGATGCACTGCAGACCGGACATCACGCCAAAGTCTGGAGTCAATTGCGGTGACGTGACGGTGGCGCTCGGTTGGTACACCATCTGCTTCGTATACTCGGAGCCAAGCATCGACGAGATGTCATAGCCGTAGAGCTTCAGCCAGCTCGCCAGATCCGTCATGTACTCGACGTTCTGCTTGAAGTTGATCGGGTCATTATTGCGGAAGCGGTAGATGAAGATGTCGGTCGGCGTGGTGAGCTCGTTGGCCATCTGTTCCCAAGCTGGTGTCATCCACTGACCGACGGTCGGATCGTACAGCCTCTTGTTCAGATAAATCAGCTTGGTGTTGGGATCAAAGAGACCACCATGGAAATCAATGGGCAGATAGAAGTCCGGATTGGTGTCCTTGATGATCTTGCCAAACGGTGTGCGTCGCATCTCCTTGATCAGATTACCGTTGGTGTCGAAGAGAGCCAGGGGCGAGCCATTTTGATCCGTTGCGACGTAGAAGCGTTGCTCTGACGTCTCCACTGTCATCAGGAAGTCGCGGGAGTCGTACAGGAATCGGAATGTTTTGGACGACTTCGGGAAGTGCACGTGCGTTATCAGATCTGGAGTCTTTGGATTCGCGTAGAAGAACTGAGTGATGTTCTCTCGGTCGTCGTTCATGGACACCAGTCGGCCACGGTCATCGTAGAAGTACCAGATCTGGAATTTCTTGTGCTCCGACGCATGAATCAGTTGACCGCGCGAATTGTATCTGAAAATGGAACTTGGTAATGACTATCGAATATAATAATCACGTGCGTGCATTTATTAAAACGATATATTTTATCATGACATTTTGCAGAACTCAATTGTTCCATGAAATATAAATTTTTCAACATAATTTGATTTTAATAGAACAATTTTAATATTTTAAATTTCATTTGTATTTATAATGAATATATTATATATATATATATATATATATATATATTCAGTTATAGAATATTAATAATGTGGCATTTAATTATAAAGAGGAAATAAATTTTAATAATACTCTTACATAAATTACATAAAGCAAACGCGTACCTATATTTGTGCTCTCCGCGAATTACGACGAAGCCACGTCCGTCATACGAATTAAACTCAACATCACCATACTGAACCACTCGATCGCCACTGTCGTAGCCCAAGACGATCTTCTCATTGTGCTCCGTTACGCCAATCACGTTACCATTTTCATCATACGCATATTGCCAGTTATTCTCGGTATCCGCTACTTCCAGAACATGACCATCCGCATTGTACGTAATTTTTTCTACCCTGGACAACTCCTTTTTCTCTATTGACTCCTTTTCGATCATGAGCCTCCTCATCTTGATCCGATTGCGATTGTCGTACTCGAGCTCCATGCGGAACACGTCAAACGATCGGATGTTCATCAGAACAGACTTCACGCGGCCGTGCTCGTCGTAGTCTGTCACTGTGAAGAATTGTTTGCTGCTGTCCTGCATAACTGATCTGTTGAAGAGGTTCCTGTATATCCTGAGATCTCCGACGCCCTCCAGCACTCCGAGATTCTGATTGTATTTGAGACGAAGCTGTGGTAACTGTTTCCCGTTGATATCGACTTCGATGCCGGATATGCGTGCGTTGCCGTCGTACTGGTAACGATAGTGGGCATTATCCATGCCACTCTTGCTGCCAAACTTGATCTTCTCGTCCTTAACGATACCAGCGTGATATTTGTATTCGATACGCATTTCGAAGTTGGGCTCGTTGATGTCGATGCTGCGCACTAGACTTGTTGTTTCTTGATAAGTGTAATGTATCAAGGATAGTCCTGAAAAAAGAGATCCGTTAGTGATAAATCGCGTCTCTTATAATCTCGTGAGATATTTTATAGATTAAACATGAAAGAAAAAAATAGTTTTATTTAATTATAGTTATTAAAATATAATGAATAAATTGATAAATAGTGAAAAATATAAATTGTAAAATAAATTATTATATGGATTATCATGTCATTAATATATAATGAAATAATGATTAATATAATATAATATATTGTTATTAATTAACATTTCATTTTTAAAAGGATTATGTTTCAAACCACTCACCAGCAAGTGTAGTTTCGAGTTTCCCGGCATGATCGTAGACGTAAGCGACCTTGCCGCTTTGATGCGGATACACCTTGGCGAGAATCTGACCGTCATCGTTGTAGAGAATCTCATACGGATGTCGATTCATCGGTGAGTAGTACTGATACTTGTAAAATCCAAGGGATGTCTGAAGTGAGAACGTATGAATATGACCCCTCGGTGTGGTCAGCGACTGCAACGCGCCCGCTTCATCGTACTGTAGAAGATAATCGCTTCCACGGGGTGTGGTGACTTTTAGTGGTAAGCTGCTGAACATGTCCTTGAATGCATACACCATCGACGTGCCGTCGCTGTACTTGATCTCGTATAGTCGTCCCGCCCGGTCAAATCCGTACGTCTCGCTGATGTCGCCCCAGGTCCAGCTCGTCAGTCTGCTGAACCGATCGTACTCGAGCTCAACACCGGCGAAGACGCCGTTTCGCGGACCCCACTTGACTGGCCTGGCTGTTCTGTCATACGTGACATTCAGCAACTCTACACGTTCATCCATGAACACGGCCACGGTGTTGGTTTCCCTGTCGTACTCAAGGGTCAACAGCATCTCGCCGTTGACTCGCAGCCTTCGGCCGACCTGCGCGACCGCCTTCGAATTACCGCGGTTCTTGTTGCCTTGCACCTTGCGAAGGAAGTATCGCCATTCAAAGCGGTTGGCCAGATCCCCAGCAATCTCCGTCCTCTGCTTAGCTGGCACAGGATAGCTCTCGCCAAGCAAAGGCTCGATCTCCGCTAGGATCGAGTACGGCATGGTGTCAGTGCTGACGGTATGAGCCCATGGTGTCACTCTGCCGACCGAGCCATCAGCGAGAACCGTTGTTCGTTGCTCGGCCTCTCCAACCTTCGTAACGACGGATGAGCCTTTGATCAACATCGACACGGGCTTTCGGTTGTTCTGGCCAACCTTTACGACGGCACCCTTCAAGCTGAGATCGAACGTCAAGCTGATCACTTTGCCTGTAGGAGTCACCGCGCTCGTCAGCCTGCCGAACTCGTCGTAATTGTAGACGTAACTGCGTCCGGTGCTGTCCAGTTTCGTCTTCAGCAATCCCGTGGGTCCGTGATAGTCGAAGGTGACGTTGTAGTTGTCCGGCGTACTCAGTTCGTGCAGCATCTTCATCCGGGACATTCTCAGTCTGCATTTCTGCCCTTTCGTGTTCTCAATCGAATTCACTTGGCTGCTGTAGTCCCTCAACAGGAAGACCTTGTTGCCGGCTGCGTCCGTCACTGTGCTAAGTTTACCATTGCTGGTATTGACGTTGTACGTAAAGAGATACACAGTTTCGCCAGTCAGAATATTCTTCGTCGCAATGTGCTGGCCAAACCGGTTGAACACGTAAATCTCCTGCGTGTCGGGCGCGTAGATCTCGTATTCCCGTGCACCGCTCGCATCGGGGATGCTCGCCATCACTGAGCGAATGCGGTAATTCGCTTGGTCACCGATGTGGACCACGCCATCCGGCGAGACTGCCACGGCAGAGATCGTGTTGAACTTGGACGTGGACGCTAGATAGTGATCAGCCTCAAAGCAATCGCAGCCACGCTCCAGGCAATTGCACTTGGACTCAGCGCCTGCGTACGGTGATATCTTGCCGTCGGTGCCGATCACGCGGACGCGGTTGATCCGTTGTGAGTCACTTTCGGCGATATATAGATCACCAGATGGCCCGAATGCAATGCTCTGTGGCATTACGAGGGTGGCATGAGTAGCAAGTTCCGTGTCAAAGGAGGCTGATGGCGAGGCACAGTGAAGTGGTCGACCGGCGACAACCTTGACGCGACCGTCTGGTGCCAGCTGAAGAACCATATGATCGTCAATCATGTGCAGCGAGTTGTCCAGAGGATTAATCGCCAGTTCGGTTGGCCAACGTAGATGAACCTCTTCGACGTTTAGTGTACCCTCGCAAGGTATGGGTTTCCAGTGTGATTTATGCATGTGATTGCCGATCACAGTGGTAATGATGCCATCTCTATCGACCATTCGGATATTTGTGCCGTCAGCGAAGTACAGGACGTTATCCGCGGAAACGGCAACACCCTTTGGATAAGCAAGCTTAGCATCACGTGCGAGCGCACCGTCGCCACAGTGAGCTTCATCGCCAGGCAGACAACGTTCGCCAGAGCCAACTACTGTCTCCCAATTGTGCTCAGGGTCTGTATAGTCGTTGATGTCACGGACGCGGATGATCTGATGGGATTCCGGATCGGATATGTAGAGAACGCCGTCCAGTGGGCTCAGAGCGATGTGGTAACGATATGACACTCTGGTTGCACTGAAAGAATAAAATCTTGAGTTAACGAGAAGTAGTGAGTAAACCTAAATTGTCTAGAGAGAAAGAGAAAATAAAGAAAAGTAACATAAAATTTTAATTAAAATACAATAAGAATCAAGAATTCCAGAATATTACAAATATTATTGAATAACGGCAGTTACATACTTTAGTCTAACAACCGTCCTGACTGTTCCATCGACGAGAATCTTCCTGACCAGATTGAAGTCACCGACGAAGATGGAACCATCCGCAGCAGTAGCGAGGGCAACGGGTGCCAAGAGACGCTGTTTCGAAGCCTGACCTTCGCAATCGTAGCATTCCAACGGTCTTTGATGGCCGTCTCCCATGGTGGTAAGAATGACACGCGGCTTGTGTTTCAGATAAATGTTCGAGCCATCTCCTTTCTGCAAGATACCCTCGTGGAAGTTGTACCGATGATGAATGTCCAGATTCCAGCCGCCGACCTCCGAGATGGACATGTCGTGGCCACTCAATTTAGTCGTTTGCACGTCCCAGATTATATCCTTGCAATCACTGTACTCGTAGCCGACCTTCACCATGGCTGTCGTAACTCCATAGACGCGTTGGCGATAAACGTTCAGGCGATTCCATGCGTACGTAAACTTGATTACAGGGTCAGCCTCGAAGATCTTCTCGAAGAGTATACCCTCGATCGTGATTCTCAAGTGTATCAGGTTCAGGGTAGCTGGTATGACTTCCGGTGTCAGTTGTAACTGGATAGTGGAGAGATAACCAGCTGCTCGGGAACTGTGATACACCAGGTTCAAGCCTGTTCCAGGTATCTGCAAGCTCTCCTGTATCACCTGTGATTCCGCAAGAATGGCACTCTTATCCGGACAGGCACCCTGAAATCCGTGCTTCCACGTCGCCAACACTACTGGCTTCATGAGATCGTAATCGTGAGCCGCGCACGCATGTGGGACGTGCATGGGCGATTTCTCTTCGGCAGTGCTCATGACGATCTTGTCGATTATGACCACCTAAAGTCAAATAAATTATATTTTTACCATTTCCAATGTTATCTTTAATTCTAAAATAAATTTCGACATTTTCCGAGAGCAATAATAAAGCCAATTTTACGTTGTAAAAAGCTATTATTCGAGTCAATTATTATATATTATACCAGATTTAACTGATTTCATTAATTTCGACTCTAATTTATAGAATTTGTGATATGAAAGCTGAATATAATTGATTAATTAACTCAGATTTGCGCTCACCTCATTCCAAGGCACAAAGACGATATGATTTTGCGGCTTGAAGGGTGATCTGCCAAATTGCAGAGTCACGGCACCGCCACCGTTCACCAGGAGATCGAACCAGCCGTCGTCTCTCGTGAGGGTGAAACCCTCCAGCGGTGTGCTGGTGCTGACTCGCACTCCCATCAATCCCGTGCCGAGATGAGTGACGACGCGGCCACGTACGACGGCCGATCGGCTGTTAGACAACAATCGTCTTAATTTCAATACGGGAGCTCGCGAGTGAGTCGGTAGTTCAAAATCAATTTTTCGTGTGTGCCTCGTCGTATACTACCAACAAAGCAATTGCTATTCTCTAGGCTAATCTCAATCTACTACGTTTTACTGTTTACACTCCTTCGACATTTTCTTCAGAGCAAACACCGATGAAAGAATACTGTCACTTGGTAACGTGTAACGTGATGGTATTTCAGTTTTTCATTAAATTAAAAGTGCTGTTAATTAAATAAATTAACACATCTTTAATTCTGCACGCTCGTAAATGATAATGGAGAGAAGCAAAATTAACATTATTAACAATAAATTCTACTACTAGAATATTTTTAATTCTCGTACTAGAATATTTTTAATTTCCATTATAAATTATAAATTGCTAGTACTATATATGGATATTTTTAAAATCTTATTAATATATACATATGTCAATTAAAAAATTTTTATTAAAATCAAATTATTTTTTAATTATCTCTATTAAAATTTTTATCGAAGATAATGATAAAGTGCGAGTGCAAAAGACCTCGGATAATGTATTTTGCCTCAGGCTCAAGTGCTTTAAAAATATATCCTAGAATTGATCCGTAATTGTCATCGACAGATCGATATCCGTGATGGG
This sequence comes from Ooceraea biroi, assembly GCF_003672135.1. Taxonomy (NCBI): domain Eukaryota; kingdom Metazoa; phylum Arthropoda; class Insecta; order Hymenoptera; family Formicidae; genus Ooceraea; species Ooceraea biroi. The sequence continues at coordinate 22,007,206 of NC_039506.1, forward strand.
GAGAATCGCTATAATTAAAAGTGCACTTTTGCCGGCCGTTTGAAGAGACGGGAGCAAATGAGGTAAAATTGCATCGGAGGATAATGTGCGTCCATTTACACGTAACAGAATCCTTCCGCCAGTTAATAAGTATATTGATATCCAGAGCATTGATCGCTATCGTAATATGTAAATTCGTCATGGATATTCGATGCATACTTTCGTCAAATTTCGCTTCTCAGTGCTAAAGAGGAACCATACTCTTCGATTATCCGCTGCACGAACGAAGTAAACGTAATCGGGCGAATCGCTGTTACTCTTGCTTCTTTCTTTCGACACGTCGGTCGATTCTCGGATCTCTCTCTGTCAGATCACAGTTGTCGTTCCGTAAACGAAATTGGGCGTACGACAGCCGAATCTTTACGTATCGTGCCTCTTTGGCACTGGAGCACATACATAATCGAGGATAAGTCACTACTTATACGTACAGTCGAGATATATATATATTTATAGATATATACACAAATAACACAAAGTCGGAAGCTCAACGTAAAAGGCACGAAACACAACGTAGGAATCAAAAGGTAACTGAACCATGCAACATGAGAATGTGTTCAACAACGATGGAGGACGGAGTGCGAGCGATGAACAACAGTGGGGATGTGTTCCAACTGTCGACGTGGAGACTCTTGAACCTCGTTAATTGCGCATCCCGCTGATTTTTATAGCGTTTCGTCGTTCTCGAACTGATGAGGAAATAGATATATCATCGGTACCAACGAAGGGTTCCCCTTCGTTTATCGATATCCATTTTCCTCGTCATCTCGGAAACGGCCAACACTACAAACGCGCGGGAGGTACATGATCCAAGAAGAGACCAGTTGAACCATTCGAATCGAATCGTGAGAGGTCAAGCTTCTCGAGCGCAGTCGGACGCACACACGCACGTGTCGTCGCGATCGGATGCAGGATGTATTTATGTACACATACGTGAGAGATATACCAAATGCACGAAAATATTATCAAACAGCAGCAGATTCTTTGTTACGGCTACGACGGATCCCGTAATGGATCCTCGTTTAGATCAAGTCGAGTTTCATTCGACGTCTGGTTTTGTTCTTACCTTGTGTTGAAGTGATTCCAGAACATACTGACCGGGCAGCACGGATAAAACAGAGCCGAGTTAAAATGATGCGATTAAAGGCGAAAATAGAAAGGGTAGAGAGGGGAAGGACAGGACAAGGGATCCGAAGGAACGGAAGAGAAAGGGAATTAGAGAGGCAGGAGAGAAAAAAAAAAGAGAGATCGCGAAGGATTTCCAGTGGTGAGGGATGAAAATATAGAAGTCTAAGGAAAACTTTCCGCTTTTGCGAAGAATTTCGATACGTCGCGTCTCGGGATTACCGGAACCACCCGTCTCGGTCCCCTCCGATGGACCTGACGCGTCGGGGAGAAAAAAAAAGACACTGTCCGGTTATTGTATCCCCTTCCCATCCCCTTAGCCGGCATGATGAGCGAAAAGCTCGAGGCTTAAACATGGACTCACACATTCACGCAAGCTCCACTCGGACGGACATGAGATAGAGAGAAAGAGAAAGAGAGAAAGAGAAAAAGAGATAGAGAAATCGAAAGAACGGGGGGCTGGATCGATGCCGATAGATAGATCGTAAGGGACTGCGATAAAGATCGGGCGTATAGACAGAAAGAGAATGAAAAAAAGAGAGAAAGAGAAAAAGAGTAATGGAAACGAGGGCAGGGGTGGCAGGGCGGGGCAGGGCAGGGAGGGTTCAGTGCAGGGCACACGCTCGCGCACACGTACGTACAAAACATATGTAGAAAACTGTTGGGATGTGATTTCACACGGGTCACAACAACGCAGATATAATATATTGAGATCTATGTATGCATCCTCGTGTCTGCAATATTGTCAGCAATACACACGTGTACTGAGAGCGAGAGATATATATATATATGTATATATGTATATACGGGGATATGCGTGTATCTTGTAATATACCCGCGCAGAGAGGCAGCTAAAGATTACCGGGTCCCTGCGTGAGAGCCGGGACCCTCGTATCTCTCTCTCTCTCTCTGTGTGCTGCAAGCTTCCTCTCCCCCGCTTAGTTAAAAATAGAGATCGATCGGCTTTGCCCGACTAATCTTTCAACCGATTCGGCACGAGTCAAAGGGACCGTATTCGTATTAATAACCTTTAGTCGTCCCGTCGAGCATGCAACTTTCTCGACCTTCGCGATTCACGCTACACACGGGCTTTTGCAAGTCCCCCATGCGCTTCCTTTGTCACGCGAATCCTTTCGCGTCTAATTCGGAGTGCGACCTAACGACGACACCGTGGCACCGGCGATCCCCGAGTTTATAAGCCGTCGAGAACCTAGGAAACTCAACGAAGTAAGCTGCAGCGAGTTTTATGAAATAATGAAATCTTTCGTCCTTAAAAATTATCCTAATTTTTAATTTTAACGTTCAATTTTCCGAAATTTTCATTTGAGATTTAATTACGGAGATATGGAATATTGTTACGAGAGAAAAGAGAAAGGTTTTGTCAAACTTGCGCTGAAGAAAACTGCACTCCGAATTGTTCGAGAAATCCATGCGTGACCGGAAGCGGAGAATGGTGGCCCTTGAACAGCCTGTACAGCGTTAATGACTAATGTGTTCCTAATTAATGCTGTCGTTCATATTCGCGATCGCGTGTGGTCGTGTTGAGAGAGTTTCCTATTTTATTTCTTTGCTCAGACACGCAGACTGTAGACGCAACATCGACATCGGGACGGACAATTTTCGTTAACGATTTCAACGCGGACACGACGAGGATCATGACGGCGACATCGGTCGCAAGGACGAGAGGGGAAAGTCTGGCGACGAACAACGGGGAACTTACCTCTCGTTGAAGGTCTCCTGACGAGCGTAGTTCTGTAGACTGCCCTCGTCGATTAGGAACTTCATTCTCTCGAAGAAGGAAGCGGTGATGGCGGGCGGCTGTTTCCGTAGCAATATATCGATTGGCTTAGGTGCCGAGACGCACAGTTGGCTGCTGCGACATATGTGATTGGAGCAACATTCCGGATCGGCGCAATCTATGAGACCGTCTGAAAAATTCACGTTGTTTTCTTTTAGAATCGCTGGAAAAACTTTTACATATTCCTTTAATTTTTTATGCAAATATTCTAGGAATTCGTACTTTAAAATATAATCGCTTAATATTGCAGTTCCTTTTTAATCGAGATTTTTCGGTCTTTGAATTAAAAAGATATGTATCTGGTATTTATAGAGTTTTAATCGACAGTAAAAATAACAAAAATCAATCTCCTCGAAATGTGACTTGTTACTGTCAATTTACATGCTTAAATTATGCCGTACTAGTTTATTGTTAAAAGAGGATCTATGTTGTACCTTTATCGTTGTCTCGTCCGTCATTGCAGTTCTGTTCCAGAAGTACGCTGCAATCCTTGCCGTCCCAGCCGTCGTAGCACTGGCACTCCCACTGAGCATCGTGAGACACCTTACACTGTCCGTGACCGGAACAGGAGTTCGGACATCCCTCCATCGTGCAGTGTTTTCCGTTCCATCCGGTGACGCATAGACACGTGCCATTCTTGCATTGTCCGTGCTCATTGCAGCGAGGATCACATTGCTTCAGATTGCATAGTTCGCCGGACCAGCCTGGTAAGCAGTCACAAGCGTTGTCCACGCAGTGACCGTGAGGACCGCAATCGAGATCGCACAATTCTGGAACACAGCAAAGCGAAAAGGGTGAGAAATTGCTCGTCGCGATGCTCGAGAAGAATGCATGTTAGTCTCGAAGCGACACACTCAGAAGCCGGGAGCAAAGCGATGATCGTCTGACAAGTGATCGAAGCTGTGAGAAAATAGGGGTCTAGAAAAGTGGATGGTTAATCGAGAGTCTCGTAAGAACAATTACTCGTAACTACCGCCGTCGTCCGGAGACCTGGAAACACAGGAGTCGTCAGTTTGCCGAAGTACACGGACGCGCGATCGATATCCTCAACCCAATTTCGTATCGCAATTACGGTCATCTCCCAGTAGTGATCTTTAATTCTGAATTGATGTCATAAGTTGACGCCGAATTATTTATAAATGGCAAATTCTAATTTTAATTTTTAATGCGTCTCATATAACTTCTTGAAATATAGAATTTCGATATCCGGTCACATGCTTCATATTATACAAAGTTTTTCCTGCCACTTAAAAATATTTTACTTAGGAGTATATTTATAAAATTTATCTTTTATATTATATATATATATATATATATATATATGTATAATATATAAAGTATAATATAATATATAATATATAATATATAAAATATAATATATATATAAGATATATATATATATCTTATATATATTTATATATATATATTTTATATATATATTTATATATATAAGATATATATATATATAATATAAAAGATAAATTTTATAAAATTTAGCTAAAATAACGAATTTCCCTTAATATTCCTTTAAAATAAAAATTGTTAAACCACGTACATAAGCTATCTTTGTCTTTCACATTTAACATAAAGTTTCCGGAGAATATAAAGTATAATATGCATATTAATTCCTTGTTTTACCTTTCGAGCAATCGTCACCGGACCACATAGGCTCGCAAAGGCAAGTTTGAGTTTCAAGATCGAAGTTTCCGTGGCCGCTGCAGTCCGGCAGGCACTGCAGTGCTTCTTTGTCCATTTGACTGCAGTCGGCACCCTTCCAACCTTTTTTACAGATGCACGTGCCCTCAGCGCAGAAACCGTGGCCCGAGCAAGTCGGATGCGGACAGTCGACCTCCTCGCAGTATTTTCCCTTGTAGCCGCGCACACAGTTGCATTTGCCGTTGGTGCAGTGTCCATGGCCGTTACAGTCGGGCACCTCGCACTCGTCGTGTCGCAGGGAGCACTCCTTGCCCTTCCAGCCAGGATTGCATTGGCACTCGCCGTTTATGTACTCGCCTAGATCGGGACGACAAACGGGATTATTTGACGAGTCACAATTATTCACGTGCGCGCACTCGTGAAAATTGTTCCTAAGGATAAACATTACTAGCAATTGCAAAATTTGACGCAATTGCGTCTGCAGTTTGGTCTGCATCAAAAATGCCCCTGCGTTTTAATTTATTAGATTTTAATATCATGAGTAATTTATTTGGAATTTATTTGGATTCAGTTACTTGAAAGGTTTTATTTTATTCGGTAAATAAATATGCAGATGCGGGAGTGTCGTCTCGCGAGAGCGTCGAAAGAGTGAGAGAGGAAGAGGGAGAGAGAGAGAGGGAAATCGGTACGCCAAGTACCAAGCAGGAAATTAATATGTATCACGAGTGTTTGCAAAAGTGCAATACTGAAGCGAGTGAAATGTAATCGGCTTTGATTTCTATTTAAAAGAAATCAATAAAAACGAAGCCGTAACTAGGCTTGGCTTTTTTTTTAATCGCTGAAAAAAACCCTCCCAATCGTTATTTCTTTCTATTTCAATGGGATTTTAATTAAACCCGTAACCGATAACCGATTTTTGAAGTTTATTAAAATTCCAACACGGATTTCAATTTAATGTTAATTTAGCCAAAACGGCTAAATCCCATTATCACAGATTTCTCGATATTTATACAAACGTGATATAATAGCGCATAATAATACATAAACAAATATAATGACATACGTGTGTGAAAGAGTGCATATAAATTATTTTAAAACCTGATATCGAGCTTGAATTGAAAACGGACAAAAGCCGGTAACATTGATTAATTTTTGATCGACGAACGCGTACGTATTTTCCTGACGGTAAAACTCACCCTTTTGGCTGCAAAGGACAGGACAGACGCTCTCGCTGCAGTCCTCGCCGCCGAAGCCAGGATTGCACTGACAGTGTCCTAAGAGACACTCGCCCTTGCCGCTACATCCGTTCGGGCAATTGTGTGTCATGTCCTCGGCGATGATGGCGATGAATGAGACTTCATGAGGATCACCGTCGTCGTTATAAAGCGAAACGAACCAATGTCCCGGCTCCATGTACTGGGTCACCTCCTTTTTGATCGAAGGCTGCAGAAACGAGCGGAATTAGTTCGTCAACAGTCGTGCGATGTTAGTTAGCCTGCTCGCGCACGCTCGATCGTGTCGTCGGGGGAGGAATAAAAAAAATAAAAAAATAATAGTCTACCCGAGACTATCGCGTTATACATGAGAAATAAAAATGGGACAGTGGCACATACTATGACACTAACATGGGACGCCCTAGTGGTCCGCGCCTTGAAACCGCTGAGCACTTCCAGAAGATCGTATTGCGTGTGCGTGGGCAATGCGTTCCTCCTGGCGTACACGCCGATGCTGGCACCGCGAGGGATGCTGTAGTCGAAACGCACGTAGGCGGCCTCCGATTGGTAAAACTGCATGTTCCAGTAGCCGTACGGCGGTATCTCCTTGCTGAGCTTTTGTCCCAAACTGACCTGAGCGAAAGTCGTGCCGTCAGGCGGGAAAGACCTCGCCGGGAAGGTTCGTGCACCTGCAAATTGCAAGTCGTAAATTAGAAGAGCGGCACGTGGATCCAGCATGGATTTCTGTCGGGTAATGCAAATCCAGATTGTCATTATAGCAGCTTCAGCGTGATTAATTAACGTACCTACAGCCGAAACGAAATAATTGTATCACTCAAAGTGAAATTAGTTGCAGCTGGCTTCTTAAAAAAATAATTGGCGTTAATTTACGTTAATGAGACAAGATTGCATCACCCGACAAAAATAAAAATTCACTCTGGAAAATTAAATATTCTCCAATCTGGATGCTTGTCAGTATTTTATGAGAGTTACAACTCTTTCTCTTCATATTACCTTAAATGAATTTCCGAGTTATACTTTTAGTGTCAGTCATATTATCGTAACAGATTAAAAAAAGAAGAAAGATTAATTTTCTTTAAAAAACAATGCCAATTGCGCCGATCACTCGTGTGTGATATCAGTTACAATCATCAATCGTGATTTTCTGTATAAAAAAAAGAAGTTAATTAAGAAATCCTTTTGACTTAAAAAAATTACGTCATCTCTAAGATACAACAAAATTATGCTACCCACTACCACGAAGCACGTAACAACACAACACAACTACAACACACAAGCAAATCGAGAGAAATTTACGTTGGACCATGCCCACGCGAGTGAACAAGCAAAAAAGTGAGCATTACCGGGCATCAGCATCACCAAACAGACGAAAGAGAGAAAATAAAAGTGTCAAAGAGAGAAGAGCGGAAAAAGATCAAAAGAGAGACTATCGTAAACGGGGCCTCACCTTCGAGAATCAGTATAGTGGGCTCTGGGGGAAGCGGAGTGGTCCCAGAACAAGCCCACATTTCGGTGCTTACTTGCGGCTCGTAAGTCGGCGTGGCGGTCGTATCGTTGGTCATTCCATTAGTCTCCACGGTGTCATCCATCGACGAGGAATAATAGTCCTCAGTGGTGGAGGTCACGTTGATGCTTGCCGAATTTTTCGTAGCGGATTCCTCCTCGTCTGGTTTCGTCGCCGTGCTCTCTCTCGACTCTGGAGATTTCTCGGCTAACAGAGTGGAGTTAACGCGACCGAGGTCCTCCTCGTTGTCGTCGATCGCTGAAAAGTTGTCCCACTCATCAGACGACGAGCCCATACACGGGCAGGAGCATTCGCACTCACCGCCGGCCCAGATTGGCGCCGGTGGCGAGGCAGGTGGTTGCGGCGGTGGCGGCAATCGCGTATCGACTGCACCCATCGACTCGCCGTCGTTAACTGGGATTTTTTTCATGCTTGCTGGAGGCTCGGCAGGCCATTCGGCCGTGTGCACCTGCGTCTGCTCGATGTTAATCCCGGACGAACGGCCGGTCGCGTCGACCTCCGTCGGCACCGACACCGATACCACATACAGAGGCCTCGAGGAAGCGACGTTGGAATCTCCGGTGGCGATCGTTACGTTTATGAGCACTCGGTGAGATGACGAGGACGATGATGAGGACGATGAAGATGAGGACGACGCGCCCGAATGATCGTCGTGGTACACGGGTGCCTCCACGATCTGCACCCGTTGGGTCATCGGCGAATTAGACAGATGGTCCGCGTTAGAGGGAAACCTGGGTGACGCGTTGCCCGATGAATCATGCAACGTTTCATGCAGGGTGTTCGCCGGAGGTGGATCGTGAACGGTTTTGACAAGTGGAGGATCCTCCGCGGATTCCTCCAGCTCGACCGACGCCTCGCGGAACTGCTCCTCGAACTTGCGAAGGAATTCCTCGTCGCTGCTCTCTCTCATGATGACTCGGAGGTTGTCCTTGTCTCGTTCCTTCCGGGAGACAGTGTCCGCTTTCGCGTTATCATTGATCTTAATATCAACGGGCGGTTTCGCGTGCGTGTGATCTTTCTCGTCCGCGATCGTCTGTTTCTTATGGTGGAGATTGACAATCTCCACCTCGTCCTGCCCGTAACTGTAAATCGGTACGGGATAGTCTCCCTGGAGCTCCTCGGACCGTTCGGGCGCCTTAACGATATTGGACGACGAATGTTCCCGAGGGAGCTCTCGCGTTTCCTTCATGACGCCCGACGTGCGAGACTTGGATTTCACGGACGTATCTATCGTTTCCGAGACACTATCGCTCGCCTCCACAGATCTGTTCCCGCTTTCGGTTCCGTTAATTTTCTCTTTAGACACGCCGCCGTGATCCTCTGCGATCTTGTTCACGTCTTTCACCGGCTTTGCAATGTTCTCGTCCGTATCTGGTAATGCATCAGACTCGGTTTCGCTATCTACGTCTACAACACTAGGCGGAACCGTGATATCGTCTACTTTCTCCTGGTCCAGTTCTACAGGCACTAACTCGTCACTTAAGTTACTTACGTTCGATCGCTGATCCGACGTCGGTTCACTCGAGTGTTTCTCGGAAAGTGTCACAGTACTCGATTCTACAACACTATCGGCAACGTCTATATTACCGGTGTAATTGACGGGGAAAACGCCGCTGTCATTTCCCGTGGTTTCGTCGACCACGTTCTTGTACTCGCTGCTATCTACTCCAAGTTTCGCGGACTCCATGCCGGACGCAGACGTCGTGGCCTCGATATTGTCGCTGCTCTCGGCATCCGAACTTTCGGATGTGCGCGCGTTACCGGCATCTTCATCGTCGACGACGCTGGATCTCGCAGAGATGTGCTGCTCGCGAGTGCCTTCGGGTGAACTCGCGATTGTGCCGGACTCTTCTTTATAAAGCGACTCGTGAACGGAGGGTGACGCGGGGTCAGGGTGATCAGAGTCGACAGAGACAGAGGACGAAGAGGTGAGGCGATCAACAGCGACAGTAGTATGAGTCGAATGATCGTGCGAGTAGTTAGTAGTGGCAGAGACATTCACAAGAAGAAGCGGCGCCGACGGCGGAGTCGTCAATCTCGGCGACTCCGGCGATGCGTCCTCGGCGACCCCGGCGGCTGCGGTCGAGCGGTCGACAGCTTCTTCCGCCGGAGGGGGAGGACCTCGATCGTCCGCATCATGCTCCGGATCATGCACAATCTTACCAGGGATCCCATCATGCAACGGGACCAACCGTTGCCCGGAGCCTGAGGCCTCGGTTGTCGGCCTCGAGGGCGGCTCTTCGGGGTCGGGCGAAGGTGGTGAGACAGTTTGGTGCAATGCATGCTCGTTAAACGCGTCCCTACGCTTGCGGCTGTACACGACACCATCTAGCAACATGCTATCCGACGTGCTAATACTACCTCCTGACGACGATTGCTGCCGCGTCCTGCCGCTCGACTGCGACGACGTCGACGTGGACGACGTGGATGTCTTGTTCGCCTCGCTCGATGATGGCTTCGCGTCCGTGTTCTCGCCCACCAGGACCGTACACGATTTGGTCGTGTCTTGGTCCAAGTACAGGAAATTCGAGGCTTAATAAGAAATTAATTAGAATTGGCAGTGACGTCATTTTGGTGGTAATTCTATTATTTTTATAATGTTGCTTAACGTTACTTTAAGATCATATTATCTCAAGAATTGTAAGAGAATTTGAGAGCTTCGTAAAAATATGTCCAGAGAGCTTAAGTTTTTCAGACGTTTTTTTCTTTAATAATAATGTAAAATTTATATTGTTAAATTTATATTGTAGTCTTGTCTAAATTTAAAATTATATTTGATACGTGCGACGTAAAGAACAGGCGCTTACTAGAGTGAAAAGAAAAATGCAATCATTCCAGACGCAATAGGCGAATAATTACCTGCCATGAAAATTACTGCAGTCATCAAGCAGACCAAGATCGCGATGAGTATTATGGCACTTATTTTCCAGCTGCACCAATCCATTCCCTTGCGGAAATGACAGCGGATGCTTTGTCTCCTCATCGGGATCATCGACGGGGCGTGCCCGTAAGGTAGAGGTACTCTGAAAATCGATGAAGGTCGATTTGTTGCGGCTGCATTTAAATCCCGGTTTTAGCGGTCGACCAACACGCGGCGGATTTGTAGGACATTAACGATTATCGGTCCGCTCGTCGACGACGGAAGATTAATCCTTATTCCGTCCCGTTTTATGCGAAAAGTTGGAGACGGCTGTGTCCGCGAATCGCGCGCGCCCGTATTCCCCGTTACGCGACGTTACATAATTTCTCGATGCACCGCCGTTGTAATTAGAGAAACACCGTCGTGGAATTCGGCACCTCGGTACAATTTTCAAGCACGGTCGAACTCATGGAGTTTCTGTACAGTATGGAGTTTCAGTCGTCTCTCTCGCTCCCTCTCTCTCTCTTTCTCTCCTACTCTCTGGTGGCGTTCGAGAAACTCGTAATGTATTCCCGCTCGTTACATACCCCCGTGGAAAAGCAGCAGCCCTCGAGTGTGTTTGTACTGAACGTTGCCGCCACCACTGCCGCCGACGCTGCCGTGCCGCTACCAAGTAACTCACAAATGTCTAACCAAAATATTTAAACGCAACCGTCGGATTCTGAAGCGGAAAAGCGCGTTTGCTTTCGTTGTACCGCGTGATAATGAAAAAAACGAGAACCAGACGGCGTCTACCAGGCGCATCCTCTCTCGCGCTGTTGATTCTACGCGCGCGGATTGGACGCGGATTCTTTTTCTATCGCGCAAACCAAATAGAATGGATGGACGAGTTTCGGAGTCCTTCGAGGTGAAACTTTCGGTCTCGAGATTTTCTATTTTACCGTCCGATGTCGAAATTTCTAACTGAACGCTTAATTTATTTATCGCAAAACTTCCGATGAAAAATTCTACATTATGCGATAGCTCTCTACTTCTTCTACACTGATATCTTTATAATATATGTATATATTTTAAACATTTTTACTGCAGATGAGTAAAATATTCATTATATTATCAGTTTTGTCGAAATTGAAACAAGAAATATGGAATCGCGCACACGTCACGTTCTTGCTAATCCTCGGAAATTCTAACTAATCTAAATTCTGGTTAATCTTCTGAAATCGACTGTAACTCAATTACAACTAAAATGAAAAGAGTTTCGCGTTCTGAAATAGCGGCTAGAGATTAATAATTTGCTATTAATCACTATCAAATCAGATTTCCTATTATTACTTCACCATATCGTTTTATACATCTTCTCGAAATAATTCGTCTGGCATTCGGGCGTGATGACGTCAGTATCTAACGTCACTTATAATAAATCTTTAATGGTGTGAAAGTTCAGAGAAACTTGAATCCGCGATTCGCTCCCGAGATAGCGCGTTATCAAATTTCTGTTGTGCTTGCAAGAGAGAGAGAGAGAGAAATTCGTTTACCAGAGCCGGTAAATATACCCGTCTCGTAGCGAACCGTTCGCGTTTTGCAAGTTTCAACAGCGCGTTCTCCTCGAGGGCCTGTGGCGAATAGTCCACGAGGACCCGAAGGACCGGCGATTCTCTACGGCGAGCGTCACGTGCAGGCGAGGAGGACGCTTTCTTGAGGGATGACAATCCGCGCTCAAACATTGGCTCATTGTACGGAGTCGACTGAATGGATGATTCATGAGGATCTCTCGAGTGCCACGCCGAGAAGAAAGAAGCCGAGGAACAGAAGTCGGCCACGGTTTCGCTCCCGATCATTCGTCGGTTTGCCCGACACGAGTTCCTGCGGTTCTTTCGTTCACTCATTCAGATGGGCGACACGTCGTAGCGCGTTCTCGTTGTCGCACGACAGAAAACCGGAAAAGATGTAACATGCGCGCACGTTTCTCTCACGGCGCCGCTCTCTTACCTGTCCATGTTGTTCTGCAGTTCCACCTTTATTGGGCTGTTCCCCGTGGACTGATTCTTGTTGTTGTATTCATTCTTCGGTATCTCTGTAACAGAAGAAAACGCCACGATGAAGATGGTCCCGTTATTTGTTCACGGCTGACAGATCGGCGAAATTTCTCATGGGAAACGTGGAGTGTCAGGTTTTTTCGCCACCGCCAGCGCCAAAATGTAAATGCGATCCAACGCGCGGTGCAGTTTACATTTTGCGTAATGCATACGAAACCGCATAATGCGGGATGCATCGTAATGCGCCGAAATTTGCCGCTAAGATGGCCAGTTTTCTTGGCCAACTCCAACTCGCCCCCTAGTCTCTTCGCCCCTCTCTTTGCCTCCCTTTCCATGCCTCCCGCAGGAGTATGATTGCTCCGTAATTTTTAAAGTTTCACGCTCTGATTGAGATCGGCACGCTGCATCGGGCTAACTGATTTACCGCGGCAAATGATATCGTTAGAGTTTCTAATAGGCAGCACGTACTACGCGGCCTTGACGTGGGATCTCTATCAGGCTGACGGGCCTAAAAATGTCCGCCGCCGGCCCGATGGGATAATGACACCCCTCCCCTGCATTTATCCTCACGCAGTATTTCCGATTACGTGGAACGTGTAATTATGAAGCTCGAGCGAGGCTCGAGCGAAGATGAAGGCAAAGAGCGCGAGGCGTGGCCGACCGTTAAATAAATTACGACAGTGTCGATTCTTCATTTTCAGCGCGAGGCTTTTCCTCGGTGCGAACGACCAGACGTTCTTTACGATGCCAGACGCGAACGTTCTTACCATTCGGGTTCCTGCAGAAGGAAGAGGCGAGACGGGGGCTCCTGTTGAATCGATAAGTATATGATTCATCGCGGTTTCGGCTTGAATTTCAAACGGGACTGCGGGACTACGCGCGGAGGGTGAACACGCGCGTTCCTGGGTCTTGGAAAACTACGAAACACACGGCGTACTCTTCACAAGTACCGCAGGAGAGGAGAAACTTTCATCCCAAAACGAAGGTAATTTCATCGTATGTGAAGCAAAAGTTCCGTCCCTTTTGTCGGATCTCTTTCTTCTCTGAAGACACGGCATTTACATGATTCAGGGCTCAAGAATCACAGGCACAGTCTGCGTATTTGGCTGATGACGATACTGACGATTGTGGCGATGGATGGTTGGTGGCAATTCGAGGGAAGTCGCAGTCGCAACAATGCGCTTCGAGTGGCATCAACGCGTTAATTAATCCTCCACCGAGGGTTGGTACAAGTTTCGGATGCGGAATGACGGGATCGCGCGAATTCTATTACGTCTGCCGTGATATCGCGGTGAAACATTCGGGCGGGCGTTAGTTTCGGTGAAACAGTACACGCGAGCGTGCAGAGCGCGCTTTTTCTAAATTTATCTCCGGCCGCAAAAATTGCCGAGGCGTGCAACATTCATGATCAGCGTGAAATATTGCGGGAAAAGAATCGCGAAATTGAATATTCAATTCCGGATACAATGATTGATAAAATAGGAACCAGCATGCTCCGAAACGTATTTATATTTGAAACACGCGCACACATACACGCACACACAATCACCGAATTAATTTTAAAAGTTTAACTCGCGCATCTACGCACGTACACACTTGCGCGGCGATGTATGTACATGCTGGCACACGACGCGCATTTGAAACGCGGTGCGCTTCAGCGTTTTGAATATTAATGAGCCACTTTACACGTTTACGCGCGCGAGCGGCATTCGGGTACGGGCTCTCTTGTTGTTCTTGACACTTAGCCCCTTTCGAGCATCTCGCGCCTCACGGAACCCTTTTTCGGGGCGCTCGATACAGAAGAGCACCAGGCAGGCAGTGCTCGTTACTCCGTTCGCCCTTTGTCTTACCTCACTCGCTCGGGGGAACTCGTCCGGGCTCATTCCGCGCCTTCACACATACCCCGGGCGTGAGTGCGGGGGTAAAACGCGGGCGTGGGAAGACGAAGGGCCCGGCTCGGCCGAAGCTGCTGACCCCACGGTCGCTAATTGCAGGTGTTGCCACGCCGGCCTCGAAATCCGGTGATTATGCCATTTAGGCAGATATCCGTGATTACGGTGATTTCGAAGGTATGCCCCGGAGGGTGCCGCGCGCCTTTATTTTTCTACCGGGCGCTTAAGCGCACGAGACGACGACCCCCGTTGCGCCCGAGATCGAATTAGAGAGGGATATCCGCTAATCGGCGGCTCGCCGTCGAGGATTCGTTCTAATTGGCGATCCGCCAGGTGATTTACCGTCGATGATGCGCTCGCGAGAAGCGTCCTCACGCGAAGGACGGCTCCGCAAAGGGTTGAACGTGAGTGCGCATCGAATTGGAACCCCGCCGATCACTCGAGTGACTGGAATTCCGGTAGCGCGATGATGTTCAACCGAATACCTCCGTCGAGGACTGCAAAATAGCTTTTCCAACGTGCGTGTGCGCGCGTGTTACGTCAAGTGTATGCGAGAGATTCAGTGTTTCAAGAAAATAAATATGAATATTTCATGCGAGTTTTAATAAGACAGGGGATATGGTAGAATTAAAACGCTTGTATTCTTTGACGTTGTTATTCTCGAAATTCGAAAACAATAAAATATCAAAAAACTTTCTCTACGTGGAAAATAATTTTTGGTGAACCTTTATAATTAATTATCTACCAACTTATAACTTGCTCTGCTGTTTTATTAAAGCTATTGTAAGCGTAACGAAGTAATTTTAAACGATAATATTTGGAAATCTATTAGTTGCAAACCATAAAAGCGTTAAAAAAACTGACAACCATAACAAACCTACATAGACATCAATCATACAAGTCAAAACAACACTAAGTATAAACGATTTTGGTCTCGTTGAAAAAAATGACTAGACAAGTAAGATGACTCGAAAGTGTCTTGAGGAAAGGGATTTCGACCGTAGGTAGTCGTAGTTAAACGATATGCAGGCGGTATGAGTGTTAGGCAGTGTCATAACCGGTCAGTCAATAAGTCGGAGGATCGTAAATAGTCTTCCAAGCCATCCCACGGTCCTTGACGGGCGTTTTCATGGCGATTCACCATTTCCTTTGGAAAGACGCGAAACGCATACATCGACCGGTCAATTCAACCCTCGGCTTCTGACCGTAGAATTTGAAAAATCTTTACGACAAGTCAGACAAGAGAAAAGAGTTTGTCATCGGGCGTCCGAGTACTTACTATACTGGACACTTCCCGAGTTGCCGAGTGGATCGGAGGACACTTTGTACGTGGAAAAGCTTGGGTTTCACCCTGTTGTTTTCCGCCTATAGCCGATACCATCCATAGCGCAGTGCTGCCGGAAAATGTCGCCGCAAGACGCCTTTTCTTTCCACGAGTACGCTCGACGGTATGACGAAGGACAAGCGCGTCGAGGGATGCCATCCCTCGTCTCGACGTAGAAGACAACCGAAGGTTGGCTTTAATATGGAAATCGCTCATTTATCTTCGTGCACCTCGCATTAGTTCCACATGACTACGAAACTCTCTCGGAGGTTTAGTCAGAAAAGATGAAAAATTGTGAAAAAACTGGACAATGACAACCAGCTATGCTGCAGTTCCAGCATCCGTAACTCCCGCTGCTTTCTTCATTATTTTCTCTGAACTTAAATAGTTCTAACAGTTTTTTTTACCTCGTTGAAAAGTTGCTTTCATCGGTGCTGTTATCTCGCGTTACGATACTTTAAATTAAATTTGCAATCAATTCGCTATGCTACGTTGGTGGGGTAAGAGTTTGAAGAACTCGCTGAGGGCCAAGTTGGCAGAGCCGAGCCAGACCGATTCATTCTCCGACACGATCCGGCGACTAAATTTTGAGAATCGTTCAGCTTGTTAGAGTCAAGTTAGTCCCGCAAGCTAGCTACTCCGACAACGTGCGGATTTTTATTTTCAACTTTCGTTTTACGGGACGCCGCGTTTTCTCACGCGAAACATGCGAGCATCGTCGGCGCTGCATCACGTGCTTCGCTTTCCCAAGATAAAGCGAAAGGATACCAGGGATCTTTCGGCAAACACGGGGCGCACGAAAAGTTCGTAAAAAAAGACGAGAAAAAAGAAAGGAAGAAACTTCAGGACCGCAGAAGCGTGGCTTCTGAAGGACCTTCGAAGAGTCCGAAACGATAAGATACTGCCGAGAGGTTCGCGAAGGCCCTGGAAATTATCGATGTCTGTTGGCTGACCCCTCCTCCCCTCATTGGTTACCGCTGATTACGACGTATACCCTCGTCAAAGATGTCACCCGCCGTCGACCCCTCACTAAGCCTTCTTTCGACGAGCCGGCGCAAATATCGCCGACATTATCGGAGGACACACCCCGCCAGGACACCCCTCTTGGATACCCTCAGCTGACGCTCGTGAAGACGTGTCTTTCCTCTCCCTCTTTCCACTCCTTTATCCAATTGACGATAGAGGAATATTTATGGCCGTTTACGTTAATATTTCAGCTGGGTTTGGCGATCGTCCGACATTATTAAAGTGTTGGAGAGCCTCGCGTTTGCGTCCGCGCGGAGATAACGAATCGATGCTTCTTTGAGATACGAGGGAGAACGTGAATGGCTGCGAGAAATAGTCTCTTTCATTTCGTGACGCAAGTACGTGACTAGATAAGACAGAAAAAAGGCGGTTTTTCCGTGTCTGTATTCGTATACCGTCTACTTAATTAAGGTAATGGCGTACGGAGTTTGTGACAGAGATGTGAAAGGAGAGATGTACTGGGTGGCACCAGAGTTATCGTTTACGCTGATTTTTCTACCGATCTGCAATTGATAAGTTTCTTAATAATGCTAGAGAGATCTCGGTTAGTAATCAGCCGAAAGTCGCGCGAATGATGAAAAGTAGATGAAAAGAGAACTTTCAATGCAGCTTTACGAGTTTCGATAAATGACACAGACTCACTTTTATATATACTTGAGATTTTTCGCAGAACTGTGAAGAGGAGACATGGTTACTTAAATTTCCGTCTCGTGAAAGACGAATCGATTTCGGATTGGCCAAAGTAGACGGAGACGGATGAAAGGGAGGCAACCGTTTCCCACGTATTCGCGGCTCCTCACTCCGCCTCTCTACTAAATCAGACTTAACGATCCCCGCTCATGGACTTACTTGGTATATTGTAGAAGTTACCGGATGGGGTGCGTACGAGACAGGATGGCTCGAGATCGGGATCGCGTTCGTGATCGCTCGCTGCGTGACTTCCTGGCAGTCTTCCGTTGAGCCGGCTCATTGCGGGGTTACGGGGTGGCACATCAGGCGGGCCCCGCGGTGCCGAACTGTCCAACAAACACCCTGCAACAATAACAGAGAAGCACATTCAATTTAAAAATGCCAAGAGTTGAGCACATCTTTCCGCAAGAAAGTTAACAAAGAAATTAAATAGAAATCTTCAAGAATTTTAAGTACGAGAAAAAGCAATCTCTTCAAAAAATATATCTCACGATTGTAGTTTGTCATGAGATGTATAACGGTGAGTAATAAAAATGGAAATTAAAAGTTCAAGCTATTGCAAGTACGAGATCCATTTAAATGGATCACGGCACAGGGTTGAATCGGAATCGTTGGCGAGAAGAGCGTCAGATCGACACGTCGTCATGAGGATTCGGCCAGATCTAGGGCGGCTGGTTCCGAGCTTATAACGCTCGCACCAAGTAATCCAGGGCAGGTGGTCTCGACCCGAGGTTTTCATCTGGCGAAGGGTTGAGCCGATCTCACGATTAGGCACGGTTCACACGCGGCGGCCATCATCCCGCGGCTGTCGGGGGTGGATAGTCGCTGGATGGAAGCATCAACTACACGCGCAACCCTATCCGCGAGTGATCTGGGATTTTTTTCCAAGCCAAAGCCGGCCAAGTTCGCTTTTGAGCGGTGAGGCAAACCGATGCGGAGGCAATGGCGCGGATTTGTCGCCGGTGTCGCGGATTGGAAAGATCGTCGCGAGATATTAAATATGGAAAGCCGCTCGATGCGATTCAAAGGTCCGCGACGCGAAAGGCTGTGGCATCATTTTTGTTTGGTTTTTTATTTTTTTGGTTTTTGCGGTGCAGTTCCCGCGAAAACAGATAGCAGATTAACAGATTATCGTTAGACGCGAATTGCAACGTTCAGTGAGCTTCGTGCACGCCGAGGTAAATGCGAATGGTTGTGAAGTTAAATTTGGTTAAGGGAAAATAGAACTGTGAAACGCATTTATGTCTACTCTCATCACGGAATAAATTTTCGTTTTCGACACATCTTCGATGCTACTGAAACATTAACGACACAGCTCACATTTTTCTATTAATACATATTAAGAACCGTTTAAATTTCTCAACTTCTCATTTATTTATACGAATAGTATTTAATAGTTGATTATATCGGTCGGTCGTTGGCGCCATTCGAGCACCCGGTTTCGGACATTGTATCGACAAATTCGAGAATTCGGAAAGGAGATTCTTCGGCAAGAAATTCGAGTCGCTTCTCTTCTGCATCGAGTACCAGCCAATGAGGCGGACTCGCGTTCCTAGCTTTTTTCTGACGATCGTAACGAACGTCTGATATCCTATTGGACCTAAAAAGGGTGCAACAGGAGGCGGCGTGAGCGGAAGAAGACGGGATGGTAGAGCGTCAAAACGAATAGAAGATGAAAAAAGAGAGCGAACGGAGAGCGAGGAAAGAAAGGGAGAGCAAAAGAGAGAGTGTATGTGTGTGTGTGTGAGAGAGAGAGAGAGAGAAAGAGATAGAAAGAGATAGAAAGGAAGAAAAAAAGTTTTATCCCGTGCGACGACAAAGGACTTTCTCAATCTCGTCTAATCGCCTGCTCGTCTCCCCTCGTCGTCCTTCCTTCCTTCCACTCGTTCGCTGTAGCTACCAACTTCGATTCCGTGCCTCGCTTATGCGACCTTCCCTCCCTTCCGTCCTTCGACTAGGTTCAACCAAGAACACTCGACCCTTTTACGACCGAACTTTCCCAGTTTCAACATTTCGCTCTCGCATCCTCCGCCTAACTTCCCCTTTCTAGAAAAGCATCATTTGGCATTACTGCCGATGTGCGCGCGTTGGTCCATCGACAAAGGTGGAGGACGCGTAAACCGGCATAACGCCTCAAGGTAACGGACACGAGTATCTCTTTTGTGAAAGTCAAGGGATACTTCGAGGAGGCAGGCACCCTTTTATTGCACTCGTGCGGAAGGCGAAGCGGACAGGTCTACTACTAAATTCCTAAGCAGCACGACGTGAGCGTTAAGCCTAAGTAATTATCGTGTCGCCTAATTCACGGACAAATTGATACGTCATTACATGTAATTGGCATTAATTATATCCGTGCAATCTCGCATGCGAGATACTTTTAACCGCGCCCGCCATGTAATGCTCGGTCGATCAAATGCGTGAAACCTTACGTTTACATTTTGCAACGGGGATTATTATTAAATTTTAATTAACAGCGCAACCGCGCTTCCCGTGCTTCGAAAGCAACAAATTATAACGACGTGATATGATTAAATATATGGTTTTCGTCGACGACGCTTGCCGCGTTAAATTTGCGCGGCGCTTTCTCGAACTCGTTACGAAACATGAAGCGTTTAGCAGCTGCGATAATATCTGTTCTGATAGAAATTTCATTGAGGAAAACTCCTCAATCGACGGAATCGACGGAGCGTCTTGTTGATCATTCTTACCAAAAGACTGAAACTTGTTAACCCCAGATTCCTCGTTACGCGCGGAGCGGATCGCAAGCGCGGCTCGAGCACTCGAGCGTTCAGGCAGCAGGAGCCGCACCGTCTATTCATCTTTGCAGAACCATCGAGGTGGAAGAGTCTGTGGCACGTCGTTATTCTTGCTAATAGATCGGCGGGAGTAGGTATTGTCCTGGTAGTTACTTGAAGGATCTCACCCCGGCGTGTCGTCGCTCCTTTTCTCAGCATTTCGTTTAACAGCTTGCGCGCGAACGAACGACACAAGGAGCGCGAGGAGGACCTCATCGTCCTCCTCGTCGCCTTCCTCGTCGTCGTGGTTGTCGTCGCTCGAGGAGGATAAATAAAAACAGACCGAGGACTGACGAGAAAGAGAGTTTCGACAAAAGACAGGACCGGTCCTGTGCGTGCCGCTAGCTATCCGGTATCCAGGATGAGCATCGCGCGACAAAGGACGCGCACGCGGGTAAAGGAGGAAGCGAGGCATCCGTGAATCGAATTATGCTCGCCTGGTTTGCGCGGACTGGGTCCTCTCAAGGGAAGGGACCCAGGGATGGCGGGGCCCTCGAGAAAGGAACATCACCGTCGCAGGAGCACGTCGCCGGCTGAATGAGTCCCTGACCTCGAAGACCGTTGTCGCACACACCCGGCTACGTAATGGATGCGCGCCCATTCAAAGAGCACGTCAAAACGCGTAACATAATATCGGGGCCCTCGCGTGCAAGAGCCCATGCCTAATGGAATTTATTAGAGAAGGTACTTCCCTTTTTTCGGGATTCTCCAGGTACGAAAACCCGAACGGATCGGTTCGCTCGCCCGTGCGTTCGCCGTGGAATCAAGAGGCTCTCCAGATCGTCGGATCGTCCTCGGATCATTGGAGATCTGTTCCCTCGGCGTGGAAAGGTTAACGGGGACGACCGTATGAGGAAAGAAAGTTGGTTCTTGACAGCAATTGGCCGATTCTCGCAGCCACGTTGTCACGTAATCCGATCCCCTCGGAATTCTCTTCGTAGTTTTAATCGGGAATAGTTGAATATATTGCAGAAAACTGATGACGACTATGCGGAACGTAAACGCGAAATAGGAAAGATTGATAACTCGTTTTTCCAGCGTGATATTAAATTAGGCGACTCGCGGTGTACGGCGGATTTTTATTTACATTTGAAATATCTGTTTCCGATAAAAGATAGATCGTGGCCACGAGATATTTTTCGCTGAAAGAGCGCGAGTATGTGAGACTCGTGTGAAACCGTTCTGGGATAAAATGCCGTATAAAGCAACATCGTAGCAATATCCACAGAGATTTAGAAGGGGCGAGAGAGGCGGGCAAACGATTCGGGAGCCTGGTCACGTATCAAAGAGCAGAGTGGACGAATTTTGGGGTGCTAGGCGAAGAAAATGAACAAGGGTTAGTCTCGTATCTGGATTAGCTTTCGGAGCGGAACGAATTAATACTATATCGCGCGTCGGATAAAGCCGCGCATATTTCCACGTGCCAGCGGCGATCCTGTGAGAGCCGAGCTCGTGCTCCGTGTAGTGGTACTTTTATAAATTCGCTACAACGAACAAAAAAATATCTAAAGAATCTTTCTCATCTATGATCCATCTGTGGTTTCTGTATAGCGAGGAATTTTTTATAGTCATGTAGAATGCATATAATTGATTATCGCGAAAACAATTTGTAGCTTTTATAAGGATAGGAAGTGTCAAATTATTTCGGAATGAAATATTTATAAAAAAGATATCGTTATATTTTGATTGCACTATAGCTTGTACAGTTTTAACGCTTTTTTCGCAGAAATATATGTAATAAAATGGTATAATTTAAAGACCAAAATATTTCTCAGCGCAAATATCGGCAAATCTGACAAACTGTTCTCAAAATATACGTCAATGTGAATTACTATCCTTATCATGAATTTGACGAATAAAATGCCAAGAGAGAAAGGGAAAGGAAGAGAGCAGATTGTTTAAATTTATCGGGAGCAACTGGAACTTTACGGGCAGTTAAAAATAATCGGCTGGATTCTTCGTAGTCACTCCCGAATTGAGGGGTTTCTGACGGATCGCTTGAGTTATATCGGACGATCCGAAGCCGCGCGCGGCATGAACGAGAGCGGGTCGGGAGAGAGAGGGAGAACAGGAGAACCTTATAAAAATATTATCGAACGGATATACGCTATTTTGGTTCTTCCATCAGCCGCATCACACACTACGTCGGATATACCGGGAGATCCTCCAGGCTTCTCGGTTCCCGGCGAATCCTAAAGCGGTTGAGCTATCTTGAGTTTACGTACGTACACCCTTCCCGCCACGGCTGCCATCTCTTCCTTCTCCTCTTCCTCCTCCTCCTCCGCCGCCCCGCACGGGACTATCACGGAACTTATGGAAGCCATGCCAGAATTTGTGGAACAACCACTTTACCCCGGGAATCACTACGTCGCTGCAGTATCGGGTAGCGTTCGCAATTTATCGCGATATCCGGAAGTTTCCGCGGAAATTTCCCGGCGTGCGTTGCACATCATCCCTCCCGCGTCCGCGCGAACCCGTATTAATTTACCGTAATTTAATTACGATAAAACGCTTAACTATGCGCGCGATTAGTCTCATTAAGGACGCTGCGCAAAATGAGGCGTCCTGTTACCACGTAGATCTTTCCTTGGATCCATCGCGGCCGCTCGAGATTCGCGATCCACTGCCGAGCTTCCATCCCATCGCTCTCGCGTTAATTGATTTGATCTTGCGATCCATATCCTTTATCCTCGCTTGTCCACTATTTCCGTAACGAATAGCTGCAGCAGATTTCGATAACATTTCAGAATAGAACGTATCCCCCTGCGAATCTATGTTCCAATCACACGAGATACGTGTACTTTCATTATTTCAGTCGTTGCGACTGGCTTCTCTGACAGTCTGCCAATAATCATTATTAATCCTCGCGTTTTCGTTCCTCGAGAGCGAATCGAGCCCGATCCCTCCGTTTTGCGAGAGCCAGCGCGCGTACGACGACGTCGTCGTCGCATTACGTCTCGTTAGGAGATTTTCGTCGTCGAGTGACCCGAGAGCGAAGGAAAAGCCCTCTCGAGACCCTCTTTCTCGCTTCCTTCTAGCATCAGAGGAAAATCTTGAAAAATGAAGGGGCGGACCGGGGCCGCCGCGGGAAAGAAGGAGAGAAAGCACGGGTAGGGCGAAACAGTTTTAATTGGAAGGAGGAGGAGGAGGAGGAGGAGACGCGCGCGCGACGCGGGGTGAGCCAGGGGAACGATGAGGACGAAGAACGAAAGGGGATGGATGGAGGGCCGATAGCGGCGGTTCTTTACCCTCATGCGCTCGTTCTACGCCCTATGTGAGCTGCTCCCGTCCCTTACCCTTGCATTACATACATTTTCGCGCGTATGTACATACATGCACATCCGGGCAGGGCCGACTCGAGAGTTCACGGAACCTGAACTCGGCTACATACGTTTCTTTAAACCGCCCTCCAATCGGACTGTAATGTTACAATTAACACGAGTAAATATAATAAAAACGGATATCGATGTTTTTTTCCAATATGCGTTATATCTTGTGTGTATATATTTCGCGCTGCACGTTCGCAACGTCCGTTTTACATTACTATCACTCTTTAATTAATCTGATATGATATCTGATACGATATTATTCTTTTTTACTCAATGTAGATCGTATAAAATAGAAAAATTTCCGAGTTTTATTTTCCACGGATTCCGACGGTAGCTCGGCATCATCTCTTTAACGATCCCTGCGTTCGAGCGAGCTTGCACGTGTGAGTTCGAATGCACCAACATCTGTACCACGAAGTCGAGCGTAGCATCTCTCGGTGGCCCTAAACCGCGCGGAATGGCGTGGCGGTGGCGGCGCTCGTTTTTCCTACAGACAAAGTGGAAACTCCACGAGGAGGAACGGCACGCCGAAAAGAGGAGCAAAGAAGGGAGAGTGGGGGAAAAAAAAGACTTAATACGTTTCCCATTAGAATTTACGTGGCTCGAAAATAAAGGGAGCGAGATAGAGCCCGAGCGAAGTCGGAGAGCAACGGGAATTCGTGGAACGCTTTCCCGCCGCCCAGAGTTCGTCCATTGGATTTTTCACGGCACGCCGGTGTCCTGGAAAATCGAAATTAGCTTTTCCACGGCGGCCAGGTCCGCGGGAGTTAACAGGAACGGAAGCCGAAATAAATGGTAGTTGATAAAGAGAGAGAAAGAGAGAGAGAAAGAGAACACGCGCGTGCACGGCGCTTGTCCGCACTTTCGTTCTTTAAAAATTCCGCGATCGCGTCCCGAAGAAATTAGTGGTGAAAATGCCTACAAACGAGCTCGTCGGGCTCTGAAAAGAGCAGAGTTGTCGCTGCCCGACAACGTTTCCGCACTCGCGTCGCGTATTTGCCGCTCCACATAAAGGAAAACCGAAATTAGGCGAGCGCTCGTTGCTGGCCGGCGAAACCGCGCGCTCCAATAGAGTAGCGTCCATTTTAATTTCGCGTGTATTCAAAGTGTTCGTACGTTTTCGTCGTCGGACCTCGTAATAACTGTGTCGACATCGTACGTCGAATTCTGGCAGATGAATAATTCGTTCTAAATACGCTACCGTATTTAGGCTGAATGCCTCGTGAATGATACATGCTCGGGGAAATTTCCCAGCGCCGCCGAGAAAACCATCGCAGGAGCGCAGAACGCGCCTGAGAGAGGGTGGTTGCGGTTAAGCGCGATATATCCGGAAGGATCTTCTCGCCGGTGCGAAGAGAGTACTGAGCTGAAAACTTTTCACGTTCGGCGAAAATAAGGGCCTCGGGGCGAGAAAACGGGGCGGCTTAATTCGTTTCCCATTAGAATTTATGTGCCGTGCACGCGCCGCCGGAAAAGCCGCCGTGCGAGTCGCTCTCTCTTTCTCTCTCTCTTCCCTTTTCTCTTCCTCTTGCCTTCTTTACGACCGGAGTCGTAAGAGCTAGTGTCTAGTATGTTCGAGTGGACCTCCACGAAGCACGCCTCGATACGACACCCTCGGCGGTTCTCTTTTCCCGATAGGAAGAAGGACTGAACCGTGTGGAGAGAGCGGGAGGTTTCTTCCAGGCGGGAAACTGGGAGGTCCAGTCAAAGCGTCGGATCGTGTGTATTCAAGCGAATTCGACCCTCGACTCCCTGCCTTCCGCTTTCACGTGAAAGCCCGCGGGGTATTCTTGACATACTGCGTAAAAATTATCATTAATCAAACAGGACGAAGGCTGCTTTTATCCGTTTTCTTTAAGTCGAGTTAGATAACACTCAATAAATGTACCTTTGTTTGACTTGCATGATAAATAACAAATTAGCGTGCAAATGTAACTTTTGCGAACTCTATTAAATTTTTGTTGCGTTAAATTTGACAGCATCATATTATTATATTTATATTCATATCGATGTAAACACGTAACTAATAATTACGTGGACTCTTAGCTTTGACGATAATAGCTCGCTTCCGATCATCCGTTGCTTCCATTCATGCAAAAATTTGGCCTTATGTCGATCGCGAACATCGATCGCCAGTGTTGGCCAGCAGGCAACAGGATGTCAGGAACTGGGGTCGATATAATTGGTACCTTGTTTTTGGACGGTCTGCATTGACGAGCCGAAACATGAGGAAAACGCTGTACTTGTTCGCACGAGCAATCGCTGAGCGAGTTGTATATCGCGCGACCGGTTTCGCGTCCCCTCACGCCAATTAAGGAGACACACGTGAGCTGGACTTTGAATTTTTCGAATACCTGTTTCCCGTCGGTCCAATGTACTTCCCGCTAAAGCTAGCGTTTGTACGCAAGATGCACAGATCTTCAGCAACATTCTAGTTTCAGCCAAAAATTAATCGCTGCTGCGACTATCTAGAGCAATTCGATTTCTTTGCACTTTCGTAACGTTTTTCCATCAATCCTTGACATTAACAAATACTGTTGGCCGAGTACAATAATCCGCAATCTCGAAGCTGAGAATGTCACGTAGCGAGGCAGAGTCGCTCGCAGAATTGCCACGATTTTGTACCAAGGAAACGCATTGCATCGAGACAACGCAAATTCCACATCGCCGTAAGTCGCTATCGGCAAACTTTTGCGCTCGTGAGTCGGCGAGCATGTAGCATTCGCCCACGTGTCCGGGCATTATCATCGATCGATGATCGCGCACCGACGATCTCTCGTGGGCGATTCTCACGAGCGCAGACGTCATAATATCCGCGCTGGTCTCGTCGTGCGAATTGCCGCGTCGATCCGATAGCTAGGCCTCGATCTCGCTTTTACGCGCGTTTATGCGAGCACACGCGCACGTATACGCATTACACAAACAACACGCCGCGGATAAATCGCTCGCTTGGGCCCGAAAGGGTCTCACTGATCTGGAATGCGTGGGTGGTTGAGGGCCCGCAACGGTCGAGCGATCGGTACCCTTCGTCCTCGCCCTGGTCGCATTATTGTTTCACGAAGTGAGTGGTCCGGCAAGGGGGAACGATGGCTAAGTATCACCGATACCGGTATCGATTCCCATCTCACGGGAATCGCCACATCAGAGCCGCTCACACAATAATGCGAGGACTATATTACGGGCTTACGTTGATCCGAGACTCTCTCTTTCTAGTTCGCCTTTATCTGCGGATTTATTGCGTGCGCGGCGCGCAACGAGAACAAGTAGATTACAATAAATAAAGCTAAGGTGGATTGCACGCTCGATGAAAGATAACGTAAGAGGATTTTCGATTTCGACTTTCCGATTTCCGAATTTTCCGAGGACTCCTCGCAGGGGACGGAACGTTCCTGCGGCGCGTTTGTTGCGTGATTTTGCGATAATATCGGATGTCGGTTAACCGATTTAACGTGCGAGCAGACAAGCTTCGCGAAATTAATTAGTATGAACAACCGCGGGTGTAAACGTATCTCGACAACACCTCCAGGCATTCGCCGTGCTATCGTTTAATCTGCAGGTTGAATGGTAAGCACGACTCTTAATAGTTGCACCAAGTTTTGCATAATCAAGCAACACACAGACCAGCTCTGCGAGGGAAGTCGTTCGCTCGCTCGCTCGCGCGGCCACTACGCAGCTATTTATTAACCGACCATTTAATAGAGCTCCGCTATATAAAGTTTTACGTTTATCGTAATAGCGCCGGCCGTAAAAGCGTCGCTAACGATTACCCATGTATCTCGCGCAGATCGACGAGCATTACTCCGGCCGCGTTACGTTCCCGGCCTCTTTACGACCGGGCGACACGGCCGATTGGAAATCTACGATCTGTACACGGGTTAGCAGGTCTTACCTGTGCGACGGGAGGATCGAGAGGGAGGACCGGGGGGAGGTGAGAGGGAGCTTGGAATTAATTAGTAACGAACGGATGCGTACGGGCGCTAAATCGATCGCCGAACCGCCGATCGCCAGACGCTCTCCCTCTCTTCCCTTCTGGCCGCTCCTCTTCACTCCTCTCCACCACCGGTGGCTCTTCCGACATCGATGGAACGTAGGCAGGCATCCCCGTTAATAGGCGCAATTAACAGCCGATAGAAATCGCCGACGATCGTTCTCGTTCGATCGGCTCTCTCGCCCGGTATCTCGCTCTATCGGCACCTACGATCTACGAGCCTGTACGATCGCCGGTTATATCGCCCGCGAGAACCCCTCCTTTCCTCTTCCTCCTTCTTCGAGCCCGCTCTCACCGCGGTGATATAAGATCCGTATAGTACGCGGTCCGACTATTAATTACAGACCGCGGAGGAGGCGAGGTCGTTAGTACACCTACGTAAAAGAAAAGGAGTGATTTAGGACGCGCGCGGCCGATTCCTCCTGCCTTCCGATTCCACCCACCCCACTGGAAACTTTCGAGTCCGAGTTGAGCCCGCGCACGTAGGTACCTAATGAATAGGACCGCTCCTAAGCGCGGGGGGGGGGGGTGCCGATAGGTCAATAGATTTTCGCTTCCCCCGGCGCACAACCTCTGGGATGTCTGCCAACGATCTCCGCAATGATATCCGCTACGCGTCCGCGACGCGACGGGATTTATAAGGTTCTCTAACGCCAATTTGGCGAGGCTTTCTTTCGCCCCTGCACGTTGCGTTGAAATATTCCGTCTTCCCAGACATGTAAAAAAAGCAGCAAGATACAGACGCAAAAATGAGGATTCAAATATAATTTCTAGTTCTTGATCGCTATTAAGTTTTATTTAAATGTACAATTCAAGTGGTGAGTCTGATTTTTTATTAACTTTCCGTTACGCGAATTTTTGTGACATCCTCGAAGAAGATCCTCTATTTCGTGCATATGGGGATGTGTGGAAAATTGTAAAATGTTTATCGGTTTCTATACTGGGGTTTCCTTCATGTAAGGGAGGAAGTCGAGAGTAGCCTTCGAGATGGGGGGCGCGATAACCGTGTGTGCATCGTGCGGCCGCGGGAAATTTATCACCGCCGTACGCGCGACATTCCGCGCTACCCTCTCATGATTTTCCCGATTCTACATCACCATCCCTTCGCCGTAATCGCGCGAAAGGAAATGATTTCCTTCGAGAAATACGCCGGCACACAGTTTTCTCTTTCTCTTTCTTTCTCTCGTGTCGGTTAAGGCACGGGGCCGAAATAAATCCGCAAAGTCGGGGTTAAAATCGATGCCGCGCGCGGCCGTTCGGCGAGGATAGAGCGACGAGAGGTAGCTTGCGTCGGAGGAAGAGGCGGAGGGCCAGAGGGACGAAGGAAGGAAGCGCACGGGGAGTGAGGAGCGAAACGAGAGGGTAGGTAGGAGACCCGGTTGCGGGGGTGGTGGGACGATGTGGGCGCAAGGGGGGTTGCCTGCGTTTGGCAGTTCGTGGATATTGGAAGGAGGCCCGGCGACGAGAGGAGGTCGCGGAAGACGATCCTGGGCGGGGGAAGGGGGAAGAAGGGGTCGTTCGTCCCCGGGACCAGTCGTCTTTACTTTGCCGAGATTCTGGTACTCTCCAACTTTTGCTGGAACAATCGCGTTTTCCGAATCAGCTCGAACGCGGACGAACGGATAACCGATACCGGCGCGATAGCCGAGCGCCATTAATGAGAATCGGGATTTTGTGAAATCGGCAGGAACATTCGTCTGCGTAACGCGGAATCCCCGTAAAACCTTTCGATAGAAGCTTTAGCATGCTTCGTCAGGCAAATATGATCCTTAGTCTCTCGATTGATTGATTTCATGATACATCCTGCATTGAAGTTTAATAATTCGTCTCCCTTTTCCTTTATAATTTCGTTTCTGGTTTAGTCTGCAATTGAATACATTTGGGAAGCAGAATTAACATAAAAATAATAATTGCAGGATCTTAATAAGTACTGAATACTTCATTCTTCTGTAATATCAAGTATAAATGTTGATGGTACTTGTATCGAAATAAATGAAATAAACGTGATAAGAAAGGGAGACTTTTAATAAGATTCTGGACAAGATTCGATCGCGAGGAATGGTGATGGCGTCCGTGGGCCAACGGGATACCAATTTCACGACCAAAAGTGTCGAGTTCGTCTCGTAGCAAGGAAACCACTAAATTAGTTGCCCAGTGGTCGAGGCACTCTAGGAATACCAAAGTTGCAAGTTTGCGATGCAGGATAGCTTCATGGGGTGCAAGATTGCTCAATTTCGAGTGCGGCATCCGCCGAGGCGTATGTATTAAAGTTTGGCCGGGCACGGTACGATGCGTTTTACGGTTCGGTCGAGATGAGATGACTTCCTCGATTACTCGAGGAAAATGGCAGCCACGTCGATCCCGTAAAACAAGATGCGAGGTAAACAAACAAATTCAGTAGGTGCGTTAAGAAAGATATATATGTGTAAAAAATACGTTTTACATTATTGTATGAATATAACATATTATGTATACGATGCGATCCTTATACATATATCATAGGCAGCACGAATTTTTAATCTTGAAAATATTGCCATCTACTATCGATGTACGTATACTTTGTAAAATAACGAATGACCTGCTCGAGTGGAATGCTAAATTTTTTTTTCGTAATAGATAGGATGGCTGGTATATGAATTCCACAAAGTTTTTCATTTTCATAAATTGAGGAAATGGGTATCAGCCCGGCTCGTATAAATTCCATAAAGTTTTCCATTTTCATAAATCGGGATTTTCCCGTGGTTCGCGGCACATTTCTAAGCGCGAAATGGAACAAGTTAATTTTTGCTAATAGTACATGATTAATGAAACTTTTTACAATAATTCCATTATTGTCATATTAGCAAGGATATTTATTATGTAAAATACCAGTAGTAGAGTAACATGAATCATTAATCAAGCCTCAGTAAACACGGCCGATGTTACCTGAACCGTTCTTACTCGATAATCAGCCAGCGGACGCAAAAATAGAAGGTGACACCGCCGATCCGTGAAGAGCATCGTCGCTCGAACACGTCTGATCCTGAGAAATCTAGTAAACGACCTCATCCTCGATCATGCCGGAAAGTTCAAGTTCGCGCATCGCGATGGGACGAAGCCGCGAGATTACTCAATTTCACATCCGCAGCGGGGTTGCATCAAAGTTTGCGGTCGTCTTACTCGATAAAGGACCGAAGAAGAGGGAGACAGAGAGCGAGAGGTAGAGATAGATAGACAGAGAGAGGGAGACCGACTCTTCTTCGTCCACCTGACGATAATGACACCGGCGGCGGATCGACCCTATCGATCCGAAGACGGTAATTGCTTCCTGGCCGCGCGCGCGGCGTGCCCTTCGTCCTGTATCTCTCCTCCGCTTCGGGTTCCTTGGATCTTACGCATGGAGGGAGCGACGGCGTTCCTTTATCCTGCGTGAACTTTGGCAGCAATTAGACCCCTGCGTGTACCAGCGAACCGGACGTCTCCGGAGCGACGTGGTAGACGAGCAACCGATAACCACGCACGTGCCTCTAACGAGGAATCGAAACCGCTGTGCCGTGTCGTTGGCGTACAGAGAGAAAGAGAGAGAGAGAGAGAGAGAGAGAGAGAGAGAGCTGGCGTCTCCGCCTGGAATCGTTTCTTCCCTTCGCCTCCACCTCGACGAGGGAGTCCCGCGTGCACCACCTTACGCCATCACCATCGTGCCTGCGCGCGCTTGTTATTACGAGACGTTAATCTCGACGGAGCAGCCTGCCGCGTAATTCAAGAAGGCCGGCCCCGTCATATAGGTATTTTAGCGCTCGAGGCGGTAATAGGCGCGCGCTTGCTCCAGGAAGGTTATTACAAAGGCTCCCTCTCCACTCATTCTGGTGCTCTTTCTCTCCTTCTTCTTCTTCCATCTTGCTCTCATGCGTCGGTGATTCTGGACACCGTGTTCAGCGGCTTAATAGACACCGAAAGATCAGCGCAATTATAATGCAACATTATTTTAGACGCGTCGAGAGTTTCGCCATTAAGGGGCGGTTTATTGAACGCACGCAAAACACGAGACGCATGTGCGAGCTAATTTATTTCTTTGCATGGTCTATCAGCGCGCATCGGGGGAAGATGATGTTCAATTTGAATTTAAAGCACGTGTCTTTAAACTAACTGACGTTTCCCGCGTGATTCTGAGGCGAATCCGTGCGATCGCACGGGATCTCTCTAAATCCGGATCCAGTCTGTACAAACGCTGATGACATCAAGAAGGTGAGGGTCTTTTGAAATTAATCTGACAAGTCGCAAGACTAAAAGGAGATATGTACGATGGCCAAGAAGAGCTAAAATTGACTATAATCGTCTGATGTTGGTCTCCATCATTCAAGATAAATCTAATCCAAGTTAATTTCATATCAAATTAAGATTATTTTTGACATAATTGTATGAAATATAATAATATCGAAGTGCAGCGTTGCATTATAATATTATTGTATATTAAAAATGAAAAATAATGTGGAAATTTGGATTTTGCATCTACCAGTAATCGCGTCGCGCGTTGCACTCCTTCATTTGAAATCCTTTCGCGATTGCCGACACGGATCATGCGCGCGCAAAGTCATCCCCGTTCCACCCCCGAGCGATCGCGAGCTCAGGCCTGTTTTATTTCCGCCGGCGTGTTACGAAAGTTCGCCGAAGACGGTGCAGCGCACCGCGAAAATCCGTGCGATGTACCGGAAACCGGAAGCAGCGCGGACGCGGGGATGGGCGCCCCAGGCTGCCGTTCCGAGGAATCGTTACGTTACATTCAGGAACGCAGCGCGGACTGGTACACCCAGCGGGCGGAGGTGTCTCGCCTCAAAACTTGAAAATAGTTGAAGTGAATAACTTGAAGGCGCAGGGGAGCGCTGAGGGCGAATTGGTCACGTTCGCAGGGGCGCAACGATGGCGGACAGCAACCCCCACGAACGCATCGGATGGAGGTCAATTTAATCGCGTGGCGCAATCGTCTGAGGTCAATTTAATTCTATCTTCTCTCGTGACATCGTTACATTCTTCACTCCGAAAAAAATCTCGAGACAGCATTCTACAATCTTGCATTTCGACATCGACCGTTTGCACCTGGCGCGCAGCGATCAGCCTCGAAGATCGCCGGCGAAGCGCGGAGCAGAACCAGGAACGTTCGACATTTTTATCATCATCGTCCGGTTCCATCTCGACCCTCACTAAGGCGCTAACTAAACCCGTTCCATTCAATTATCGTCGATCGCGCGGCAGCTGCGCGAGTCCTACTAGAAGCTCCGACAACAAGGACGACGACTACGACGACGATGACGATGGCAAT
The DNA here is from genome assembly GCF_003672135.1 of Ooceraea biroi. Taxonomy (NCBI): domain Eukaryota; kingdom Metazoa; phylum Arthropoda; class Insecta; order Hymenoptera; family Formicidae; genus Ooceraea; species Ooceraea biroi. The sequence continues at coordinate 22,039,817 of NC_039506.1, forward strand.
AACAACTACGACGACCACGACTAGCGACACACATGGTTCGACCACCGTGCGACATCTTATTATGTAAATTTAATGACGCCGCCGAGAGACGCAATGCATTCGCGTTCGTACTCCTCCCCTCTGACTCTATTCTTGCCCCTTCTCTTTCTTTCCTTTTTCCGCGGACGCGTCACTGGGCGTGCGTTCGTGCGAAGGTACCTTAAGGTTTCCACTGGGGAACACCTGATAAACCGCGCGACATTTGGAAATGTCAGAGTGATAAATACGGTTTCCGTGTGGTGGTAATGCAACCGCACCCTCTCCCCCTACGGCAACCCTTCCCCTTTGCCGCGTGTCTCTCGCACGTTGTCGTTCTTCCGCAGCTTTTCCCTGAGCTCCCTTCTTCCCTTCACCCTCTGCTCACCCGGTGAAAGTGTTGCGCCCGCGGGCGATCGATTCGCGCTGGGGATGGAGGCTTTATCGCGACTTGAAGCGTTATCGCGAAGTCGGAACGAGTCTATGGCGGATCCTCACGGGACGGCGGTTTCCCATCGTGAGAAATAGAGACTCTAAGTCACAGTCTAGTCAATCCGCCGTTTTCAGTCAATCTGTGTCAGACTCTTGATTGCGCGGAGATCTTCACAGAAATTAACGAAACTTAAAGTTTCGAGCAGCTGCGGGCAAGTGCTCCAAGAGAGACGCCAGTTTTCTTAAATCATATGTTGCAAAGTATAACAGTTTACACTTCGAGATGTCATTATTTCCGGAGGACTTTGATTTTATTAAAGACTATACAGCGGAAATGACATTGACGCGCGTAATGAATTGACGTAATTGCACGATAATTACACGTCACGGCACTTACAAGACAAATAAATCGTAATTTCTTATCGCACACACATCTATTATTATCGGTGTCAAGCGTGGCCGTGGGAACGTATCATCTGTCACTTTGGCCGGGTTCTGACTCGAGAGTCTCGAGGGAAGGTTATTCTGTACGCGGAGAAATCCGAAGTATCGAATGCAATATCGAGTGACGGGACGGCAGCAAGAAGCAACGTCGCGCTGCAACGCCCCGTTTTTCAGCAACGATAATTATGCCCGTTTTTCCGTTCGCTCCGCCGGAAAATCTTAATGGAAATGTCGTGCTTGCGTAATAGAGTTTAAAACAGAATTTCGCTCGGCGACTGTGTCGCGCGCGAGCACAAATGAAACAAGTTCTTATTTTCGTGGACGGATGGTATCTACAACGGTTCGACAGTTGTGAGGCGTAACGCCCTGTGACATTATGTCAGAAAAGGGACAGATGCGAAAAAATATTCGCTTGGTTTCGCGTACCAGCGAAAATTAGCGGAAATTAGCGAAAATTAGGTGGAAATATGCAATTGTGTAATTTCTGAAAGATTTGCAATTGCTGTCTCATAGCGTTAATACTCGGAAATGTGAATGAAAATCACGTGTTGTTATCAGCGCGACCGTGATTCGTCGATCGATTTATTTTTGCGTCGCGCGGGAGATACATGACGGCAATGACAAGCGATCCGATGGCGACTAACGATACGATGTAAGGTGCCTGCGTTTTCTTTTTTTCCCATTGAAAACGCTCAACTTGCATCGTTGCGAATAGTTAAGAGGCGCATAATAGAAAATTTCATTTACATACGCCATCGAGTAGTTTTACATGCGAAAAAATTTCTCCGAGTCACGCCTTGGATACGACGTCGACTTGACAAATAGGGCCCGCGTGATAATGCAGTCGCGTGACACCCTCCGCCCCACGGGGATGTTTTCGTCTTGCTGCTTTTTTTCATCGCCGCGGGAAGCGTTGCCTCGGGACAATCGATTCGCGCCGAAAATAGAAGCTTTATCACGACAGCGGGCAAGAGTAGCTGGATCGCGTGGCTCGAGGATTCTTAATTATCATTTGCCGGGAGAACACTGGGAGAGAGAGAGAGAGAGTGAGGGGGATTATTTGGCTTTACAACATGATTTAACTTGGCGTTGTTGCGAAAAATCGCCGAGAGTAACAATTTTGTGGGAATTCTCGAATATTACTTATCTCTACGGACACTTTTACGTAATTCCGTGTCCTCTATTATCATTATCATGAGCATTAAACGAATCAGAGTCCGATAATTTGCAATAGCGCCGAGAGCGTGGCACGCGAATAAAAATGAATAAACGTCGATTTTAATAAAAATATTAGTCACTGTGTTTCCCAGCGGAGAAGTCGAGTTATCGGGGGAACGCCACTCTATCAACGCCACTCAATTTCGCATTGTTAAATATTTAACTACACTCCGGTTCCCTTTGATTGATTGGCTATATTCTCTCCTGTATTCATGGAAGAGGTGTCTTTCATTTTTAAATCCCGCGTAGAGCAAGAGCAATATCGTCGTTACACGCATCGGGATCATCCGCGATTATGCAAAGTCCAGCGAGAGATTAAATCACGAAAATGTGTACACCAACTTCACTACGTGTTCCGATATCGGTACTTTCCATCTATACAGCACACGGAATTATAATTATAATTTTAATTTTAATGATCTACTTTAATTATTTAGGTTACCACACAGAGTAACATTCGCCATAATTTTCATTTCGACGAATTCCTTATTCTCGTCTCGTTTTTATTATCTAGACTGCACACGCAAGAGTTTACCTCAGAATTACGATATTCGAGGTCCGCGAGCCAGTTCGTGGACCGTTCAAAGAATGCACCGGACCGCACAATCGAGTCCCGAGCGATAGAAAATCCCGTTCGTTCCGCGGCGGGCGCGAACTGGTTCCCGGTGGTCGGCATCGCGGAGGGAACACCGGGTAAAGAAATGCCACCCACCTCGACCACCACCGTAGCAGTACGTGTACTCGTTATAATCCATGGACGGCCTCTTGAGTAATCCCTCGCCCGGCACTAGATCCAGCAATGCGGTAGGGTCGCACATCGAGATGAACGTTCACTTTGCTTTCTCATCGACGCGAAAAACGGACGTGGGACACCTCGATTTGGATTCCGCCTTGATCTGGGTTGCGCAAAGGGCGCACAAGGGAGACTGCCACAGCGCGATCACACACAGTCGTCTCGTCTCGTCTCGAGTCACTCAAGATGAGAAGCGGACACCAACGACGACGAGGACGACGACGAGCGAGCCCACGGATGCATACTCGCCTTCGTATAAACGATCCTTCCGGTTTGAACTTCAAAGGATGAACCCTGACGACGTCGATGGATGGTGCGCACGCCCGCCGTACGACACAGCGCGCGCGAAAGCCCACGTTATCCCAAATTGAACCTCGCCGTGCTGAAACACGACGACGCGAAGAAAAGTATCGCGACGGGAAACGTCGGCACCTGTCCCCGCGTTAAGCTCCGCGACGACGTGACACGACGGGGAAAAATGCGTTTGTTCTTCTTGAAGTCACGCGAGATGAGTACCGTCATCCATCGCGGACAACGCGAAACATCATCATCGAGGAAACCTCGTCGGCGTTCCTCCCTTTGCGCGCAGCCCCGCCGTTTCTATCCGCACTCGCACCCCTTGCTCGTTCACTGCACTTTGCGACGCACGGAATTTCACAGACACCCTTTGCACCTTTAATTAATTAATTTCCCCAGTGGAGGCTCTCGTTGAGTTTGCTCGTTGATCGATTCACGTGCGCGTACCGTGAAGAGTCAACGTGCACCCGCACGAGAGATCAGGATGTATCTCGTCGGAATCGCAGATCCGATACTCCAACGAGCACTCACGTTCATCACTTCGTTACGTCGAGCAGCCTGCCGGAGTAACTAGCCGAGCGGCATATCACGACGGAGATTAATAATAATCCTCTCAGTCCCGTGACTTGCGCGGGACCGTCCGTGACCAATTGAAAGCGGAGCACAGCGTGGGATTGCTCGGGGTGCTCCGAAAATTTCGGAGCAGGGACCTTCCACGCTGATGAGGGTTCGGCGATCCGTCTCGCCGCAGGAGTACTCGATCGATCGATAGCAGGCCACCGTAGGATCCTCTCCGTCGCCGACGATGTCCAGCAACGTCGGGAGAGCTAGCTCTTGCAACCAACCGGAAGTTCCTTCGGTCACGTCACTTCGCCGAAGCGGAGAGAGCGCGCGCGACGGGGAGAAAGAGAAAGAGACGATTCGGTCGATCGACGTCCTGTCGTGCGACCGACGCCGGCGGTCGGCGAAAAGAAACGCGGATACGAAAATGTATTCCGGGAAAATTCTAAAGCGATCGCGCCGGTTGATACACGCGACCGGTTCACGCGATGCCCGACGATTTCCTGGATGTGCCGCAATACCCCGGGTATCGACAGATCCAAGCGATTGGACACCCTCGGTACATTTGCAATCACTACTCGCAGTCACTCGCACTCGATCACAAGGATCGGACGACAATCGGCACTGACCTGCGGCAAAGTCACGCGACGTATCCCGGCTGATCGTCAACGAGACGTTTCCTGGTGGTTCACACTGCCGAAGGTGAACCGCACGCTTGCGCGGTCCGTGACAGACTGAGGACAGAGAGGCAGCCGATGATTCCCGACAGTGTGGAGGACGGTGGACGTGAAGTAGTGGGGAAAACGTAAGCGAGTGGGGCTGGAAGATTCTTCGGCGGCGGAGAGGGTTTGTGTAAGGGGCATTTTGGAGCTAGGGTGGCGGTGAGAGAGAAAGAGAGAGAGTGAGAATCGGTAGACACGGGGGCGGCGGGGCGACGGGAGCGAGGGATGGATGGAGAGGGGACTCGTCGGGGGGACAACAGCCGGTCTTCGACGATCACGGCACCCACTACTCTACTGATGCTGCAGTGGATCTCGTCGAGAAAGAAGAGACCCGTTCCCTTTCTCGCCTGCTATCGCCTGGGTCGGCTCTTCCTCGGGTTCTCACACCTCTTCTTCCTGCCATCTCCACCGGCCAGGGGCGGATGTGGAAACTAACGAGGCTCAAGTTTTCGGTCTCCTCTCAGGAAGCACCGCGGAATAAAATAATAATCGTGTGGAGAGCTGTTGCGATAAACGTTGCTTAAAGTAAGCCGAAGCTCCTCTGCAATTTCCACCTCTCTGCCGCGCGTCTTCCTCTTAATTCTCCTACCAAATCCTTGTGGCGACTTTCTCCCTCTTTCGAGAGCGTTTATTGGGATAAATGGAAATGAAGACTCGGATCCCAGTTTTCGATATTATTTAAGTGATATTTTATGTGGCCAATTCTGGGAAGAATAATCGTTATTCTTCGGAATGATGTATGGAATATATCATCCAAGGGGACGCGTTTTCCTATGAGATTTTTTTCACCGAGGGTCTTCGTAAATTATTAGCTTGAGATTTCAAAGAGCCACTGTCCGCCCCTGCTGCCACCCCGTCCGTTTTATCGGGACGACCGGTTTCGGGCGGTTGATGAACGATTAAAGTATATCGCGAATATTAAGCGCAGAAAGGGAAAGGGGGACCTGCGGATGGGATAACGAGGTGTTGCGCCATTCGTACTCTCGATCTTCGCCCACGATCTTTGATTATTATTGGCCTGGTGCGGGAACGGACGCCGAGGGAGTTGATTAACGTGGGCACGGCGTTCGCAGATCGGAAATCGAAGAATTTCTCTGATACATCGCGCGGGCAGACGATTGAAATGCAACAGGGGAGGAAAGGTGATTACAAGGATCGTAATCACGGCTATTGTGGCAATATGTCATTGTATGTATAATGATATTCATGAGAACAGAATGTAGGACGTAGCTCTGATATAGTAACAATACGTCAAGTATAAGCAGCGAATGCAAGAAACATTCCTGCTATTATTGTCTTCTTTAATATCGTAAGAAATGCGACAATCTATATTGGATTTTTAATCGGATTAGCGATTAAGAAATGATATTACGTCACCGCGTGCTGCTGCCGTGCCGTGTATATAGAACGAAATTGTTTGCGACATTCGCGGGTTAATACCGCACAAATATCGAAATCTATTTTACTACGATAGGAAATAATTAATGCTATTACCGTGTATAACTTTAGAATAATTTCTCTTGTAGGATAACTTTACGATGTGTTTGTTATGTGCAGAGTAGTTTTAATCAACCTTTTCCCAAACTAAAACTGACTAGGAAACGAGATAAAAAACGGTATTCTACAAACATTGTAATCACAAAATTTTAATTTTTCTGTAGCGCGCGTTGCAAAATCATCGGGTTTCTTCTAATTTTCTCTAATTTCGAGGCGGGCGAAAATATCTTCGACATTATACTCGACAGCGAAAGATTCATTGTTGATAATAAAATTTACCGTTCGCGCAGCAGTGTCATCCGTTTGTACGGTTATCTGAATGCCTTTCGATCACCCTCAATTCGCGCCTGTTCCGCATCCTAAACAATGTACGCAAATTACAATAACGGCCGTCCCCATGGGCATCGAGAGAGGAATGCAAGGGATGCATTGTGCGTTATATCTCTTCCTGGATTTACGAAAGAATAGAGAATTAAATGAAGCATCATGCTGAATGTATTTTTTTATGGAACAATTGTCCACGTAAACGTTTGTTAGCACGAAATTTAAACTGTATAATGAAAGACAGATACGCGAACTCGCATCCGATTGTTCTGTGGAAAAAATTGAAATCGAACACGCGCGTAAGCTCTTCAGAGATCCTCTCTCGGCAAGCTTGCGAGTCGAGTGATAAACGGGAGTGATAAACAGGCTCTCATGCGAGATAGATAGCGGATTAACAGCAATCGGCGTTTCTCCGCAAAATAAGCGAAAGAAGAAAAAAAAGATCATTCAGCTTCAGCGAAAACTTCACCACTGACGGAAGTGCATCCGCCAGTGGAAGTTCCGCGGGCGTTTACGCGGCGAGAATATTGCGAGCGTTTCACAACCCTTCTTATTAACCCCCATCACGCGCGTTTCCTTCGATAACGCAAGTGCGGCAGCCACTGCAACGGGCTCCCGCAATTTTTACCACCGCCGCTATGCGGCTGCGAAACCGCGGGGCGAGTTAATGCCCGATAGTGCGAGTTAACGCGTCAATGAGTAGCATAACGAGACTTAAATGGGCCGGGAAACTCGTGAGCGGCGCAGCCGCTATTTCTCCGACGCGAAATAGCGGGAGATATTGCATCGTTCACGGAAACAGGCCAGGAGGGTGGATAAGTGGGTACAGGGGCGCGTATCCGGAGCGCCGTGCCATCTCGCGTTCAAATGTTTGCCAAGGGGGTTTGAGGGATCGTCGATGACGACGTCGACGCGACGGCGACCGGTCGAAAACCGGCTGCTTTCGATCGTCGCTCGATCATCGCCGACCGGATACCATCGAACTCGGCGATCCGTTCCATTACATTAACGTTTACCTCCTCCGCGCGGGTTTACATACCGCTGCAAGTGTATCGTGCTATTTTTGTCTCAAAATTTCTGCTGGCAGTTCCGCTAATTTCTCCGGAAGACCTGATTTCGAAAATCTCCGGCACCTCTCTTGCATTCTGTGGCAATTTCTCCGGAAAATGCGCATGTACACTTTCCTCCGCAAATAAGGATAACGTAATAATAACGTAACGAGTCGGAAAGGAGTCGGCACACGTGGCAGTGATAAAGGAAAATAAGAGAGCAAAAGTCTGGGTTAAAGGATTGAAGATACGCTCGCAATTTGCAACTTTGTTCGTTCATAACTTGTTCCGAGCGGACGGGCTATTTCTTCGCAAGCGATGCATTGTGTAGAAGACTGCGGCACAATACCGCGCGGCCGGCCGCCGCGAGGAGAGAGAGTGGATGTATACTGTCAGCACAATGGAAATCTGCTCGAAATATTTATAAAATTATTCGTGCAAAACCATGTTGAAAACTTAGACAATGGCCATAGATTTTAACAGCGGCTTTATACCGCGCGCATGCGCGCGCGCGTATGTGTGTAAGAGAGAGAGAGAGAGAATAAATTAAACTACATTATCTAAATTCCCCGGAGCATCCATTTAATTTCTCATGGTGTGTGCAATCGTTTTTCGCGGGAAATTTCATACAGCTGGGTTGTTATAAAAAATTCATTTAGAGGTCTATGCGCCGCTGTGTGCCGGGAATCCGTTTGCTCCTTTCTCCCCTTCGCGCGACTGTTCTGAATAATGCGCGTGCTTCGGAGTTTCCCGGTTTCGGCTATCATTTTACCGGGTTACCCGGATTCTCGGCTGCGCCCGAAACACTAGAAACAGAGCGAACCCGGCGCGCGATATACGTGACCTAATACGTGGATGTTTCCCTTGTTTTTCCGTAGGTCCCGCGCGCGCGACTCGGCGGGGCGGCTTTCTCGCCGGCGTTGCAACCCCCGGCTGCCTCGTCGTCGTTCCCAGCGCGCTGCTTCATCCGCTCGGACAGCCTCGCGCCATGGCACGGACGTGCGATTAACTTGTACCTATCGCGGAACGAGAGCAGCTCGGACTTGGCGGACAGATAAAAACCTTTCAGCCCTCGTCCGCGCTTAACGGACTCGAGATAATAAGAAGCCGTGGCCGTGCGGCAAATTATGACGTTTCGGAGAAGGCTACCTGCTATACGGTAAGGCCGTTCCGCCCGTTGGATCGTTAAAATGTAGAGAGCTCTCTCTCCATCTCCCTTTCTCTCCGTCGGCTAACCGGGACTCTCCTAATTTGCGTACCGCTTGTGTGGTATCGAAGTTTGTAATTGCATTATAATTGGGGGGCGAAACCGTACGGGAAATTATTACAGGAGAGCAATATTTGTTTTTGTTCCGATAATGATATATTATGTAAGGCTTGCAAGTCGCGCGCGCGTTGTTATGGAAAAAAATGACTGTTTCCTCGGCACGAACGATAAAATGAAGGGCATAAAATGAGAAGCTACGTAAAACGAAATGGTTGCGATTTTTACTGCGAATCGCACACGTGTTCACGCGGCGAAGGGTGGATTTCTCGCTGAGGATAATCGAAATAAGATCTCCATTCTCTAATGCAGAGATCCGCGGCTCGATATTCATTCGAGGACGACCCAATTCCACCCCTTTCCTTCGTTACTCCGCTCCGCTCCGCGATATTGAAATCCCAGAAAAGCTTTCGGCCGTAAATGGTGCTCGACATTCGCGGAGAAGATGGGGCTTTCTGTGATCCGAGTACCGGGAGTGCCGCAGCGACCTTGTTTGCGGTTGCGAGAAACGGGAATGGTCTATGATACTTTCCGTTGTGTGCACCAAAGCGACCTGATTTTATATGCATTGAAACATTACTGAAACGTCTATCGCGCTTTACGGTCTTCGATCGTTCAAACCTACCGAACATGTAAAAATCATGATAAAAATAATTGTCATTACTCTATCGACATCTGAATGATGAAAAATGCTACATTCCTCAAAAGTGAGACCAGAGACGTTGTTCCTCCAATGAGAGTTCTAAATCATCGCACTGGGGAAGAAACCACGATCTGAATGCAGTGATATTGATACAGATGTTCCCCAACAGGCTCGCGCCTCGACACCGCCGCTTTGTCTCGAAAGAATGTACTCGCCATCAGGACGATGGTGCATGTTCGAGTAACCCGATACCTCTTGCTAAACCCACGTCGCCGGTGAACTCTCAAGGTGGACGAGGATGAAAGCGAGATCGGCTCGCGGATGCGGGCGGCACGGCACGGTAAGGCACGACAAGGCGTGCGCGTTCGGCGTAAATCGACTTTTTATATCGGCGTTTCACACTCGTGAGAGACCGCGCCGGTCCATCGAGAAAGAGAGAGGGAGAGAGAGAAGGAGAGATCGGTCGCTCGTTAGAAAAAGGGTAATCCTCGTATCTTATGGACTTTATGTCTCCATGCCGAGGGTAAAGCCCGCCCTGCGGACGACTGCGCTTAATCCCCTTAATCCACTATCGGTTGTAAAATATACCGAGAGGTAAGCCAATAAAAGCGCGGGGAAGCGCGCGCGGCCGGCGCGCGGGAGGTCCGCACGCGGTGCCGACGCGTTGCTCCCTTCGAAGGGCCCCGTTCACGCGCCCGGACGGGTTACAGAGAAAAGGGAGAGACAGGGGGCATCCCTCATGGCGTATCTGCATACAAGGATGATGGCTTCGTAAATTACGGCGCTCGTGGCGATGACTCTCCGCTCCGCACGCTCGTCCGCTCGCGCACTCGTGTTGCACTCTCAGACGTACGTCGCTCTTGGTCACGACCGGCGCGCCGAGCTGCCACGAAAACTTCCTCCTCCTCGCGTGTGCACCTCATCGGCCCCGGCACCGCGGATAAGCACGCATACACGATGACGATATACCGGAGAGTTCCGAGTTCCGTGTGAGGACGGGCACTTTACGGCCACGCTGGGACGGATAACGAGTACATAACGCCGTAACTCCATACGGCGATCCGCGCACACGTCAGGTGTGCGATGCGCGCTCGCATTTTTCTCACTCGATAATTTGCAATCATTTGCATCCGACCACGAAGACGCGACTTTTATACAAAACACGCTGGAAGAATACGAAGCGAATCTGAAGTAACGGGGCAGACGTTGGGCGCTAGACGCAAAATTTTCGCGCGGACAAAGTCGACGCACCTCACACTTGCACTTAGATAGGAAAAAGTTCGCTTTTGAATGTCGCATGTAGAATAGACGCGCCTGAAATAATGTACCGCTTGTGATCTAAAGCGATGCATAATACCACGCGAGGAGAATCACGACGCTCTCAAAATAGACTTTTCGAGGAAGCAGGAGTTACTGCAATCGGCAAAGTTGAGAGTTCCATTATGACGGCACTTTCCAATCATTCATCCGAATATGAAAATATAAGGTAGTTTCCATAATCCCTCCCAAGTTCCGCAACCTTTATTTTTCCGTGAACTTTGCACATCTCCCGGCACTCACACAGCAATGTTCGCCCATCAGCTGCAACTAAGTCACGGGAGGAAGTTCGCCAAACGACCAGCAGAACTTCCCACGCACGTCGCCGTCGTGCTTCATCGTTGTCAGTTTGTTTAAACATGCGTTTGTCGCGTTCCTCATACGAAGAACGGGATAAGTTGCGGCCTCGCTAGCGCGGAACTTGCGCGCGTGAAGCGCACACGAGCGGCAGATTTTATGGATGGCAGCGCGAAGTCTCGTGTTTGGCATAAAATTAGTGTCACTTAGGAACTTCGTGCGATTGCGGTGTGTGTTTGTATTATACTTGCGACACAGTGCGACTGTATTCGATTACGCGACAGTCTACAGAAAACGCACACAGAGAATCTCTTTAATTAATTAATTATCTCATTACTTTTATATTCTTCATTTATCTAATGAGAGAATTATTCACAAGTGTCACCAAGTTGAATATTGTAGATGAAAGTTACGGTATTAAAAATTTCCAATATTAGTGTCATCTGTGTCAATAGTGTCAATAATGATATCGTCGAAATTATATCACAGATACAATATCGAAAGAGATTTCAATTCCAATTTCAATGTGAAGCTGTGTTGACGTTCTTCAGTATTTAGGTCTGTAGCAGATTGGCTGTGTCATAACGTAAATGTGCGTGGCACTGTATGAACACCGTCGGTTCGGTTCGGACATCTGGCTCGAGAGGATGAATCTAAAGATTACCTTGTCCATCCGACTGCTGGACCTTTCGCACTGCTATTTGCAAAGTCACGTTAGACCTGTTCTCTGAAATCTGTTTCCCCACGAGATGTAGTAGCGAGAACGTGTTTGCTCGATGACACATGTAAAAATTATAAATTGATGTGTGGGAGCTTTCATCGGCCGACGCGCGAAGTGTGAAAAGGAAACATACGCGAAGCGGTAGGGTAAAGTTGAATGATGATCCTTCTAAACATCATCAAGCCTTCCGCCTGATCGAATACCGTGAATTAAGCGAGACCTAAATGCTAAATCCTAAAGGCGTATAACACGCTTAAAGGTAATATTTTATGTCCACATAAAGCCTAAATAGAGCATTATGTTTATATAACATTTATCAGCAAAATTATTAAATCCTGCTCTTTTAAAGTTCTTTAGAAATGTTTAAAAATTTATCAGTAAAAAAATTGCATTAGTTCATTTTTATTACAATCTACTTTAAGGACAATTGGGGACGTTTCGGACTCCAGCACGAAACTCTCTCCGTCTTCTCGCATAATACGGAAAAAAATGTTGCACGCGAGAGCAGATCTGATCTTCCTTTTGGAAGAGTACCGTCCCACGAAACTTTTAGGACCGGCAACGGCGGCGTCGTGCCATTCCGCATGAAATAGGATGCGCGTATACGAAGCACCGGAGCGAGAGGAAGACGAAGAAAACAAGCGGGATGGGAAAAAGGCAGAAAGAACGAGCGAAAGAAAGAAAGAAAGAAAGAAGGAAGGAAGGAAGGGAAGAAAGGAAGACCGAGAAGAACTATTGACCGGACGGGATGAAAGGGTGTCCCACCCTTTTCGAAATCCGAGTGGCGCATGAACGTGTTCGTGCTCCTATCGTATCCCCGCATCTTTCTCTCTTCCTCCCTTTTTCTCTCCATCCTTTCTCTCTATCTTTCTCTCGTCGACGAGCAACAGTTACTACCACTATCATCATCGAACCGGGACCAATCGCCGCACGTCCACCACGCACGTACCACATACGCTCGCGTTCACACGGAGCACAGAAGAGCGCAGCGCGCGCGTAAGGTACTCTCGTGCACAAACGTAGTTGGCTTTGCGCGAGAGAGCCGCCTGCCATCTGCCCGATACGCAATCCGCCTTAGCCTTTCTCTCCTTCTTTTTTCTCTCTTCTTCTCTCTTCTTCTCTTTTTTACGTAATCCCAGACGTTTTCCAATCTCGGACGAGCAACTCGAGCCTTCGTCCTCTGCCGTTCCGTCGAGTCCGACCGGCCGGCCTCCCCTATTCACCGAGCACGGTCGTGCCGAAAATCGAATTCGGGATTCCAGGATTTCGACCTTCACCCCCTTCGCGTGAATTTGCCGGGACGGAAGTGAGGGTGGGTGTGTCGACCCATACGGACCGCTTCGATCCTGCACGCAAGTATTTTACTTCGGGATTCGGCCGCGCGCGCTTTCAATCCGCCAGAAAACCCCTTTTCCCTCGGCGCGAATTCGTAACGTTACACGGGCCCGATTTGATGCGCGAATAAATATTTGTAAATCTCGTTGGCACTGAAGTATTAAAATACACGTAAAATGTTACCTTTGCACTATGCACTAATTAAAAAAGTGCGGATTAAAAGGGGAACGTTTTAACCAAAACCAAAATTTCCAGCCAAAATTCGTGCATATTTCTCGCTCTAGAAATGTTAATTGTCTGATTAAATTTAATCCTTGGCTGCCAATATTCCTTAAATTTCGTTGGTTCGTCAGTTATAATATATATTTGAAATCGAACAACGTCGCGGTACTCGAATAAGTAAATCATTTAATTGTTAATTAAATTCAATAGTTTCCGCTTTTGTCTAAAACGATTAGACAATGTTGACGACAAACGAGCGTCGTCATCTGAATTCACCCTTTCAGTTCGCTAAGCTAATTGAGGGCCTTCAACTAATTGAGAGCCCACAAGAGACTTTTCTCTCTCAGCACATAATATGCATGTGCACGTGAGCGTGCTCAATTTCAAGATCTTGAAAAATACGTGGCTTCCTGCGGGGAGTTTTCCGTGGGTCGTAATCTACTTGCAATATCTGCGACGGCGACTACTACTTTAACCGGGAGTAATACAGTGTCGAGTTAGCAGTCACAGTGGGAATACCCGCTTCCTTAATGCACTTCCTGTTCTTACGACAGACTGAAGATCTTATCGGATAGGTTCGGCCGTATCTCACGCCGCTTCCTCCCCTCGTGCTTCGTAGCCCTTACTCGCGAGACCTTTGGGCTCCAGTTCCGGCCATCCCCCCGTGTCCATAGGCCACGCGGGGGGTATCCTTGGGAGGTAAGGAAATGGGGGAGAAGTTCTCGCTAAGGTTTCCTGCGGGCACCTTCGTCCGCACGCAGGCGGGGTGCATATCCGATTGCTGAAATCGCGGCGCGATCGATGATACCGCGCTCACGATAACTCCGTTTCTGCGCTCAAGCGGTATCAAATGCATTCCGACGGATTAAACTCGGCTGTCCCGATGACATTCAATGCGAACGAAATTGCATGATTTATTACATACTTGCTTAAGTAAGTAAGATCAAATAAAGAAGGAACGAACGCTCATCGATTTTATTATTTTGCTACCAGTTATTCTCTTGAGAAAATATATATAATTTATATGCGACTCCCGGTGTGATAAGACATCAATAGATCTCTTTTATAAATTCGTAAGCTGAAACATCCCACAGTTGTGACATTTCGTTAGTTGTAATCAACGATACTTTTCCTTCGTCCTTGCCCTTTATAAATAAAAGCTGCATTGGGAAACCCATTGTCGTACGTCATGAATTTATTTTAGAACGTGACAATGTGAACAATGTTCTTTCCCGACTGATTTTTACGTCAGCTTGACTTATTGACTCTGATGTTGCATCGAGCGCTGAACGTCAGAGATTCTGTGACAGTATAGGGATAAAATATAGGTATAGGGGACAAAAATATTTCGACCACGTGCCGCTAAATTAGGCTTCAGTATGTGCTGCATCCTAATATACATATTTCATACAATCATGTGAAACGTCATTATCAGATTTATCTTTATCTTTGAACTTTCGCTCAATAATAAAAGTTCGTTGCATCCACTTTTGGACTATGTGTATGAACGAGTTGGATGGTATCTTTTCTCGCGCGTGACAGATGACGCAAATATGACGTAAAGATGACGCTAAAATAGCGCCTTGATGTAACATCAGATTTTCCAATGTCTATTTCCAGTGATGTTTTCGTCAACGCGAATATCCCGATATTCGATCATATATCTATTTTTAAAAATTTCGTTCATCACGTTATGTTTCATAAATATGCCTTCGTAATATAACTTCGTAATCGCTTCGTTTAAACCTGAATTAAAAATTAATGTTTATTGATTCCTATCTGTCTCCTCAACCCTTCTTTTAAAAGATTCCAATTTCCGACTTCCATTTACTGCAATAGAATGATTCGAGAGAGAAAGAGAGAGAGAGTCATTTTTGCAGAACTCCTTCCAGAATTAATAAATATCTTAGCTGGGGCAGGGGAGCTACTTTACGACAGACAGCGGGCGGAGAGAACCTCCCAGGGTGGCGACTCTTGATATCCTCCCCGATCTGACAAGTGCTTCGAGCGCACGCCGTACTAATGATAAGTAACGAGCGTCCCGGAACAAAGGATTGGAATAAATTTTCGGCGGTCGACAATGTGCGCGGGTGGGGCCGCTTATTTTCTGGCGTTTACGGTCGCCGATGCTAATCTCGGAGCGGCGCAACTCGGCCCTACGGGAGACCTGCGAGTGCCGGCTCCTTCATAGGCTCGCCATCTGACACCGGGGCCTCTTCAGGAAGGAATCCGGTCTGCGTTTCGGCCCGAATTATGCTAATACTCCCCCACATCCGAGATTCACGTCGCCCTCTTTGCTGCCATACGAACCGAGTGGAGAGAACGAGCCGTTCCCTCTCGCTGAAAATCTGCTTAGAACGATTCTCATTCTACGAGCACATGGCAACAACACGCATTTAAATCTGTTGTACGAAACGATGCGTATCTCCCGCTTACAAGCTTGGAATTTTTAGTAAGTTATTCCTTCCTCAGTTAATTTCAAAGCGCAATTGCAGGGTATCAATTTGACATACCCGATGGTTCAACAATAAAGCATCGATTTCTAACTGAAAGAAATTAATTTCAGAGTAACAATTTGAGTATATCATAATGTATGAAACTTTCTTTCATTGGATGTGCACTTCTCGCGCATCGTGCAGTTCAAGGAAATACGGTGTGCAATTCAGTTTTGCGGTAACGTACAATGTAGTCTTTAGAATGCTGGTGTCTCATCATTGCGCGTCACACATCGCGCGATTATTCCGGGCGCATTGTATCCCGAAAAAGTGTGGCGAACAGTCGGTCGGTCGGCGGGCGTAACTGCAAACGGCCGGTTCCGCATTTTGTGCGTGACATATCGGATGCATAGGCACGCACGAAAAAGCGAAGCGTGCGACTTCACCGAGACGGACGGTATCGATACCGGAGGGGGAGACTGCCTCTTCCTTTTCTCCCAATTCCCGCACGTGAGCCATGTGCCCTTTTTTTGATATTATGTCATCTGCAGGCGAGAAAAGTGAATGCCGCGTACTCGTGCGGAGCTGTCAGTGGTTCCCATAATCGCGAAAGGAAACGCTGAAAGGAAAAATGCGACTCTAAAATACATTGTAATCTTGTACATAATTGATTTTTTTATTTAATCTCTGATAATATCTAGCTTTGTTTCGAACGCGGTCGCTGAACGCTGGTACGACAAAACAATTTTATGCACAATCGATTCTTGATTTATTATTTAACGTCTAGTAACAATACGCATTTTTTGTTTCGAACACGATCGCTTCGGGACAGGTCATATTCAGATAAAAATGTTATTACCTGACCTAACTAGAAGATTTTATAAATACGTAATCATAAATGTGTTATAAATACGAGCTTCAAGTTTTGACGAATTCATTTATTTAAGCAGGGTATTTATGTAGCGTGTGAGACATGTATGATTGAAAAGTGGATAGATAGTGAGCGGTACATGCACATTAGTGGCGTTCTACGAGGGTTCAACGTATCACCGTTCTTTTTCTCTGTCTTTTTGCGACGGAGACGTTTTCTATTATGAAAAGTTCGCCCGGGGAACGTTTTAATACATGACTAAATTACTTATTATTCAAAGACGTAATTAAATCGCGGATTTACATATCTATTACGGCGTGGGTCGTCGAGATTGCCCCACTTGCGTCTATACATAAATGCAGGAACGTGATGGATGATACGAAATAAAACGCGGAGTGGCCCCTCAAGACGGAAGTAATACAATTTTATTCGCGTGAGGCGCGTAAACTTTTTATATCAAGTCGTTCAGATGCCGTTTCGACTCGCAGCTGATGTTACGCGAAGATCGTTAGATTAGAAAACACCATATCAAGCATCCTCCGTATCAAGCGGTCTTCTTGTCGGATTTCGGTCTGCACGAGTGAACGTAAAGAGCGGAAGTCACGTTGTAACGCGCGCACAAAGCAGTAAGCAGCTTTTTCTATCGATCCCGCTTTCAATCTGCGGAGAATGCATCAATAAGGATGTAGTGCGCCATGAGCAAAGATAACTTCGCAGAACTTCGTATGCTAGCCTGTTCAATCTTCTCTTGGAGCTGCGATATCGGTCCTGATATTGCACGAACACATATACACATCACGCATGCACACACATGTACACGCACACACCTGCCTCGTGACTGAGCTCTTTAAATATACAGACGCAGAATGCACTCAATTCAGCGAATGGAATCCTCGTGTAATAAGAAGTTACCGGTCACAAAGGCTTTTCTCTGCACAGGGAGGGAGAGGGGGAGAGAAAGAGAGAGACAGACAGAGAAAAAGAGACAGCATCGCTCAGAGTTCGATGGCTACCACTTATTGAAAACAAAATTGTCAACTATCGAAGATTTTCATCAATCACAAAAGATCAGCGGCCTGTGTGCTCCGGGCCGAAGAAAAGGACCGCCTTATCCGCAATCCAATCTCCATTAGGTCGACTGTTACTACGATTTTCGCGAACCATTCGACATCCGAACGAAGCGGTCGATCGAGCGGCATAAAAGAACTGCACCGACGCGAGTGGGGCTACAACATTAATGTGCTCGCTGACATCGTGTTTACTCCGCCGTGTACATAGGCAAGCTGGGGGATACACCGGGGAGAAGAGAGAGAAAGGAGAAAGGGCGAGAGGGGTGGTACCGGTTTCGCAGGGATAATCGAAACAAGCAGCCGTACAGGGTGCCAAAAACATGTGACGATATTTAGTGCTTTTCCGTTGAGCTAATTTAACTTAAATAACTTTTTGAGAAACTACATTATATTTCTTCGTTACTTTTGTGACTTCCAACTTGTTATATTTTACAATTGAGCATTAATATTTCTTTAATAGTCATCAAATGTTCTAACAATTTGTGACAGTTTATATTCAACTACGAAGTTATTCAGTTTACTCCAAAATAAAAAATTTCTGGATGGAAGACGCGAAGACTGAGAGCTTTTGATTCTCCAAATCTTCATTCGAAAGTCAACACGTATTAAGCCCCCGAAATAATTGGCGAGACAGGATTCGCACTAAAACGATGTTGCCGAACGTAGCGCTGAGCGCAAACATCACCTAAAGCCGTTGTTGACGTGGGGTGACCAAGAGAAGGGAGAAATAGAGCGCAGGTCCTGGTCCGGTCCAGTGGACAAGGGGGTTCCCCTCGCGCCATGGATGATGGATGTTGGGGCCTTTCAAGTCCCTGGCGCGCGGCCCCCTTCCGTCCCCGGTCCAGTGATTATCTAATACGCCGATGCCGAAAGGGGATCCGGAGCTATCGTTCGTCGTGTGCAGGGCGCCGCGCGGGGGGAGACAGAGGGGTGGCACGACTTTATGTACAAACCATAAATGTGACTGTACCGAGTTCGGGCTACAGGGGTTTTCTCGGGGCTTCCCTGAGCTACCGCTACACTACTAGAGAACTCGTTCGTGCCCCTTCCCCCTGGTTGGCCCCTCCTCGCGGCAGAGGTCCCTACTGAACGACATACGGTTACCCGGGGACCGGCGTCGTTCGCGGTGAATGGCGGGCCAGTGGCTTAAAAAAACGCACGCACACCGACGGGGTAGACCCCTTTTAATCTGTCACTGCGCGCTGTGTGCGACTCGCGCGCCGACTCGTGCAAGGAGAGAAAGGATACGCCCGGGATCGCCTTTTCCGGTGGGGCTTCTCCGGGGCGAACGAAATTACCGGGCTGCCACTCAAATTGGCCCGACGGCGAACAATCGGGCCTATTACGCGGCATTTGTCAGCACGACGCTGCTGTCACCGTGCAACGGAGGCCCTTCTCGCGTTACGTTTTCCTTTGGGTCGTCGCGAAAAGGGTTCGCCGACCGGGCGGCCAGGGCGAGGGGCCCCGCGGGGCATCGCGGTGTTTAGGCAGGCAACAATGTGGCGTTCTTGCCACAGCAGGACGAAAAACGGCACGATCACCACCTGTCGCGACGCATGACACTGCAGCGGTAGCAACCTTGCAACAGCAGAGGAGAAGGTAGAGAATGTTGCGTAAATTAAGGCAGGCGCACGTGTGGTAGATTGATTAATGATTGACGTGGGAAGCGCGAGGGAGAGAGAATAAATGAGCGCATGTTGGATGGACGTACGTAAATGTATGCTTGGCATACACGTTGCAAGGAATCCACATTAGAGTCTCGTAACAGTTGAAGACGCCATTTCAGAACTTGAACGGCACTTGAAGACCTTGCACGAAAGTGCCCAGTTGGCAATGAACCGTACCAATTTCGTGAGGTGAGGTGAGGTTTCCCTTGCAAAATATTAATCATGCAATAATGGATCATTTTTCTGCCTGAGACAAGTCGCCCTTGAACGTTCGGTAATCAATTATAGATCCTAATATTCCTCTCTGAGACAGATGTCGTTAGGAATCTTGTAATTCGTGGAACACTCCTGAGACGTGTTCTCCGTACCGCGAGACCATTTGTCTTCCCCGTCGACGAGTTACGAGAGCGTGGCGAAGGGCAAACTACCCTGTCCAGGCCGATCGTCGCGATCGGATCATTTTGGAGCAGGACGTACAGCAGGTCGAAGTATCGATTTTGTGGACGGCCAGCTGCAAGGCCCGCTCCGCCTCGGTATCGACGATAAATATGGGCGGTTTTGCTTGGCAGCGACAGGTTTAAGAGGCTTTCAAGAACGCTTCGCCGATCGCTGCGTGATCGTTCTCCATCTATTCCGCGTGCGTTTACTCTTTTCGGCGCTCCCCGTGTCCTTTCTCGTCGAAGATCTCGCTACGGGGACTGATGAATACGATGAATAAGAAGCGCCGGCAGCCTGCACTCCCCGCTCGCGCATCCACGAATAAAACGTCCTGGGAAGAGATCCGTGGAACGTGAAAAGCCGAGTCAAAGTGGATATTGAGCAGTCGAGGGAGGATCCTCTCTCACGCGCTATACGCGAGAAAAGTCGTTCAGCTCCAGATCAGGTATAATATATAGCCGGATCGATTTAATTGCTCGATGACGAGCAGTCTTCCCTTACGCGACATACTCTTGGGAGCGAGATGTAGCTAGATAAAAGAGGAATTTTCTCAAGACGTTGGAGGAACCAGGCTGAAATCGGCCGTGGACGTTACGAGGGTCTCTTTAACGATCGCTGGATTTTCTTAGCTTATTACCGGATTACCGGTGCCGAGACATTCTTTGCAGATGTGTTTGATTTACAGCTTCGTGAAACGTGATTGTGCGATTCGAAAGTTTCACCTCTTATAAATGGAGGCGTTGGACGTTTGTGAAGTACGAAATGGTCCAATTATATTCCGTCCCTCTTATGTACGCTTTGTTATAAACTCGCTCCATATTTTTTATCAGTTCTGATAAGTACTTATCGTTAAACGACGCGGAACTTTGGAGGCGTGCCCGATAACTCCGAGGTATTACTCCGAAGTTTAAGCTCGGCGAGCACGGAAGTCAGAATCACTTCGCACTGCCGTCTCGCCGTTTCGAGCCGTTTGGGCAACTGCGAATCGGTTTCCCCGGGCTCCGGGGATATTTCATCGAGCGTAAAGAAAAGCCGTGGAAATAACGTTCGTCGAGCTAATCGAAGCGGACAGCCGTCGTCGTGAAAACTGCGCGAAGTTTGTTATTATAAAAGCAATGTAAGACCCAAGCTATTAACAATTTCGACAAATCGAGACGAAAAAACACCCCTTTGACGGAAATGACGTTGCGCGACATGGGGTGGCGTAAAAAGAATTGATACACGTTTAATTGACGTTAAAAATCCGTGTACAATAATCACTGTTGTTGACACATGTCGCACATCGACTCGTGTCACATTTTAAACATTAATAAATCTGATATTTAAAAACTCGTGCGCGGCGATAATATCCTTCGCGTGTTTGCTTCGTTCGACTTCGATCTCATCCTCCACCTATCTACCATTTTACGAAACTTTTCGTCTTTGCCTCTTGTCCGATGGTTAACTGGCGGCAAGAGAGCGGCCGCGGCCGATTATTGGATCCTTCTTTGACCGCAGACTTTACCCTCTCGACGAAATATGCTCGTATCAGCACACGCACGGGTACTCTTATTGACCGTATCCTTCTTCCTCTCCGTCTTCCGTCGTGATAGTCCTCGGTGGACAGCTCGTAATACCTTTATGTGGTGTGAGAGTAAATGTCTGACGACGGCACAATGAGAAGAATCGAGTATTGATGTTGCTTAATCCTTTATCGGCTTTTGCGGAACGCCGGCATTCTCGCTGCACGATGCGCACGGGAAAATCCTGGGATTTGGAAAAGTTATTAAAAGGGATTTAATTCATATGTTATCCTAACGATTCTTATCTAGATTAAGAAAATGCTCGATGCAACTCTAGTATATATTCGGAAGAACAGTAACATTATAATTTATTTATTACATTCATTAGCAAAATTAATTATTATTTAAATATAAAATGTAAGAAGAACTCCGATCTTTGAAACGTTTATATTTTTTCCGGTAGAAGAATACGCGAGACTAGAATACAGCGAGAATATTTTTTATTACAAAGAGGAAAGAACGATTGCGCGAGAAGTAGACACAGATTCGATTTATTCGACGGGAGATAAGACCGACGAAAAGATGCAATTATTTTATGAAAAAAGAGAGAAGTCGCTTGATGGATTACGCTAATGTTCGCGTCTTGAAAAGATTCGATTAAGGGTCTGATTGCTATCCGAAAAACCTCAAAGAGTTTCTTCGGCCGAGGATCGGCGTAATATCGTTCGCCGCGTTCGGATCGGAGTGTTGCTCACTCTCGAAAAGGATTCGTCCATTTCTTTTATCGGTGCTGAGAGCAGTTAGATTGCCAGGACGAGACGATTTCGTGGAGCAATTCCGATTGAGAAGGGGAGGAGGCGGGTGGGTGAGTCCACGGTTAGGAATTTCGAAGGGTGTCTAATTGCTTCAAAACTTGTCACGCGGCTTCGATCGCGCGCGCTCAGCTGGAGACCCAAGTGATTAATGGAACTCTCAAAAAAGGACACACTTATCTCGATCCCTTCTATGAACCAAAGAAGCTTGCCTCCGTAATGCGTTTTCCCAGTGATCTGGATCGACCGTCTGTCACGCGATGACACGAGCGAGACGACCTGGAATCATGTATACGCCTCTCAAACGAATCCCGAGCCTGTCATTAGCTTCTGTCTGTCAGAACGGATCCGTTTCCTTCTTTCTCTTTCTCTTCTATGGTCTCCACAGATAATTATAAAACCCTCTTGTTAGTTTTCAGCGATAAGTATTTTCGCATCGATCAAGATGTTAAACGATCAATCATTAGTTTTTCAAGGCGTTTCAAGCTAGCGTTTCAAGTGCAATGGATCTATAGCTTTCCATATTATATATCTTATGCTGTGAACGTTGAATTTAAACGGATTTTCTTTCAGCTAAGAAGTCATTAACATAATTGAGATTTCTGTTTTCTTCAAGTTATGAATAATATATCTGATAATAAATATATTTATTATCAGATTTATATTCTTTGAATCTTATTCTTATCAGAAAAGTAATATATTTTATTTAACAATCAAAATGGAAGCATATCACGTTTCATCTGTATATGAACTAATACATAAATTATGGTTAAAAAAAAGTGAAATAAAAGTCTTATACATTTTCGTACACATTACATAAACATGCTTTCAAGTTTCGCCGAGATTCCTTCATCTAATTAAATAATTCAGCCGGCGGAGGATGGAAAAAGTTTAACATGTTTCATAGTTCGTCGCTGATGCCGCCTCAGATTGCGATGACAAGCAATAAATAACGCGCGGAAGAAGATATAGCTGACACGTTTTAATAATTCATTCGGGAACGTGGATACTTTTACATTAAGTCCAAGACAATGATACGCGATACGATCGGAGCGATTCTGCCGAAAAACATGACCACCTTGACTACTCTCGCTTCGGAAAGCGAGTAATCGCGGATCCCTTTTTTCTCACTAACAACCGACATCCTTCGTGTTTCCTTTTGCTTTTAATGAAGCAACAAGAACTTTCGGCAAAGACGATGTTACTAAATTCCCCTCTGCCGTTATTCCGATGTACCTGATACACGCTAGACGTCATTCGATCAATGGTTCTCGTGCATGTGCTGCATTCTTAAAAACTTTCTTATCTCGAAAGAGATCTAAAATTAGCAAACAGTTTCTAATTATTATACCTCCTATCACTATACCATTCGCTTGCAGTTCAGCCACTTTTTAGTATCGTAATTTTTTTTATATTCGCAATATTATGACGTTTATCCTAAATAATTATCTTGCAAAGCAAAGAAATACGCGAGCCGACATGTGCGAGCTAAATAAATCTACAGAGCTATCTATTTAATCTAATCGGTCTAATCAAGGCGACACTGAACGAACTTATGTGGCTGCTGCAAGGCATGATACAAGCGGACATCTGCCATACTCGGGCCTGAACGTCGCTTCGCGTGAGCGACGCAAATGTGTTTGTCATATTTCCAGGCACTCAAGCGTCGTCGCGGTGCTCGAAGGAATTAGGGGAGCGCTTATTCAAACACGCGCGGTTAAAAGTGTCCGCGGTGTTCCCCCTCGTACGTATTATCTCGGCACGTCTATTGGCAGCTTTGTACATGCCGCTGATGAGTTACACCATGCCGCTTCACGAGGAGGAGCGATGCGCTCGTCCCTTCTGGCTGGAGAAAGAAGCACCATGGTGCTTATGGGAACGCAGTTGCGCGTGAAAAATCCGGGCGCGTCCCGCGTTGACGTGTCGGAGTCACCGTCGAACTGTCGGGAGCTACGATTGTTGCGCAAACACGCTCTTGTGACTCTGTAAATGAAAATTTCAACTGCCTTTTTCGAGGGAATTTAAAACATAATTCGCAGCGATTGGAGGCTTCAATCGATCGGATGCAATCACTTGAGTTCGATCGACAGAATCGTTGATTGAATTTATTCAACGGAACGCGACGCTGATAAGTCTCTGTTTAGAAAGTCTCTTCTGTATCACCTCATTTCCCCGCGCCCCCGCGCGAAACGTAATCGTCGCACAGTAACTGGATCATTGTTTATGCATAATCAGATATTAACGCGATGCGGGGAATATCTGCGACGAGATAGAGTCGGCGAGCGTTGCGCGAGCGGGAGTGCTTCGTTCGATGGAGCAGACTGTAGCAGATAAACTACCCCAAACTATCGCGGCGAGAATGGCCGTTTAGGGGTGGTAAGAGAAATTCCTGACACGTAGCCGAGTATACCGGATGGCATAAGAGTAACGGCGTAACGGAGCACCGGGGTCTCCGTGATGTAGGGGATTAGCAATTTCTCCGAGTGCGTCTGTGTAATGTCTCTGGGGTGTCGTATTGGCCCGCGATACCAATCGTCCGAGCCATCGATCACCTTTCTCCCGTACACGGAACGGGAATCTCTCTTTCGATTTCTCGGTGCTTCCGGCGCGTTCATATCTCCAGATATATATAGCGGCCCAATGCGACGCCGTTCGATTATCGAGTTTTCCCCTCCCGACGTTGCCTGGGTGAAACTTTAAACCGTAGAGCAACTGATTCGTTATCTCTTTTTAATTCTAATCTAAAAGAGAGATAAACGATCGGTTGTGACGTCGAAGGCTTCTTAACGCTGATCGAATCAATCATCTGGCGTTAAAAGGCTATTAAAAACGGCAACATGAATAAATAAATATGAATATAAATTTAAAGGAAATATAGGAGCACAGAGGAGATTTGTATATAGAAGATCTATTTATAAAATTATTCTCTCTCAATGCCGCATTGTTTGGTGAAATAACTTTCCGGTGTAACGTCGCTTAACGCGTGAGATCTCGCATACAACGTTTTCTGCTTCGCGTGTGTTCAAAGCACATCTGGAACTGTTTGTGTTAGGAAGTGTCGTGTTTCGGCGTTCCATCTGAGTGCTGCCGGGTCGAGGATCATGCCCGAAGTCCGTGGGACGTGTAACTCATATGCAACTTGTGTACACATTGTGACACGCGATGGTCATCCCGCGTTTTCTGTATATTACTTTTGCCGCCTTTTAACATATCAGTTTCGCTCTCCGTCCCGACGAGCGACGAGCGCAGTCTCACCGCAGGAAGAGACTGTGTAAAAACCTGCCCGGAAGTTGCGCATTGCGAGTCGACGTTCCTTTTTCATTTTTATTTCTATTTCTCTTTAAACCGATGAGTTTGATGGAGACACCTTCGTATTTCGCTTTCAGTAGGACCAAAGTGCGAAACGAGATTGAAATAGACGGCAATGAAAAAATAGATAATTCAATGAAATCGTTTTAATGAACATTAACATATAACAGAAAGAAAAAAGGAATTTCATCCAATTAATTTTCAAGTGAAGATTCTCAGGATGTCGTGCTCGCACGACGTGATTGTGCTTTATCAAATTCGTGTCTTTCGCGTCCGCAAACCATGTCAGATGGTGAGGTCGTTAGCAAGGAGGGTTCTCGATTTTCGGTACACGGAACGGCTTATCGATATCGAACCCTCGCGAAAGTGGGACAACTCGATGTGCCCGAATTTTTCCCGAAATATCCACCAAAGAGTCCACCCAATATCGCTCTTCTTTCTCCTCGTTCCAAGTTGGAACGTGCCGAGTATCCATTAGATTCCATCTGGAGATTCAACATGCGCTATCGGTGCATCTGTTCCGAGATGCGCGGTCGATTGTTCTCCGTCACGTAGCTAGCAGCCGCGCGTTTCGGCCACGAATTCGCTCCGCTCCGACATCGGCGCGCCTTACGCGCACCATGAACTGATCGCCGACTCGTTTGCTTGTGAGCGAACAGACGAAGAATTTTGCGAGCTCGAAGCGGTGTCTGTCATCCATGATGTACTTCCGTACTTTATCTTCTGTGCATCATTCTATTCGCGCACGCATTATTTCACTCGTGAGTTATTTGCATTTCGAGCCCGACAATTCCGACAGAGAGTCCACAGAAAGGCCGATCTTCGCGGTCGCTCCTGGATATCCAGCATCCCGCTGGGGTGACCGGTTTCTTCTTTTTTATCTTCGTGACAGGATCCGGGGCGACTGGCTGGTGAAAAGGACATCGGCGTTGCCGAATGTTTGGACTACGGCTCAACGGTCCTAATTTCTTCTTCGTTGGGAACAATTAGCCCCTCTTAGCCTTTTAACATGACACTATTGGTCCGGGAAATGGGTCCGGGGAACCGTCATGGCCTAGGTATTTACCTGGGTCACGGAAAATTGGAAAAACAAACTGGTTAGATGGAGAATGGAGTCGCGACAGACAGGCAGACTTATATGGGGAATTGAATCGTCAACGACCGATGGGCTGAGCTTCGACCACCGTGATTTCAGGTGCTCGAAACCTGCCCGCAGGGAAGCATGAACAGTTGGACGATTCGTCGCAATTGTCGTTTCGCTTGTATTCGCGTGCTCTAAACTCAAGAGTTGTTTTCATTGTCGAAAAGCTGATGGTTATCTATTATTTTTATAACAATTTAAAATATTTATTCTTGATAAATTATTATCCGATAATTTTCGAATTAATGCACTTTTCTTATATTATTTTTTATGATGATTCACTAAAAGTTTCAACTTACGTCGCATCGAAATTAGATTTTTTATCCTACGCGATACAGAGACATCGTTGAAAACCTTTTCTGTCTTTATGGGAGGTTTC
Source organism: Ooceraea biroi (assembly GCF_003672135.1). Classification (NCBI taxonomy): domain Eukaryota; kingdom Metazoa; phylum Arthropoda; class Insecta; order Hymenoptera; family Formicidae; genus Ooceraea; species Ooceraea biroi. The sequence continues at coordinate 22,066,592 of NC_039506.1, forward strand.
TTTGGGGGTTTCGTGGAACTCGTTGATGTTAACGGAGAGGAACGATCATTAAGAGGGCCATTGTAAACACCAGCGGGGCTCGAGTTCTCGAAAGGACCTGCTCTCGAAGAACCGACCAAACTTTAGCACCGTGCGACATCGGCGTGGATCCCCGACCGCCGGGTTAGTAGATCCTGCGGACGTCATTTGTCTCGTATGCTGGAAAATTGGTTACATAAACACAGGGTGCCGTTCCGGCGTTCTGTACCGCTCGTCTTTCACTGGCGATCACTCAGCTACGGATGCTGGGGCGGCTGCATAAACACCAGACTTTTTCCGCTCGACGTATCGACAAAGTGCGAATAGCCGAGCCATTTAAGAGAACCAGCGGGATATTAAGCCAGCTTGAAGAAGACTTGCCGCCCGCGTTTGCACACATGTATTACATTACATGTATGTATGTATGTATGTATGGGTTAATAATGGAGAGTCGCGGCGCCCTTCTGTCCATTTTCGATCCTTGATACCGTTGTCCTATCGCCGAAAAGTAATCCACCATGCTCAAGCTAGCTCTCCTTTCGATCTCGCGATATAATAAAATTACACAGGGATGATCGGGCGATTTCACCCCCCGCGTATCGAGAACTGCTACTCTACTCGCAATTCAATCGAGTGAATCCTAGTGCGCAGTACCGAGTTTCTTAAAGTGTCTCGAGTTTCTCTGCGAGTTCGAAATCAATTTCTGTGACCTGGGCCCTAGGTCGGGCACGAGGACGCGCGTGAGGGTACGAATATGAATTTTACAGCGTGCTTGGTAATGCCATTTGATGTCTCGCCTAAGAGGACTCTTCTGGTGAATTTACTCGGTTATATAATCCATGGGAAGATATAAAATTTTACAGAATATCGTACGACTCTTGGTCATTAATCACCTCATTCTTGATTGAACGACCTCGGTCAGAGGAAATAAGTCGATTAATTAATATCGTCCAGTATAGCGTCAAAACTTTAATCAAGGTTCCCGGCATGCCGCGGCAGACGGGGAAAGACGTACGTCCGGTTTGCATCAACGCGCGGCATTAATACAAATGCGCATTGTTCACGTAAGAGAGCTTCCAGCGTGCAGCGCGTGGGATGAATCTCGTGAGAAAGGAGTACCGGCCGCCGTATGAAACCGGTTTCGCAATTATCTCTAGAGCTTTCTAACCGCTAAGTGATTTTTAATTCGACGGATAGTCTCGTTTTTTCTGTCAGCGAAAGACGCTGTTCGCGCGGTGATTCTTCACGCAGTCGCGGCGTTTCCGAGATCGCTCTCGGCGCGTGTTTTATCCGGCGCCGTAATGATACGTTTTCTCAACGATACGGCCGATTATCCGCATTATTCGCAGGACTTCGTGATTGCATACACACCGTCTCGTCGCGATGAAGTCGTTCTTGCAAATGCGTCTCGCGCACATCGAGATAAGTGATACGTACCGCGACTCGGTGGTCCGCGAAACTGTGTAATTTACGCGGCGACTCTTTCGATGCTGCGAGATATCCACGGTCACTAACTGCAAATCGATAGCAATCATCTGATGCCTGCGCTTTTGCGCGATTGTCTATGCACCTCGCGGTTTCACCGCTTTTTCGACGCGCGTCGCGTTATCCTACATTTTAAAAATTTGAACATCCTATTATTTTCACGCTCCTCTCGTATACGGCTAGTTATAAATCGCTAGTCATCGATTTCATAAATAAAGTCCGTAATATTTCAAACAACGAGCTCCATACGAGAAATAACTCTCGCCTTTTTTCTCGAGTCTCATTGCCGCGCGTTCCGGTTTGATACAAAAGTCGTTAATGAGGAAACAGGAAATTCGAACTACTAACATTTGAGCTTGTTGTCCCGAAGGGTCGTGCGATGGTGTAGAAGCGTGCGCCAAGGAAAGGGTTGGACCGTAACCGACGATTCCTTGATGTTCCGGAGGCCTTGGTTAACCGTATGTCGCATACCAACGGCCGATTCCATTTGGTGGTGGGAATCGCCGCCCCTTATGAAGTCAATTTGTAAACAAGCAGAACGAGAGAACCGGGGATCGGATGATTCTGGGTCGCTGACGAAATTGGGGACAGATGTCTAGGGACAGGTTGTAGGCTCGATAGGATTTTCGTCCTTCGTGGTTGCGCGAGCGCGCCTCCTCCGGTTGTCCTGGTTTACCCATCGCCTCCCGTATGTCGCGGCAGGTATAGGGTTGGAAAACCGGGATTCCCGTGCAGTGTTTATACTGTGCCCGTATCAAGAGCCCTTCCGCTCGCAGGCCAGATTTTTTACGGTTCCCTTTTAATTTCGAGCACGGTCGATTCTCTCGTTGAACACGAGATTAGTCACGTCGTTACCACGCTACACGAGTCTCCCGTTTCCTGTTTCTGAGCCTTGATGCGTATCGCGGCAATCGATTAAGACTACAACGAGTAAGCGGGTGATTTATAGGCCGCTAAGTATTCTTTAATCATTCGCGAGACCTATATTTTATAAGCCACAGATTAAGATCGGTGGTAGAAATCGTGAGAACAGAGTCAATATTTTTTGTAGGTGGGAGTTGATATCGTGTTCATGGTCACGACTAGAGTCCCTATAATAAGAGTCTTGCCATAAGGCGATCTGGGCAAAATCCTGCGAGAGAGAGGGATACATTGGGTGCTTTCCAATTGCTTACACATCTTAACACAAAAGCATTTTATTGGCTATATATTATCTTGTAAGGTTTTTTAAATAATATATAGCCAATAAAATGCTTTTGTGTTAAGATGTGTAAGCAATTGGAAAGCACCCAATGTATCCCTCTCTCTCGCAGGATTTTGCCCAGATCGCCTTATGGCAAGACTCTTATTATAGGGACTCTAGTCACGACTAAGGCACGAAGAACTGTTTCTTTAAGTAATCGCCAATTCTCGGACACTTTTGTGTTACCTCAATAAATTAGAAATTGGAGTTTAGAACAAATTAAAGAAATTAATTTCATATGTAATGGAATGCACTTACGCGATATATGTCGGTTATGTTATTGCTATTGATGTGTTTGGTCTCTACAAGCGTCTACGTACCTGAAACAAAGAAGAAAGATTATTAGAATTTAAGTGAAATAATCATACGCGGATCAATAAGCAAATTTCTATTATAAAAAATTGAAAATACCAATATTATTTAATGGATATCACTTGCACTTTGCACATGTTGCAAGATCGTTTGTTAATTCTTGTAAATACTTTGGCATTTTAAGGCGTTCAATTGCAAACAAATTTACTGCAATCGTAACGTCGTTGACACACACCGATATTAGTAGAAGCGAATTTGTGCTCTCCACAAATTTGGTGTAATGCCGCATTCTGCGTTCAATATAATTTCGCTATTTCCCCATAATAAGCTGAATGCAATAAAGCTCAAACAACGATTAATTAAATGCGAGGGACTAATTCTCTATCAACAAATGCACACACATATATATATGTACATATATATACAATAATATCAAGCTCGCGTTACGCTAGAGCAGGCAGAGAAATAGGATCGTTTAAAATAATTTACTGTTAAATGCGTAGTTATATACCGAGGTAATAATAATTAGCAGTACCTGTTATATCTGATGCGCGGGGAATTACGATGAAGGGACACGTCGCGGTATAGTTTGTTAACAGTCTCGGCCGCGTGGAAACGGTGATTTATATTTTAATCGAGCGCTGTCCATCAAACTGCACCGACTTCCATTTCGCTTCTTTTAATTCACTTGGTAATTAAGCGGCCGCGCGCGCCGCGCGCCATGTTTCCGCACATTTAAAACTTTACGGCGACTGAAATGGCGAAGTTCGGAATGGCGCGGCGCACGCCACCCTTTCTATCTCAGACATCATTAAATTTAAGGGTATTTAAAGGGCCGATGCATGTACAGGCGGGCGACTTTAAACTTTCTTTTTCCTTATGCGGATGACTTACGCCACCCCTGGTGGTGTCACCATCAATCTTCGGGGCGGGCGTATGGCGCGAGCACGGGGGGTGCTGCGGCTCTTCTCTCTCTCGACTCACCCTCGCCGAATAGTTGCCTGAAGTACCCCCGACTCGCGCGAGGTGACGTGCGTATGTACGAACACTTTTACGCCGACCACCCGATATGCTTTTGATTAAAACGCACCCCCTCGCTAATATCAACTCGATCCTCGGCTGTTACCGATTATTGCGTGCTGCGAAAGACATTCCATCGACTGAATAAAAAGATAAATGCACAGGAGATGGCGCGGTCTCTCAAGAGCGGGAAGATGACGAAGGGAGGAACAATCGATTACTCACGCCGTGACGCACGTGACGGAAATGGCAAATTAGAAGCACGGATTTGACTGTAAGCAAGTTCTTTTCTTCGACACGACAAACATGGGAGAATACGCGACGTGATCAGCGCTGCTTTCTGTTAACAGAAACAAACGTAGGTTTATCATTGTTTGAAAGTACAAGCTCGCAAAATACAAAGAGAATCATAGCTTTACAGCATTCGTTGAACGGGGGGGAGCATTACTCGTGATCGACGTGAACATCTGAATGTGCGTACATTAATTCGTCAGTGAATTTAATTTCGACCGACACAATGCGGTGCACGCTCAACTGTTCGCGCTCAAAATGCGAGCGTCCTCTTAATCAAACGCTTCGATCGTGTATAAATTTTCGCACGGTCCGCGCTTTCGGATCCGAGCAGTCACGTCAATATTAATGATCGGCCCGGTATTGCAAATACTCGGTCCTTCCACTATCTTCCTCTCCGCGGGAGACGGGGTTACGGAGTTACAACTCCATGTAATTATCCGCAGGCAGGGCGAATACTAATGGGAGGAAGAGGGAGACAGAGAGAGAGAGAGGGAGAGAAAGGAGACAGAGCTCTCTCGAAGGCGCGCGGGTGAAGACCAGAGCCGGATGATCCGTCGGCAAAATACCACCTCCTCCTAACCCGACCTGACCTTAGGAGGCAGCCAGTCAAGAACCTTCTTCTTCTCGGCTGCATCTCGCAACGCTGCGTCTCCTTCACGGAGAGCGCCTCGAGTCCTCTCAGCCTCCCACGCGCGCGCGAGCGCAAACGCGAGTGAGCAAGCGAGCGAGCGAGCGATCCCAACTTGGGCGCGTGATTGCCGAGGTACAATGCACCTGCACGTGCATCGCGTGGAGAGCTTCGAGAGCATCTCCATCGTGTAGCAGGTGACTGCCGGCACGTACATAAGTTATTCGCATTGAAATACCTCCTGGAAATGGTCTTGAAAGATTAATGAGCGCCATTGGGGGGGATTAAAGTGACCCGGGTCGGTTATGTATCTGCATATACGGCAAAATTGAATTCGCCCGAGATACAGCCGGCCCCCGCGCGCGAGGAAATTGCAAATTTTTCCGCGTACGCGTTAGAATCTCACCGTACTGCCGATGCCGCGTTATGTTGCGCATCTGAATCACGACTTTTTCGCCGCCGGTAGACGCGATATTTCATGCATCGCTACGTGACCGTCTCCAGCGATTTCTCGGGAGATCCATATTTTTTCTCTCACAACAACGGTTCGGCTTGACTATAGTGTATAATTAATTTTTCTGCCAGGCACTCGTAAAATCCATACAATTTATACGAGCACCATTCAAGGCCAGTCGAACGTCATCTTCGGGGCCGCGCGAGGATTAATGAATGTCGGCTATCGTGATGAATAGTTTTGGCACAACAACAAAGCGGCGGACGGATAAACTATTCGCGGAAACTTGAATGATGCATCGCGGCTCAGAGATGAAACGTGTCCATCGAGTGATCCATGATCCACGATCCACGATCCACGATCGGTATTCGCCAGGGGTACGTCACCGGTTTCCCCCTTTTCTCTCCGCATACCCGCGACCGTAGTCGTAGTCGGCTATTTAACAAAATTGAGCCTCCCACGAATTCCCGACGAGCCCCCGGCGACTGTCATTACCGGCAGGTAGAGGGTGAACGAGACCTCGGCAAATTATCATGATCGTTTGGCGGGCTGCTAGCAGCGAGAGATCGATTTGCGAGGCACATCCGCAGACGATGTATCCCGCCGGACACCCCGACGCCGCAGCGAGAAGAAAATTGCCAAGAACGCCCGTGAATATCGCTCGTCGCCTACGCGACCTCTCGGCCCGTCCATCATGACTCATCACCACCTAACGATTACGAGATGCCGGGGACGTTTCCTCGGCAGCATCATCGCGAACACCGCGATTGCGGGAGTGCGAGTCTTCCTTCCTTTCCGACTGGATTCCCCGGATCGGCGGGAGCGAATTATTCGAGATGTCGATGTCGGGGCTGGTGGCGATAGTGCCTTCTCTCCCGCGGAAAGTTCTGCAGAAGACAGCGCGATCGTCTGGCCGTGGAGCCGTTTAAAGTCTGGTTATAGCAGGCTTGGGTTGAATTAATGGAAATGCACGTCCGGCGAACGGTCCGATAGACGTATGAGAAAGACCCCGAGGGCTCGGCCACGGACTGATAAAGGCTGCTTTTAACCCTTAACTGGTATTCCCGGTACGTCTTAACGATGATATATGACGTGACAGGATCACGCCTGACCTTGATGGCCGAGCAACGAGGATAAATGGAGCCGTTACACTATTTGGCGGCATGCCGATGCCCTCTCCTCGTGAATAATGATCGAAAGGCGGAGGAGTACCTGCTAATGGCTGACCGCTAGATTATACGCGAGATATAAGCGGGACATTCGCGATCGCGTCGCTACGCTGAAAAAAATCGAGACGTCGCCTCACTCGATCAACGATCGAATGGAGAGTCTAAAGAAGGCAGCTGGTTTCTACGGTGTCGGTGTCAGACATTTGTCTTCCGGATGATGGCGAATTTGCAGATGGCGAACAGAGTGAGATAACTGACGATCGTGCCAAGACGGATAAACACGTTTGTGTATTCAACAGGTGCCGCGGTAAATATGAGCCCCGCTTCGGTTTACTTTTTTTATTCATTTCAGCTCGCTTCGTTTCGTCATCCCCGACGGTGTCACCCTCCGACGTCGCGAGGCGGGGAGCGCGCGCGGATGGGGAGGAATTACAAGATCTTGTCTGGCAAATATTTACGCGATAACCCGCGAGAAATGTCATCCCCCGGGGATCCTGGCGGGTAATTGCATCGTGCAGCACCGAGGCCGTGACTCGCTCGTCGCCGAGCGAACGTGCTCGAGAACGGACCGGTCCATCGGAGTACAAAGAGTCGCCTTCGTCCAGGATGGACCACACACGGGCAGACCATTGTTTCAATTCAGGCTTCAAGCCGCTCGGCGACGTACGCGAGTCTCGTCAATAAGACTCGTTGAGAGACGCTTACATGCCTCCGCACGGTCTGTCGTCGAATTAACATCGATTAGTACGCCCATTAGGCAAATGGAGGATCGTGACGATCCACGAGAACGCGGCTACCGATCGAAATTAGCATTCGACGCGTCCTTTGCAATCGCCTTGATGAACAGAGAGATGGCATTGGGGAAGAAAAAGACCTCTTTGTTCCCCGATAGAGCGCTCGCTGTTGCAAGTTGTGCTACTGATGGGGACCCAAGACGCGCTTTTATGCGCTGAGAAGTTTTATCTGCAGCATTATAATAAGCTTCCGAGATTAATTTTGTTAACTCAAAGTGTCGCTGCTGAACTCTCGGTTTGCAAATCATCGATTCCGTACGTCGACACCGTGTTTCTATTCGAAAAGAGTATTCCGTGATAAATTATGCGTAAGTAAATGTAATCCAGCATGAGAGTCCGTGATATATACATATGTGTAAACTTTGGATTCACGATTATCGTTCCTCGAACGACGTGAATTGCATCCCGCTGAATCCGAGAAAGGAGAGATACTGCTGTGTACGTCCCATGATGCATCATTACGAGGATCCATACGTAGCGGAAAGGCTGGATGAACGAACAATGACGATAATTTCAAGGAGAAGGAGAGAAATCCGTTTAGTTCCGGTGGATGAGTGTCCCTTCGGTGGAGAAAGGCGAGTAGGGCCGTCGCGTTTTATCCACGGGTAGGCATTTTGACGGATTTAACGGCCCCAATTTTCGTCGTACGAAGGTCCTTTTACTGCGTGCAGTACATACCGATCTACTACTCTCTCACTTTTCCCTTCTCTCTCTCTCTCTCTCTCTCTCGCTCGCTCGTAATCGGTTTTGCGAGGCATTGCGTGGCATCTACCCGCGAGATTAGTGCACGCGATCGAAGCTTTCAGGCTTCTGAAAAATTTATGAGCTGTCCGACGTGCAAAACGAGAGAGAAGCGTGTGATCAATAAGTATCGGAATGCGTCGATTTATAGTATATGCTCTACCGTACACTACCGGGATGTGACGGCTTAAGCGTTTAGCTGGAAAACGCAGTTAAATTACAGGCTTTCTTTGTGAATCGCACAGTTTAAAAAAAATGTATTTTTTAATAGGATTTTCGATAAAATCTCGCACCGCTTTTCACATTGCAACTATGCACGATGTAACAAATAGAATGTAAAGAGTTCAGATATTATGATAGTACAGAAATCCCTCATGAAATTGAAAAGCACACACATTTTTTAACAGACACACTTGCTTGCTAGAGATACTACTTTAAGCAGATGTTCGCCATGATTGAATTTATTCTCATTAAAGGCGGCCCTGCCTTCGTCTGTTACAGATCGTTTTTCGCCACATCGGCGATCGACGAGTCTCTATCCTCTTCAGAAAAACGCGCATTCTCTGGCGGCGAGAGATCACCTCCATCATACATCCGTCGGCGTTTGGCAACTGTTGGTAGCCGTTGGCGTCCCATGGAACGTGATGGAGCGGACGTAAAAACGAGGGCGACGAGGGAAGAGGGTAAAAATCGGTTCGGCCTCCCTCGCCGTCGATGTTGCGTACGATTTTCCACGTAGCGGAGCATGCCTGAACGGACGCGCCGCCTGCTCGAAATAAAAGAGAGCACGCTGCTCTTCTACTCTCTCCTTTTTCTCTTTTTCTTTCTCTTTCTCTCTCTTTCTCTTCCCTCCGCGACAACCCTTTCGGCGCTGCCATCCGCCATCCCGTCGTCGTTCCTTTGGGGAGAGAAAAAAAAGCATATCGACTTCTTCCTCTTCTTCGGCTGAACGAAAATCGTGAAGCAACTTCGGCTCCACGCCCCATTTGCCGGGTCGTTTCCGTAAATAGCTAATGGCCGGAGTGCTGCCTCCAACGTGGTATCATATTTCCCGAAAGGCAAGCTTGGACTAACGGACTCTCCCTCTCTCAGAATGTCCTCTCCTTCCTCGTGCACGTATTTTCCGTTTGTGTTTCCTCGCGCCGTCTCACGTCGCGTCGCCTCTCGTCTCGTGTAGTTCCGCGACGATTGAATGCGTTCAGGAGCATCACGCTGTTCCATAACTCAGCGTCTCCTTGAATCCTACTTTTCACTCCGCAGCGCGGATTTGGAACGAAGAAACGTGTAAAGTATTAACTGTATTCAAGCACGCCCGAGTGGCTTGGGGACGCGCCGCGCGCCCTGAACGTTTTCGATTACTATTCTGTAAATGGAAAATTTCAAAAGGGGGATCTACCCGGGCAGGAAGAACGTTCCTGCACAAATTTATGTGCGCGCGACAATCGATCGTATTTCTATTTAAAAAATTTTGACATCAACATATATATATATATTTATATTTATATTTATATTTAATCTTTCTACGTGCACTACGAGTATATTCTAAATAAAAAATATAAAATAAATGTTACAGTAACGAACGAAGATTACGTCTGTGAGGCGATATAAAAAGAGATAAAGGGGCAATCGTTTCCTCGTCATTGTTTCCTCGACGATTGTACTCTGGAGCTCCCCTTTGCGAATTCGAGAGCGTCTTGCAAGACCCGTATCGTCTTAAGGGCGGACAGGGTGAAGAGCTCGGCGAGGTCATCCGAAACTGGCAGCTGGCGAGTTCGTGTTCGGAGACAGCCGTGAGAAAGGCAAGGATAGGAGAGGCAGCAGGGGGACGGCCGCTATCGAAGAGAGGGGAAAAAAGAGTCGGTACGGAATCATAAGAGGAGAGAAGGGAACACGAATCTCGCAATAAGATGCAACCGGAGATAAAGCCTCGACACCCCCGACCAATTCGTTCTTTCGAGGTTCAGAGGCCAGTTATTATTACGGAGATGTGGTGTTCTTCCGCTCCACCAGATGCTACGCGGAGATCAAAGAGGATCGGTGGCTGCGAGTGCCACAAGGCTGGAGAACGTGTTACTCTTTTAACGGGGACGCGATCGACGCTCTTCTAATGGCATCGACATCCCCGCGATGCGAACGAGTGTCCGGCGGGATGGGATGTCGATCGACAAGAATTCTGGCGGATCTCTGGCGCGATACGTGTGTCTTCCTTTGTGCCCCGAAATTGGAACATCGTGTACTGATCAGACCATCGGAGCGAGAGACAGGCATCTATATCCACTCACGTCGGGCTGACCCGTTCTCACCTCCGCGCGCGCGTTTTATCGGCGCGCGTTAAAACAATCCCCCTGTACCGTTGATGGACGGAATGAGAACGATCGTGTTTGGATTGATGCGATCGCGGAATTTGATCGATCGCCCGCCGAATGGATTGAGAGTGCGCGTCTTCCCCCTGTCAATTCCATTAGAAGGTCCTGTTTCAATCGTTTCTTCGAGCGATCGTGTCCTTTCTCTATTTTCGAATATAGTTAAGGGATGTATTTAACTATCGTTATGATTACTGTCATTGTCTTCTCTCGTGTGTTTTATATGTGTAACATACAGATGCAATAATATATAATACAAAGAGATAAACGGCGACACTGTCTGTTTGAAAAGAAACAAATGCGTTCATCTGTGTAACTGCCACAACGCCACACGAAACACGTTCGTCAAAATATATTCCGCTTGTTATATTAATTTTGAACGTGACTGGACGTCGTAAGTGGAATGGGGACAACTGCCGGGATATTCACAGGACTACCTATAAATCTTGAATGACCAAATTTGATAATAGAAATTAATTAAAGTCGGACACGACAGATATGATAATTAATCTCATTGTTTGGGATCGGGATCGATCTCGCCTATTACGTCCTCCTGACGGCCCTTGCGCCCTAATTGCGCACGATACTCGCGAACCCCGAATGCGATTTCAATGGAGTCACTCTGCGAGTCTATTACACCGCGGGGAGATCAAACGTTCGCGCGCACATTCGCGGATAGGGTTGCTGCTGCGCGCCGGGGCCACAATTTCATCGAAAACTTCGCGACCTACATACATAAAACCACTTTGCGCACCGAAAGGCACAAAGGACGTGGTCCGGCTCATTCATTTTGAGTTCGCTCGACACTGTATTGGTGCCGGGGTACCAGCGCTGCTTTGCCCGATGATACATTTAAAAGCTCGCGGGAGTTCGCATCGGATTTTCGCTCAAAAACAAAAAGCAGCGCGTGGTGGACAAAATAAAAAAAGATAACATAAAAAAGTACACACAAAAAAAATTAAAAATGCGTCGGTAGCTTCGATAGTAATATATACGTGCGGCGATGTCTAAAATGATAATGGATAACTCGAAGGTACGGCCCCGCGAGGACGCCGTAAAAATAGTTCATTCGTGATATTTCACGGCGGCAGCTCGTTTGGCAAGGGAGAGAGAGATGGGGGATGGCATCGAAGAGCACGAGGAGAACAATGTTCGGAGAGGGAGAGGGAGGAAAGGGGAGACAAAGGGGGTGAGAGGAAGATGGAACAGCTACCGGGATTTAATATTGTATATCGCGCGAGAAGATGAGAGGCGTACACGAAAAAGGGAAAGAGAAAGAGAGGGAGAGAGAGAGAGAGAGAGAGAGAGAGAGAGAGAGAGAAAGAAGCACGTACGTGTACATTCAACCAGACGTGTGTATGCACGCGCGGATACAACATGCATCTACGTGAACTCACACGGAGAAGGAAATATCCTCGTATACCTGATTATCCATCCGGTCGCACAGTCGCGCGCGCGCGCACCCGCGTGCGTTAACGTAATATTATTAATGACTTTTTAATGAAATAAAGCGTGCGACAGGAAATTAAGCCCTCCTCTTCTGACGCTTCTGCCCGCTTCCCCCTTGCTACCTCCGCCGCCGCCTCTTTCGCCAGTTTATCGCTTCTCCGCTACCCCGTTTTTCTATTTTCCCCTTTTTTCTTTAATTTATGTCCCCATTTTCAGTATTAGTACGTCAGCTCTCCTTTATTCCATGTCTTTATCTTTAGAAATATATCATCTTCAAGAGCGGAAATAGGAGGAAGATATCATGATGAGTCATCTGTTTTAATGCATATTGATGCGTTCATATTCGTTTAAATTTATAATTGGGAAAAGAAATAGAGGGAAAATATTTACGTCGGTCGATTGTATTTGATCATCAATAACGCAAAACCGTATTATCTTTGGTTGAATGTGCGAACAGCATTCTCTCTTTTAATGAAAAGAGGATCAAAATTTTACACTCCGGTAAGTATGCCGCGGCCTTTGCTGGCCTAAATTAAATTTTAATTATATGGACGTTAATTAAAATTCTGCGTGTTTAATAGACGCGCGCACGGAATGTGAATTAAAAATTCATTTCAGACGGGTTGCCCATAGACGCGTACGCGTATGCGTTTATCATCGCGAACGCCGGAAAACTAGAATTGCGGGCGATACATTTTTAAATAATCATACAAATGAGAATCGACAACTAATTAATTATGGCAATTAAATTACGTGAACAATATGACGTGATATTTTGGATTGCTATTTTATCCAATTCTTCTTTATGTATCTCCGCATGTTTATACATTTAAAAGATAAAAGCTGCGAGTACATGGACGCATCGATATTCGCATGTATATGTATAATATAATTGTGCTTCAATATTCGTATGTAAATTCACCCCAGTTACGTGTTCCACGAAACATGACGAATCGCGGCGTCCTTTAATTGCCGTAATGAATGTGCCAATTAGAAAGACTTTCGGTGGAGTGAAGGGAGGCGGACAAACGTATCTGAGACAGTACATCGCGCAATGAACGAATAAAAAGGGAACATCTCGAAGGGGCATCGGAGCGGCGAAAGGCACTTGCGATCGCGTGCGCTATTTAAAGATCTCAAAGTGGCGATTCGACGCGCTCGTAAATACGGTCGGCGTAAATCTTCCGGCGGTCGTCCCCTCACGAAAATCCGGAATCACCCGCATGCGGGGATGCGGTCATCAGCTCTGTCAACGGTGCCGGAAGTCACTGATTTTTCACGCTTTTTATTCGTGGCGCACGCCGCCATCGGCTATTTACGACGAGCGCTTCTTTTGTCGGCAGAGTTAAAAGTACAGCTCAAAATTAAACATTGATACCGTTCGCTAGGTCAACATTGAAACACGAGAAGAATTCCAGTTTGAATTACAAAATCGAAGATATCGTATGTTGATGGCGCCGTGGGCTCATCTAACAAAACTATAAAATTCGGACGCTTTTATTCTACATAAATAAATATACATACACACTGCAGGCTATCATACAGTAGCGTAACAGGATATGATTTTATCTTTGATCGATAGTAAAAAAGAGCTTTACGATTTATCTAGCAGATTTCCTCTTATTTGACGAGACTCTGAAATTCCGGGACGGAGTTGGATTTATCGGCGCGGTGCACGATAATTTTTCGGCAGCAATGAATTAATCATGCCGCCGCTGTCGAGTGCGCGGAGCCGCCACGACCCTCTCGAGGGTTTTTCACAGGAACGTTCTCGTCTTCCTGGAGGGCGACTGGAAACCCACGATGGTTCGGTGAAGTGCGACGGTAAGAAAAATATTCGTCATCGTGTTCGCGCAGCCGGGAGGATAAGGGCGTTTCTTGCCGTCATCCTCCCGTTCGGCGACGGTTCCGGTCCGATGTGTTTCCGCAAGCGTGGCAAAAAGTTCGCGGGGGAATCCACGGGGGTGGATTCGCAGACTTGCCATCTCCTGGCGAGGTGACAGACGTGCGACATTCTTAATTTCGTCGGACGTCAACGGAAGGCAGACGAAAAAGGACCCGACGGAAGTCATAAAGCCGGATAAGGGATTATATTCGGACGTGGCGTATTCCGGGCATGTTGCGATGACGTATACGCGTCTGTCAAAGTGCTACGTCGAAAGATTCTTAGGAGAGACAGTTACCAACGAGACGGAAGCAATATCTCCCCGCTGAGAGCGTCTTGCGAGCTTGTACAACAACGAGTATCAACGACTTGATCAATAAAAATATTTATCCAGTTATTAAATGGAACCGTACGGCAATTTAATTAAACGTGCGAAGTAAAGTTCAGTTAATCAGCCAAGAGAATCTCTTTGATGTCTCGAGTGCCATCGAAATTGTTTCAAAAAATACCATGGCATCCGTATCTTTTAATTAATCATGATGAAAATGGCTTGATATAAATTACGATTACGTGTGTAAGTTGACGTAAAGTGGTTTTGTCACGAGGTTCATCTCGCTCTCGCTCTCATAAATGCCAGTAACAAACAACCGGAGAATAAACATGAGCGCGTTTGATGGAAAGAAATAATTGAACAAGAATATCACATAAATTTTATGTCATAGATATGGGACACAATAGTCTTTCCTCCGGTGCGAAATAATAATACACGTACGAGGATGGCAAACCAGATAAACATAAACGGAAATTCAATATTTAATCGCAAAACGCGAGAGCTCTCGATGCAATTGAATATTAAATAAATTGATTATGAATTATATTAAACATTACAGCGCAAAAACGATACGGACTTGGCGCGTACATCCGGTATTTCTCTGCGATCTGTGGTACTCGTGCGACAAACGGGCGCGCGTTTGCGTTCAGAAGCTTTTTTTCAGCGCGTTGCAGCACACAGGAGCGCGCGCGCGCTTTCAGATACGAATTCATGTATTTCGTCGAATGATGAAAGAGGTGACTGTTGCAGTCTTCCGCCATCCTCTCCCATCTCGTTCACCATCAATTTACTCTATCGGATACGCGCGTTGGCCGATGACGATGGTACTAGAGAGATCCGTAGGGGTGGGTTTGGGCGTTGGATTTCCATTGGAGGCGGTCGTTGACAATAGCCGGGACAATGCGAGTACCGGTGGCGCCGTATGCCGACACAAAGGCCGACAATAGATTGCTAAAAAGGAAACCAAGTAAATACGAGGGCCCTCTCATCTCGTACACGGGAATTACATTAATGAAACTAACTAATGCTGGAACAATGGACCGGGAAACTTTACCTTGGCTATCCGTCCTGAATCGCCGGCTTTAACCCCGCCAAGCCCCTCTGGCGCGGGGGAGGTTGCGTCGCATCCGTCAACCTGTACCATTCGTCCAGATTCGCGAGCGACGCGACGAGATGAGACGGGACGAGACGAGACGAGACGCGACGAGACGAGACGCGACGCGACGCGTCAACATCGACGCGAAAGTGGAGACGTGAAGCACGTCGCAGCGCGCGGATGGAAAAAGCTGCGATACGTTCGCATACTTCTTTGACAGGTGATTGACCTGCTGCCGCTGCAAAGTTTCGGATATTGGCGTGCAGTTTTTGCCAAGTTTTTGCCGATTCGCCATCTTAGTTCCTGTACACTGGCGAACGTCTGGCAACTGATACAATTTGTCGTAGCGAGTTGCGAGTTGCGAGTTGCGAGTTGCGCGAGTTTATATTGCACGATAATTATTGCAATATATTATTGCATAATTTTTGTTAATTCGTTTGTCCGATAGTTGTGTCATAAATGAGAAGATAAAATTAACAATGAAATGTTTTATGCTGTTTGATCGCTACATATTTTACATTTACGGTGGATATCACATGCTGGACAAATTCGCGATTGATATGGGATTAATCAAGTATAGTGAATTAATTATAACAATGCTTAAGTGTCACGAGAATTCAAACAATAAATTCTCATCAGGTCAAATAAGAGATTAACGATAATAGGATTCGTAATCTAGTTATCACGGAGGAATATGACGTGATAAATGTGTGGAAAGGAAAACACGGATATCCTGAGTATTCGTTTATTAAGGTATATTTCATTATAGTCCGGCGAGAAATTGTCTTTGCGAAATCCGTGCGATATCAGTCGAGCGATAATTAAATGCTTTGTTAATTATACTCGTGGCCCATTCTACTGAAATTGGCCCGCGAGACACAATAATCGGGTAGTTCTCCGTGATTTCCAGATAGCTTTAACAGCAAGCCTGTAAGCGAGGAATTATTGCTGGCCGGATTCTTGAACGAGGAATCCATTGAATTTCATGAGTTGCATTTTACGAGATCCGCATTACGCAACGCGGTTCCTTTTTTGAGACAAGACAAGCATTCACAGAATTTAACGCCTACGATCTTGTGAATAAAACAGATGCTAAAGAGATTAATTCGAATTTCATTATTTATTTAATTTACTTTCAATTTTCAAATCATTGTTTCATTAATCCTTATGGCATAAACGCTGATAATAAATGTTAAAAACAATTCGATCGGAAATATATAAATTTATTTATACAGTAATAATAGAGGAGGATGAAAATGAAAATAAACGCGTTGAATTTCACGTAACGCTTTATTCATTTTCACTTCCTATTAGCTAGAAAGTTCACATTTCCTATTAAGTAGAAACTATAAAATAAACAGAACGCTAGAAAACCAGTAATCTTATATACTCATATTTACATGCCATATTCTTCTATTCTATTTCTATTCTGACTCTATTGATTTCCGTCGCTATACAGTAGAATACTCAAATCTCTGTTTCATAAAAATGATGTCGCTTGCAACTATATATTTCGTCGCAATATCAATCGTAGATCAATCAGAATGTACGAAAACTGATTAAAATCAGTCGAACTTGTTTATGTCGGTTAGTTGAAAATTTGCTGCAACGGTTTTCATTCTTCAGACCATCGCGTACCGCGGACAGTTTAGCTACGGCTATTATAAATTGAAAAAACGTGTTGGAACGTTATATCCGAACCGAGACTGAGGTCTGCTGTCTGAGGTAATTGGTTGTTCGAACCGGCTATATAAAGTCAATCGAAAACTGAACCGCGCGGAAGTTTATCGGTTTAATTGAAAACGCATGTCCGAATGGACATATGCTTAGAGCCGCGATTGTGTCACATGTACTCGCACATCGACACGAGAAGCTGCTCGCCTGGAAAGCCGATATTGTGAAAAAATTCGGGTCCACGTTATAATCTCCCGTTGAATCTTATAAAAAAAATCCAATATCTGATATATACAGAGCTTGTCATTTCATCGATAAACTGCTGCTATATATCGCAAGCATAATAGAAATGTTTGCGCAAAGTGATTGCTTCCAGAATAAGAGAATATAGGATACATCATTTCTTTTCGATAAAATAAAGAAGAGAAGAATCTTGTGATTTAAAATTATTATAAATAAATTTGAACAAATTTTGCTGATAATTCTGTTATTGACAATTTCTTATGTCTTCATGATATTTCTATGAGGAGTTCAGATCTCAGTAAAGAAAACTAGTTCTAGTTGGAATTAACTTTTAAAATAACCATCCAAACAGTTCACGAACTGAATACTTTATGACGCGTCAGATAATTTGACGTATCATTTTGAAAGAACATAGATCTTTGCATCTAATATTAGATTCTTTCGTAATTCAAGAACTCTTTTTCAGATTGCGAGAAATCTTCTCTTGCCTTTCAATTATTCATGGGAGTTTGCGATGTGGTTCTTACCGCGCTATATTCGGCGAGTTGCTCAAAGTACAATATTTCGCGAAACCACCGTTCTGACATCGTCGAGATGTCTTCGGCAAATTGGCCCCGCGTCCTTCCGGCACACGATGCGTCGTTGCGCTGATTATATCACGACGAGAGCTCGCGCCGTACCCCGTTCTTAGGGGCGAGTGGTTACAAATGGGGCGCGCGCGTTACCTACTTTTACGACGGCATCAAGCATCCAGGAGCGGCGCGCATTCAGTCATAAACTCTTCGTGGATAATGTCCCGATCACACTCGACATCGCGATCTCAGCGTGTACGACATTTCCTCTCTCTCTCGCTCTTCATTCAGACGACCGACCCAATTCAACGTTCCGTCACTTGAATGCGAGCTTTCTCGCATCGAGTTGTCGTGGTCGTGGTCGTCATCGTCGCTGCTGCGATCGTGGAATTTCCGTGAATCGCGAGGAGATGGAAAGATAAGGGGGCGATGGAAAATACAGCAACCGCCACCGCCGCCACTACCATCACCACCGCCCCGAGCATCCCTGGCCTACGTCACATTCTGAGAATGCCTGGGAAGCTCTCCCTGGCGCACCCTTCATTGCCGGTCTGGCGGAAGGAAGAGGGCGGGCACGGAGGGCCATGTCGGAGGTGGCTGGGGGGCAGGAAATCTGATTGCCAATACATTCCATGGCCCCGCGAATTTCAAACCAATTTCCTCGGTCTATTGCCAATCACAAAGAGCCCGAAATTCTTCGCTGTCGGCTCGGAACGAAATACTTCCCGTGGTTCCTTTCAAGCGGTCGCCGTGCCCCTTTGACCTCCATTGGCGGCGCCTTGGTAATCTTCGGATACCGTGCTCTCGAGTTACTGTACTTAAATGAACGTGCGCCGGCGAGATTTACGACGACGGAAGCCGACCCGTTCCGCCGAGATTTACGTATTTCGAAGTCGATGAAATCCGCGACTGACCGAATCAGGTCAACGGTGTCGCGGACGTTCGTGTTCACCGGCATTGCTGTGCGGGGCAATGATCGAGATCTCGTGGTTTATTATTACATTTTGTTTTATTGGTTTTGCCTACTTGGCGATCGCGGTGAACGTACTAATAATCCAACATTGTGTCTATTGACTGAGCTTTCAATGATGAAAATAGATACTGCCAACGCTCTATGATTTAATGCACTTCGCGGCTGATTCTGATTGACGTTCGGATTAATGCGTGGATACATTGCCAACGAAATATCGTTTGTGGTTGAATCCGCGGCGAAAATGCCAATTTTCTCACGTTACCGATCTTTCGCGCGGGCTCGCGATGCGCACAATGCTGCCGGCATACCAATAAACGTCCGACGTGCGTTACGGATTTTGAGAAACACCCTCCATTATTCATAGGAACTTCGTATACCCGGCCGAATTACCCTTCTCTCCGAAAAGCGTCAGTTTCATCCGCAAGAACGAAACCTGTCAGCGCAACCGGTATCGAGAAAATTGATTTTGGAATCGCTCATTTCGGGACAACATGTAACTTCCATTTCTCATTCACCCCTGAAAATCCATGAATCCTTGAGCCGCTCCGCTTCTAGGCATTGAAATATTTTTGCATGTATCGCTCCGATCCCGTATCCATTTGCGTTTCAATTTTCGCGTGGAAAGAGGACACCGCAAATTTCTCCAAAAATTTAGAAGCGAGAGAACCAAAGGGAAACGTCATAACTCTGAAACGGGCTCCTCTCGCTTGCAGTATCGCGCATCCGACGCGGGAAATTTACGCCACTTTGAGAATTACCGTCGTGAAACGTGGCGTGGCATCGAGAAGCTCGCAGAGACATAGTTACACAATAATGACAGTGATACTCGCGACTCTCATTCCTTCTAATCGTTCCAAGCACGTGCAAAACGGCACACAAGTCCCTCACGTTTCCGCCGCAATGCGAGCGTTTCGCTCAGGAGTGCAAAATGATACCCGACAGTTCCCTCGACATAAACAGCTCGCGGACGGGCGAACCTTGGTTTCGACAATACTCCGATACAGTCGCACGAGGGCGGGTTTGTCCTTTGAAATCGGGAGGCGATCGCGCGACCGGGGGGAACGAACGAGCGAGCGAGCAACTTGGCAAAAACTACCCCCCGGGGAGCGACTTGC
This sequence comes from Ooceraea biroi, assembly GCF_003672135.1. NCBI lineage: Eukaryota > Metazoa > Arthropoda > Insecta > Hymenoptera > Formicidae > Ooceraea > Ooceraea biroi. Next base: position 22,086,451 of record NC_039506.1, read on the forward strand.
GAGCGGAATATGTAAACCGAGCCGAGGAAGCCAATTTCCCGGGCGCGCACGGTTACGTCGTTTTCGGTAATAATTGGCAGCATGAATGGACGGCACGGCTTGCATAGAAATGCGACGACCTCGTCGACGCTGACTGCGCGTCGGTGCGCGTATGCAGCGCGGCGCGTCGTGGCGCCGTGCGACGGTTTTCCCCCGTGTGTGTGTACCTGTATGTGTATGTATCTGTGTGTGTGTATGCGTGTATGGCTACGTCCCACCGTCCGGGACCCGTCATCTGAATTTGATTCCTGGATGCGTCTGGTCATTAGCGAGTCCAGCTGCGTGCGTGTACGGTCGTGCGTGCGTGTACACGTGTGTACGTGTCTACGTATGCGGTCCCGTCAGAGTCCATTCACGCACGCGCCACTACAAGCGGCCCGAGTGACGGCTCTCGTCATTTTCGACGGGGTGCGGGACATAGGGTGCGCGACACAGGATGAGGGACAGGGAGTGCGGAGGGAGGACGGCTTGGACTTGTCGGCTGGCAACATTCCGTGTAACGGGTTGTACACACGTATACGTGTGCGTATGCGTGTACGTGTGCATTTACACCCCCTGCACGTGGCATGCGGAAGTCGAATCCACGATGTTGAGACAGGGTACGGTAACGCCACCAGGGGTTCGCGTGTTTCTCCACGCGTTACTCTTTAAACGACGCGACGTACGTTGGCATAGTTTCCTAGGTCGCAGGGGACCGAGCGTCGCGGACACGTCGCATGCTTGTCCACGCATGAAATTTCCGCCGTCCGGCGTTTTACTCGCTTTTATCTCGCGCTCCCGCGCACGGAGCGCAAAGGAGCGTTTGCTTCGGTGGACGCAAAGGGGCCGACACGCGGGAAACGAATGAAAGAGCAATGCACGTGCTGTATGGAACGGATTGCAAAATGTTGCTGCTGTTCGTGTACAAGTATAATACATACATGAGCGCAAGCTCGCGCGGACCACGGAGAAATTGCCATGGGGAAATTGTTTGAGATTCTCTCCTCAAACGTTAATAATGAAATAATTAAGCAGCGAATACCGTGATATATTTGGCGATACCGCAAGCTGCATCGTTTTATTTATTATACGCAAGCGGGCGAAACTCTCGGATAAATACCAGCGATGATGAAGACTCTTCATTGTGTGTTCAAGTAATTATAAATTCATATACTTTCCGTTGTGTGCTGCTCTGTTTAGTCGAGACAAGCTTTGTACCGTGCACAATCAATCTCACCGCTCTTGCTCTTCATTTATATCCGCGTTAGCTCAGCGCCAGGCACATGGTTTCCAGTTCCAGGTCTTTTTGGAGTTTAAGCGCTCTTGGAAAAAGGAAAGCAATCTGTCTCTTTAGGTAGGTAGCATTTTCGGAAAATGTGAAAATCCCGGTGGATTATCGGCGACTATCGATCCTTCCATGCCGGCACATCTCGTTACGGCCGTCTTCTCCTCGAGGTAGGGACACTCGAGCGTCGTTTGTTCCCAATTTCCAGCGCAGAGACGTTTAATGCGCTTTGTGAGCGATTTGCCGAGCATTCCGTCGCCAGGTCCGGATCATTTTGTACCAGCCGGCGTAAATCTGAGCCGCCATTATTGGCGCGCTTAAAAGTGCTCACAGCACGCGGGGTAGGATGACGACCGGGGGGTAGGTCTTCGGGGACGCATTACTTTTAGCGGCTCCATTGTCACTGCGAATATTATTAGGGCATTACGGCGGCAGACGGTGGCGGATTAACAGCGTGACGGCGCACTGTTACGTGTTTCAATGGACGAGCGGGAGGAACTCGTCCGTCAATGGGGTCTTTGGGTCCTTAAGCTTCCCCTTCCGCCCTTCTCTGTCGTCTTCCGGTTTAGCGTCTCCTTAGGCCTGCGTCTCCTCCGTCGTGCTCTGTCATCTGCGCTGTCGCTCGTCCACGTCGCGTGATCATCAACTAACGACGAGTTAAACGCATCCGAGCTAATCTCAGAATAACATACCACTCGACTGAATCATATACTCTACAATGACCCCTAGTAAATTCCGGCGTCCTCGTGTGTTACCATTTCTCCAATTGAAACGCGGTTTTTAAGTGATTCCTTACGTGTTTCACGTGAAATCGTGCAGGTATAGTTTTCTGACAACGATTGTTCAAGTTACTTTTGGTTAATCTACTTAAGATGATTGGATTCGTTCGATTTGCATGCGATAGCTAGGCGCGCACTGTTCGCGTCGTTCACGAGAGCAACGAACGTCGCGTTCAATAGCGCTCCAACGAGCAACTATTGAAATTAATCGCGATCCTAAGAAGTCGTTGACATCTAATTGAGCGTGACGGCAGCGGCGGTTGTTGGATCGCGAGGTCGACTCATTATACGACTCGTCGAGGAAATTGAATCCGCACACAAGCAGAACCGATGTGATCGCTAAATGCTAACGTCATGCGTCGACCGACCGGAGTGAAAAATAAAACGCGAGATTTCCGATCCCGCGCGACTCGCTTGTTGCAACGGCTTTTTATGCATCAGTATTAAGCATTATTTGTCGATTTCAAGCCAGAAACCCGATGCAAATGTAATTCGACAAGATATTACTCATTTACGCGTTCAATGATAATTAATTTTGTGCGTAATGCTTATGCAGCACAAATATCAGCTATTTGGGGGCATCAATAGATAATCGTGAAACAAAACGTAGCCATACGTGATAATTACTGTATCCCAATGTATAATTATACGATCGGCTCTCATCATTTCGTCGTAAATAGAGTGCGAGCACCAACTATATCGAGGGAAATGCAGATGTGTCGTCAAACGTACGAAATGCATGTTAAAAATAATGAATATAATAAATCACCGTAATGTAACTTTTTTATCTTCTTCAGTTTTGTCAATTTAACGCGACAGTTGAGTCATTCCATTTCAAGCAGCATCGTTAAATAATTCCGAGATCAAGTAGAAATAATTATCCGGATCGACCAGCATTAGATTAGTGACTAGCGGCTGCTCCTTTGTTCATTGCGAACAGCAAACGTTGCTTCCGCTCCAATTACGAGTACCGCGTGCGTTTGCGACATCTCGCATCTCGTTCCATTTCTACAGGCAGCTGGATTAATGCATGGAATACGCGAGTAACAATCCCGGAGTTGACGGAGAGCCGATAGCTCGTTAGTACGTGATTGCGGTACGTTCTTCAAACGAGCGCGAAGTCACCGAGCTTCCAGAAAAATGTCGGTGGATCGCCGACGTTTACGACGGGAGTTGGGGGATAATTGGCTCGCGAGTCGGATAATTAAAAGCCAAAAAAATGGAGGAGCATCATTGGCTGCACCGATGCATGCGGTGCATTTTCGGTAGAGCGGCGCTTGTCGACGTACTGTATTATCGGAGGTGGCCAATCTTGGTTACGCCGAGCATAATAATTACTGCGGAACATTTACAAGGATTAACTGTACCTTGTCCCACCCCCAACCTTTTTTCCCTCGCGATATTACTCGCTTTATTACTTGTTCTTCCTCCAATTCCTCTCATCGTTCGTTTTGCAATCAGCAATTGCGCTACCGCCATACTTTCGGCCTCGCGAGGTCTCTTCTCTTCCATCTCAGAGTGGTTCTTAAGGTTCGCTTTTAGTCTCGCATGTGGTATTAGCTCGTAAACGAGAGATACATTGTATGGTATATTATAATATATATTATATTAAATGTGGATAAACAAGTAACAGTTATCTTGAATGAATTTAAACGAAAAATAGCGAATTTCACAAATCGCTGATCCACACACGTCGCACATTGTTTATCTCGTGAGTTGATTCCATTTTTACGTTGTATCGTTTAATTAAACTGCGCACTTTGCGTTGAACGAGATTCTTTATAGACCTGTTCGCGGGGCGAAACGCCCTATGCTTCCTTTGAGAGTGACTGCTCCATCATCGTCCCTCTCTTTGTATTTAGCTTTCTTAGACGTCCCTCTTCTCGTTCGAAGAGACTGCACGCACGAACGGCCAAGAAACCTCCAACTATAAATACGCATCCACTTTTACAGTCGGCTTGCGTCTTTATCGATGTAAACCCGACCAGTCCGGCGGCGTTTATTGCTACCGTTTGCGTGAGCCACCCCGGTCGGTATCCGAGGCCAGGATGGGTCAGTCAGTGTTAACAGGGCCGTAGAACGCGCGATCCTGTTCAACCCTTGCCCTCGCCCGGACGTGCCGTCATTAATCATTAACCGACGCATCGCCGATCAATGGCTTCCGCGCAATTAGCGACGGATGCAGCATTGCGCGAGAATTTCGAATTGTCAGACAGGAATCATGGAATTGCGCAATCTCGTCTTGAGGTGATCTGTACGTTTTGCTACGATGTAGGATATTTTCATCTTTACAAATTAATATCCTTAGTAATAAAAAGAAGAAAAGGGAAAAGCGGGAAGAGAATTGTAAGAAATGTATGTGAAAACTATTTGCATTCCGTTATCGATCAAAATTTATAATTAATTATTGTCGTGATTGTTATGTTTATAATATACTACTAGAGTTTAATATTGGAACAGTTTGTCGATTAATATATCTTCTTATGTATGAGCAATATCATCTTCCGTTCATATCATTTATCATTAAATTAATAGCAGAAATTAGGACATAAAAGAGTTTTATTTTAATCTATTCTACTGATTCCTGTTCTACCAATGGATAATAATTGATAGAATAATATTTAAACACATAGTCATTAAACATATAACATAACCAGAATATCAAACTGACCGATCACTTCAATTTCAATGGTTTAATTCTGCACAGGCGATGATGCTTGAAAATCGTCGCAGCTTCGTATATATTTAATGTTACATTTAAAAGACCGGTGCGTTCGGCGGCACGTTAACATTCATTATCCTCGCTCGCCTAACGAAAAAGCGGCATCGCGGACGCAGTTTATGATTATCGGCGACTCCCTCCGACTTCAAATGTTTCCCCGTGTGTGTCCCCGGCGGCAAGTTCTTCCGCTTTTCCTTAGCGCATGGCCCGTTTGCCGTTACTTTTACGATCAGGCATTTATCGTCCATTCCTCGCTCCATTCGCACCGCGTATATATGCGCGCGCGAGAAACTTTTCGCCGCGCGTCGTCATGCCGTGCCGCGCCGCGCCGCTCGGTTCCGCATCCGCTTTAGCCGTCCCTGAGCTCCCGTAGGACTGCCGTCGGGACTTCCCCGGCTAATCGGCGATTACGTTTTACGACGGGTTCCTCATATTTTTACGAGCGCCATTCCGTGGCAGAAATATCCTCGCTCGCGTTCCTCACGAACTCGCCGCTGGAAACGCGCGCCTAAAGATTTTTCCAGATCCGCGCGCGCAACGGCAGCGGCGCCGACGACTATCGTCGTCGACGTCGAGCATAACCGGCACACGGGAACACGAGGAAATAATAAAAGCCCCGGGTATATGTGGCGAGATACCTCCCCGACGTAATCGCGTATTTTATAGCGCTCGACGGACTGCTCGGCGGCGCCGGACGAAAATTAATTTCCACTTAATCGCGCCGATATCTTCCTCAATCGACTGCCGAGCGTAAATTACATCGAATTCTCGCAAGCTGCGAAGAGATGTATCTCAAAATACGAAATCTTTTAACTAATGGATATTTAGGAATCGCCTTTGTACTTATTTTGTCTTTTTTTTGGTCGAACCAAGAAAAATGTTTTTCTTAAAGAATATCAAAAAGTCGCGGATTATTTCTAATACTCACTACATAAAATTATTACGGCCAATTCCAGAATTCTCTGCGTTATATTCTCTTTGTCGCAGTCGTGCGCAAGAGATTATCCGTCATACCATCACGCACGTTGCACAATACGACTCCAAGCACATCTGAGCGGATCATTGAAGGGTTTCGGCGACAAAAGCGGGCGAGCCTTTGTGGTTTTCCCGGTCTCCAGAGGGAGAAGAAATCCGAAGACCGCAGCTCGCGTCGTCGCTCCATTTCATCGCTGTCAATTTCGCATACGAGATATTTCATTAGGACGTGGTCAAAAAGGAGGCGCAGGGGAGAGCCCTAGATCCTCGCGTGTCCCCAGACGCTGATCATTGCGCAGGGAGAACATCCAGAAAAGGAGGGTTTTACCCCGAGCCTTTACTCGCAGGGAACGGACGGTGACTCAAGCCTCCCCCATTTTTTCCCTCGACACGATGTGCATTTTCGCGCATTGGCATTCATCATTCTTTGCGGGCCGGCGCGTTATATGCATATATATATGAATATCATTATATCGGATATATATTTTATGGTGTATTGCAGGCTGACGCCATGACGGATCGATCGGTCGCGCGGCGGCGAGAGGCACGCGCGCTTCATAAAGTTCTATGCCGGCAGGAACAGCGGAGATCGGCAATGCACGTTTCCCCGCTTTCTCGATTAGTCCCGCAAATTTCTCGCGCACACCATGCCGCGCCGTCGATCTCGGATATGTGCAAACGCGTCCGCCCGCCTCCGTGCACCTCGAGTTCGACGTGTGAAATTAGATTGTATTGTCGGGTTGGGAATTTAGTAGGGGCGCTGGCTTACGGGGGCATAATACCGGCGAGTTCCCATGGTCTTATCGTTATTGTTCACGGTGCGTTCCGGCAATACGTTTCAGCCGGCGAGAGCGATCCAGTCGAGCGTGATTTCGATCGTGCCTTGAGCTTCTAAGTTTCAGTCGCAACCGCTTGCGTCGTTGCGTATTTTGATCAATACTCTGAGCCGAGTGGTTTACACAGTTTTGCGAAAAATAGAAAGTCAATGGTAATCGGATCTTATTTTTCTCCCTTCGAGCTATAAATCTTTGAAATTGAAGAGAATCTTTAGAATTGACAGGGAAATATATTCAAATGGCAAGTATGCTTCTTAAACAGATCTGCTAAATGTACATACTTATTTTTCTCTCTCTCCCTCTCTTCCTCCAGGATGTTTACTCTCGAATCTCTCCAGCTTTTCAATTTTAGAGTCCACGTTCCAGAACGAACAGTGTAAATACTGTTGCGCGTTTGACGGTGCATTGTCGAATGAGGAGAAAAAAATAAGAATAGAGCATGCTCGAAGTTTGGGCGTATTCCCCGTCGTTATTTGCGCGCTAGCGAAGGGGCCGAAGCGAGAAGATGATGTTTCCCGGGAGGTGCGACCATCGATAATCGAGAACAAACTCGATTACGGAGGAAATCCGTGCCCGCGAAGGTGCGGGTGCCGGGTATTCTTTTCGCCGGCGCGTCGTTGATCGATGAGCTACAAATGGCATAGGAGGGTCGTTCGATCGAACGAGCCAGCGACCCCTCCGTTACCCCTGAACCGGAATGGATGCGTTTCGGGGGTGTGCAGCTCGCGCAATAAGAAGAAAGTTAATGACGCTGCAGCGGAGAATTATCTCTCGGTTTTCCCGAGGAACGGCCGAGGGCAGGGATCGCTTTCCACCCCGAACGCGTAATACGATATCGAGGCGAGTGACGGTGGTGGAAAGGAAAAACCTTGCGGATCGTTCGCTCCGATCTCGCCCCTAAAGCTGACGTTATATCGACGACGCTGCAAACGAGCGGCGCGAGTTTCCGAGCGCGGCGCGCAATCAAAGAACGATACTAGAACCCCAGAAGGAAGATACCAGAGAACGTGGAAGAAGTTCCGTGAGCTTGATTGGCTTCACAAGTGGCCGATGGCTGATCCGAGACTCCCGCAGGAATCGCGCAAGGGTCCGGTCCGAAGGGTCGGTCCCCGGGGTACTCACCGACGCATACGCAAAGAGGTGCCTCTCCCTTCGAAAAGGAAACTTCGTATCCCGCTTGTTACGGATTCTCCCGACTGGGAGAGAACGAACGTGCGCCTCGGAAGCGCTGCGGAAGCGGAAAAGCGTGTCCGAATCAATGAGTCGGACTTTCCGTAATTGAAGGGTGGAGATCAAGCATCAAGTGCCTGATATTCTCGCTTTTTCTTCCAGGAAAGCGGCAACTACTATGTGCTTTATAACTAATGTAAGTGGTAATATGTAATAGATATAAACGAATATTGTCGATAACGAGCGATACGCTGATCGCTCGACTCCGTTGTCCGCGTTTGTTGTAAATCAGAAGCTTTCTCTGGTCTCTGGAAAGATGTTATCTTTTCGAGATCCGAAATAATAGCAAACAGAATGTGATCCTAACTAGTGAGTCCCGATGACAAATTAGATGAGCTGGTACAAACGAATAAACGATAACGTACATAAGATCTGATAACGAGAATTGACAATAATTCTCGAAAAATTTCGATTTCGCAAGAAGAGCAACCTAAAGAGAAGAACGATCTGCCATCTCTCTGATTTACGATATCTCTCGCTTACACTGAGAAAAAATGTAATTGATCTTACGAAATGTTTTGTCACGGGCTGCCAACAAAATATATACTTATTTCAACAAGTTATATATTGAAACAAATATGTAGTTCTTGGATTATGGATATGGATGTGTAATCACACATATGAGAATTATAATCCAACAATTATATATTTGATTCAATATATAACTTGAAATAAGTATATATTTTGTTGGCAGCCCGTGACAAAACATTTCGTAAGATCAATTACATTTTTTTCTCAGTGTACAATACAGTAAATATATTTATACACGTATACCATAGCTGATTAACTACAAAAAACAACTGGAGAAATGTCTATATCAACCACTACAATATCTAAAAGGCAATTACTATTGGATCTACTGGAAAACAATAAAAGAAAAAAATATTTCTTCGCCGATATTTCCGACAGAAGACCTTCTTCTTGCAAATTAAAACATCCCGCTACTCACGAGCACGACGCTCGTGGCTGCCATTTAACTTGCACCCTTCGATTGGTGCTACTGGGTTACGTGAGCGCGTCCATCGGTCACCCGAATGCCCGAGGCTGCAGGAGTGCATCGGTGATACCATCGATACTCGTGTATCGCGGCGTTCCGCGAGCACGGCCACGCGAGAAGTTCATTCGCTTACTCTCTCGCGTTTCCACCGCGCGGGTGGATGCTGGGAGGGGTAGCAGCTACACGATCGCGAGTACACGCGTGCGAGCACACACGTGGGGGTGCGCAGGGGGTTGGCAGCTGGCGCAGCGATAACAATACCCGCGGTGCTCGTATACCAGTCAGAACGCTCTGCATTCGCGCGCTCTGTACATACACGCGCGCGGACTCTGAAATCTCGAGCTGCCCTGCGGCCGTTCGTGCGCTCTCGCGTTGCTCGCATTAATCGCTCCCCCGTCTGCCTGGCTCCCCCTCGCCCCCGGTGCCACCCACCAGCACACGTATCCAGCACCCCTGTTCCGCGTTTTTGCAACGTTCTAGGAAAGGGTGGGAGATCCGGAAGAGAGAGTATATTTTCCGCTCCGGCTGAAATTACATCGACGCGATACACTCGCGCGACGATCATGTCTGCCTTCCCCGCACGCGCGCACGCCGCTGCCGTTTCTCGCTCGTGTCATTTTACTGATGCCGACAGTCCTCCGACCGTGAAGAGTCGCGCAGGATCTCGTGATACAGATCTGAGAAATGAAAGTCGAACCCTGGTATTCCTGATTTGTGTTTCGCGGTACGAAATTACGCGTGACATTTCGCCGTATTTAGAAGCGCTACGAATCACTAAAAAGAGATTAGCTGCGCTGTAAATTTATTTACAGAGTTCGTAAATAATAATCCCGTTTAGTCATCGAGATGTATTTCCAGAAGCTCGCGTATTGCACTTTCCGGAGCAGTATTAATAACCGCGAAGTGATACGGTAACCTGGCATCCAAGATGTCCATCCAGATGTCAATTTACGAGAGTTAGGAATTACTTTTATCGACGAAATTCGTGTACATCTGAAAACAATCGTTAATTCTTAGCTTAACCGGAATAACCACACACTGCGTTAAGATTAATTCATATAGACAGAAATAATTCATGTACAGCAGAATAGCTCTTGGTTTACCATAGGAACAGCGCAATTCTGAAACGTGTTTTCTAAAACAAGAAAAAAAAACACCAAGATAAACGATTTTGCGTTGCTTTTGCCCGCGATTTTTGCCTAAAATAATAAAACGAATCGACGAATCCGATGACTTCACTGCAGATATAATAAACCTCTATCGAGTGAGCGCCGATTGCGCAACTTGATCGGTTTTCACGTAATCACGTTTTCGTTTTTTGTGTAATATTATAATTAATTGTAAAATAAATGACGTAAAATTATGAAACGGCCCGTTTGTGCCAGGCGCGAGTATAATCCCGCTTTCTCGTGTGTATCACACGCCTATTTGTATCGCCGAGTTACGGCGCGTTACGAGCGGAAACAATGAGGTCAGTTATTGGCATTTTGATGACGGTTGCATTGCGGCTCGCGCGATGCAAGCGAAACCAAGCGCGAATGCTTTTTTTCTCCCCGAGGATATTACATCGCGAGGCGGGTTGCATCCCCATCTACGCTGTTACGGGGCGCACGTTTTCAATTCGGATCAGCACGGTTGGCGCGGCCGTGCCAGATTTCTATAATCGGTTGCCCATTTAGGCCAACCGGTGGACAACGATGACCGAAACGATGTCGTCGCACGTGAAAGCGGCGCCGACGCTGCTGACCGGGGGAAAATTGCCGGGCAATCCGTTTATTTGTTAGATGATACCGATACTGATATCGGAATAGTTTGTTTTATGTCGATTTTAATACTCGCCGGCAGACGAGCACTCGCAATGAGTGTCGCTCCCGCCAATTGGCCACAGACGCGCTGATATGCGGCATGACATTTGCATTCCCTTCTCTCCTTTTTTTCGTTTTTATTTTAACACTATCCCTCGTTGAGATCCGCAGAGCGCGCTTGACCGCGACCCTCGTCGCGGCGCATGCAATGCAATAATAATCGTCGGTGAGTGTACTCGATGATTCCGAATTCACGCGCGATCTCGGATCCGATATCGCGGACAGTCGTCTTTAATCCCGCGTCAGGCGGGATTCTTGTCCACCCGACCGACGTATCCAGCCAGCGAGAGAGAAATCAGTGGTCCACGTAGCTCGGAACGCAATAATCTCCCGGTGAACGCAATAATCTCCCATATCTTATACGTTATCGATATCGACGCGACGTCACTCGCGGCGCGACGATGAAACGGCCAACGACCAGCGAGATCTACGAACTTTCCGTTGCGCGAATCCGTACGTGAAATTCATTCGCGCGGGCAGACACCGGCGCGGTTTTCAATCGGCTGGCATCTATCAATCATCGAAACTCGTGTCCGCTCCTTTTTTTCCGTTATCGGCACCTCCCTCCCTCTTTCTCTTTCTCTCTCGTTCTCGCTTTCTCTGTCTCCCTTTGTCCCTTTCCTTCCTTTTTCATCGCTCGCAACGGCGCCCTTTCGCCGTCTCCGTCAACTCTCCCGCTTTTCCACCCCTGCGCGTTACCCTCCCGTTCCCCTCTGAAAATGCATCGTACAAATAAAACGTAGGCTGTGCGGCGCATATCAATGCTGTTTTTATCGTATCGGCGCGCGACAAACGAGCGCGCACGGTTCACCCTTCTTCCGTTTCCCCGTTTTTTCGAGCCATTGTGTTTTGTCCGCGGGACAGGCACCGCCCGTATCCATGTCGCCGGTGACGTAATTAGTGATTGTCGCCCATCAGATCGATAGCGCGGGCTGTGAGACGTTTCGCAGCAGACGAAGATCATGACTGATGACTGGCCTCGTCGGAATGATGAGCGGAAAAGGGATTGTTCCAGGAGCGGACGACAATCCAATAATATCCGTTAATTTTGAATGAGACTTAATTTTGAACGATTTTGTGTCAAGAGCTTTGTTCAACGAGCAGCAATAGCAGCACACTCGTACTCCTGCATCATAAAGAAATTTACGACTTTTTAGAGACAAATGTTCATATTTTATTTTGTTGACACTCGGAAAGGCACCCTACAGTTTATGGTACCTGTTACGCATAAATCTCCGACGGTTCCCCTCGGAAAAAAGGTACCGCGTCCAGCGTTTCCACGTGACTTCGTATCGATCGAACATAACTTTCCGGAATATGTAGATATGCATATCGCGGCTAGTGGCGAGATCGACGTATAAATTCTGTATCAATCTGCCTCGAATTTTATTCCATTCTCTCTCTCTCTTGCGAGCGATGCAATGTTCTTTATGGTACAGCGGAAAAATGTAATGACATAACGACTCAAAAAATTATGCAGATGACGAGAAAAAAGATCACTGACAAAATGTATTTCATATAGAAGAGCGTTTTTTTTCCTCTCTCGACTATTTCTGTCAATCGCGCGTGATGCTTATGCTTCGCTCGTGTCATCGCCAGGTATTTTCGATGTCTCGACAACGTTCCCGATTTTTAATGACTCGTCGGCGCGCGCGATTGTCGTGGATGGACGAATCCCAAGTAACAATCCCAGAGTTACTCATAATGCGCGTTCCTACACTATATGGATGCTCGTCATAGATCATCCCCCGCGTAGATATATACACGTGTAGCTACCCTCCGCGCCATATAACGCTTAACCACACACGCAATACGGTGCCACGCATCTCTCCCAGATTTTCTAGCCGCTCCTTTTGTCCCGGTTTCAAAAAGCTGAAATTTTTTTCTCCCCCGGGCGCGGATTCCGCATTGTAAGCAAATCCCGTGGGAGAGGAGGCGTGGAGGACAGTCGCGTCGGGGTATCGTCGCTGGGATTCATCCGGGGAGAGACGGGGGTGCACGAGGGTGCCGGGGGATGCGGCAGGAGGATCGAGCTGGCAGAACAGAGAGAGAGAGAGAGAGAGAGAGAGAAAGAGAGAGAAGAGGGAGAGAGGAGAAACGGAGATGACGGAGGGCGGCCGCGGTAAAACGGACGGTACACCACCGGGCACAAGAACGAAAACATTGCACTCTCTCGGCCAACAAGCCGGGGTTCGTTGTAATTAGTTCCTGCGGAGCGAGAGTTGAGCCAGCTCAGCACACAGACGCATACACACGCGCCCGTCGGCCATTGCGAGAACACGAGCGCGCCGCAGTGCACACATCGAAGAGAGAGAGAGAGACAGAGAGAGAGAGAGAGAGAGAGAGAGAGAGAGAACGAGAGAGTGAGAGGGCTCCGCGCTATTGCGGCAACGCTGATGGTGGAGGAGCAAATAGGACGCAATAAACACGGCACTACATCATCCGTGGGCAGCCCTTTATGCGACGAGACCGGGCGCGGCGCAAAATCCCTACGGACGGACCAGGGCTCCGGGCGCGCTGCATCACGATGGCGAGCGCACGAGCAAGCGAGCGAGCGAGCTTCCGGCGCGCGGACTGACAAAAAGCTGCAAACGAGTCGGGAATCAGAAGCGAAGGGGTCGCGACGAAACGCGGACCGATGGAGATAGACACGTATTCGATCATGCGTGCGGGTGCACGCCGAGATGACTTCCGCTTGTGAGATGAGGGTGTCTTCAGGAGGGTTAAAGATTGATAATACGCGATTCCGAGAATGTAACTTTGTGCTTCCCTTCATAAACCGGAACTCTACAAGTGTTTCTAGAACAGTATTTATCAGTATTAACTATCAGAGTATCTGTATTCACAGATACTTTGAGGCTTCAGACGCGAGGACTAATACTGAGGCGCCAGTAGAAATTAAAAGCTGAGGAGCTACAGGGCACTTCGCGTCTGATAAAAATGATTAGAGATCCACTTGAACGAGCAGTTCTTTCGTTCTAAAATTACGTTGATGAAGACATCCTCTTCCTCTAACGGCAACACTCGCACCGTCGAAACCCTCTCCGAGTTTATTGGATCTACACGAGCTGCACGAGACGCGCAAGTACTCGATCTCCGACCTCGCCTCTTCCGCGAAGCTTCGCCCATCTCTCGAGATGACGATGACGAAGACGAGCGCGACGACGCCGGGACAATGATGGCAGTTGATGTCGGAGCACTTGTGTGCCGCTCGTACATACGAGTCGTCGCTGAAGCAGAACGACGAGCTTTCATGAATGCGGCGATCTTGAGATAAACAATCGGCGCCATTGTATGTAAAGGGGAGACACGCATACGAGTCAACGGCAGCGTTCCTCGCGTGTACTCGTGCGCGTCTTTGCTCTTTCCTTCTTTCTGCCTGCGCGCTCCGCTCGTGCACTCTCACGAGAATCACATCGGCACAGTGCCTGGCTTGTGCCGGTCCAGCTGGTCGCGATTGAACGGTCTGCTGATCCTTCGCGGAGAGAGAGAAAGAGAGATGGAGAGAGGGAGCGAGAGAAAGAGGAAAAAAGAGAAACTGGCCACTCTAGCGGAGTGGCTGACGCGGACAAATTGACGGCGACGATGAATTTACGAGATTGACGTAATTGTCGGGAGCGCGCGCATACGCGTTTTGATTCCGAGCTGAACGACAGCTAAAACGTTGCCAGCCGAGTCGTTGAAAACTGGCTCGCGAAACATCCCCGCGTCGGTCGCCATCGCGCTGCCTAGTGGGAAGCGACTAATGTTCGATTACGGTAATGACATATCGATCACAGTGATATAAAAGCGCCGGCACTTGATAATATTCGATTCGTGGTGATTAAACCGTTCCCAGTTTTAATTCGCAGCGAGCTAAATCAGTCGCAGAGAGCCTTCCGTTACGCTGAGAATTTTTGCGATCATTGTAACGCGCGTGTGTGATTATCGTCTCGTAATTACGAGAGCTCTGAACGACGACGACGTATACGGGACATATTTTTCGTGACGTCGCGTGTAATCATCCGTATAATCATCCGTATTCAGGAAATCTGGTCTTCCTTCGGGATCACGATGTAATCTCTCGCGCGATAATCAACTCGAAACGGATGGCTTAAATACACGTCGAGTCATCATACTTAGCGGGATGGACATCTTTTAATATTCCCTTCAGATTAGACAAACTGATACTGACGATGATACCGAGAAAGAAATATGAAGGAGTGGATTGAATCCAGTTATGAGATCTCTGGGGCTTATCTCCGCGCGGCAATTCGGCTTAATTAATCCTGCTGCTGGCAGACGTCGCGAACGACCTCGCGCGTTCAAGTCATCTCTTAATTAGCCAACGACAATGCCTGCTTGATAGCCTTACGTGTCGCAATTAACACGCCCGCGAGGTGATTACCACGAAGAAACTCCGCAAGTTCTCGCGCGAATGCAGACACGCGTACGCGAGGCGTCTCTGAATGACATTCGCAGATATTTCGTAGGATCCTTGAAAGGCTTCATAATGATGGTCTTTAAAACAAAGACTACCGACGTCGGTTATTTACTCGTCGCAGTACGAAAAGTCGCTGAGTGAATCTGCCTAATAATAATTAACGCTTCATATAAACAGCGAGAAAATAAATTTGTGTAAAAATATATGGAGAGATGTATTAATAAAACAGAATGTTGAAATATTAAAGATATATTCTATTGATATAACGCGAACGCGCTTAGTATGAAATTATCTTTTCATTACTTTATCATTTATTATTATCTTGATATTAAAAATTAATGTGTCAAAGCTGAAAACATATTCTTGCTTTAAAACGGTTTTACATATAATATAAGGAGAAAATGTTATCAACTCGGGTAATAATAATAATTCACAGCTTTCATTTTATGCCGCACATTGTAACACATTATAATAAAAATGTGGATAGAAACATTATTACTGTTAATTAATATTGAAAATATTGATTTTATACATAATTGCTATTGTTAAGCTTAAATTAATAATGTGCGTTACTAACAGTTAATGAGATGCATTGAGACGTCGGTATCGAATATCCATTATCAACACGGTTATAAATAGCCGGCCTCTCATCGCACCTTCGCTTTTGTGAAGGTCTTCCATTCTCTGCTCGCCTGTCTCATCGGATTACTATGATTTGAGCTTAGGAATGATTCATCTTCTAATTGCATGACGGGCCACCCTCTCGGGCTGCCATAATCAAAACTCCGGTCGCTCATTAATCACCTCGGTCGCCGCGATCCGCCGTGCCAAAGGTGCAAATGCCTCGATGAATTGTCGTTCGGAACAGGGAAGAAAGAAGCACAGGGATGAGGAGACAATGGCGCGGAATGTTATACACCGTTTTCCACCCCGAGATTAATTTTTTAGCCGTCGAACAATTTATCATCCCGGGAGTTCCTTCGCGCGATCAATACTTAAGTCAAAGTTGAAAGCCGCATTGTCTTGGAGATAAGGTGTCGCGAAAATCGATTTATCAAGAGCAACTCCCGCGAAAATCTGGTCCGCTGCGGCATCAGCGTTAATTACAACCGCGTTCAATCGAAATTTCGGCAAGAGTGATTTTGTCAATTTAAATTTTACGTTATTACGCTTTTTTTTTACGTTCGCACACACGCAGAGCGTGCGGCACGGTCGATCGCGTTTCATGTGAACGGACGAATCGCGCATCGTTTTCTCGCGATTTGCTATCCTCAGGGAAATATATAGCCATTAGTCACGCCATAATAAATGCTATCAATCAATCCAATCTGCCTATCTAGTCTGTATTATTTCACTATCTTTTTATCTATCCGCGTCGGCCTATCGCATCGGCTTCCTCGCGTGCTCGCGGCGACGTCGATTTCACGATTCCCCCGATTCGAGTACTGTAGGCAACTTTCGAGTCAAGCGGCTGTTTTATCACCGCCACAGGATCGCATCGATTCGCGGATAATCGTAACGTGCAGCTTAAGTATACTCGACATTTTCGTTTTTCCTGACGTGTCTACGTAAAACTGATGAACGCCTTCGTTCCGCGCGTTTATTTTGCTCAAATTATTGAAAATTAATATGATTTACGCGTGTGCTAAATAGTATAATACATTAAATGTAGCAGTGCAGCGATAATATTTGTTGCGACATAACATTGCATAAATGTTATTCATCGATCCAAGTGAGACGATTCGTCCTTTCGGCTTGGTTCTCTTTCATTGCCGCAAAAAATCGACTTTCCGAATACTTTTCTAGAATTTCCCAGACCTTTTTCGCGGTTGCAAGCCAACAACACGGCGGAAAACAACGCATATTCACGAAACACGCACAAGCAGGTGCAGCGACAATGGAAATCGCTGAGCGCAGCTGCGCTTAATGAGTGATGGATCACGGTATGCGCTTTACAACGCCTCCGCGTCAGTTGCGCAATTGCTCGTGCTCGTGCCAGATTTCACACCTGTCCGACGCTTTTAGTCAAATGCTCCTTAACCCTTTGTCTCGTTTAAACTAGTCACGAGCACGGATACCTACTACGGGTGTTTTGGTCCAAACGTGCGACTCGCATCGATGCACTGACGAAATAGGATTAATGATCGCGCCGTTTCGCTCTTATAAATATTAATTTTATCCTGACGTCACTGGAGATCAACATTAGTGTCGTACTTTACGCGAACGACGCGACGTTACGTCTATATGAAATCGAAAGGGACGTCTTGAAAGATCTTTATCAAATTCGTTCGACTCCCGTCTTTACAAAAAGATTCAGCAAATTATTTTTTATTAAAAAACTCGGTCACATTACGTGCTTAGGTTTTATCTATATTTATACATACGAATGAGACACGTAGGTAACATTATTCTAACTGCCACCGTGTGAAATATTATTAATCTCAACGACTGGAATTAAGCGCATCGAAAAGTGGGAAAAGATGAATTCATCAAATTTATTAAAGGCTATTTAATTTTTATCGTTCGCTGGACGGGGAGGACACCGAGCGGATGCGATGTGAGAGTCATTATTTACAAAGTGTTTATTGCATTCGCGATTACATCACGAAATTGCAATTTTATTGTCGCGTTGCGTCACGGGTCCACGAAAATAACGTTTCTGCCAACGAGAGAGAGAGAGAGAGGAGGGGGGGGGGAAGACAGAGAGAGAAAGAGAGCGTGTACACCTCGCCTCGGGGCACGGCGGAATGCGTACGGTCGAAAAGTTTCGTTAAAAGTCTCGTAAGCCCTGATGGGATCATCCCTCCGTAATCACAGCTATTACCTTGAGCGCGCTTGTGTCGGCGCGCGTTGCACATGTACGAAACGATGCCCCGGGCAATCGATAATCCGAAGTGAGTAAAGGTGAAAAGGGGTAGGTGCGAAACGAGCACCGAGGGTGAGTGGAAGGTTTTCGCGGATAATGTGAGAGGGGTGGCAGATTTTGTTCGCGCCGAAGATGAGAGCGAATCGAACGCCGAAGGAGGAGTGCCGACAGGTCGCCCGGCCTCCCCTCTTTCCTCCTCCACCCCATGCGATAATATTTTGTGTAATACGATCACTCCGCCCCGCGCCTCTGGCCGTTTCGCAGCGGTAATTGAAGATACTTTAAACATCTTTAACGTTTTATTATAATGATGCAAGGAGCGTCCGCGTCTGTGATGTGCCATCGGAAAAGCTTGTTTTCAATGTGAAATATTATAAAATATGAATACAAGATTGTTATTTATAACTACATCGTGCAATTACTCAAGTGACAAGTAAGAAGCTAATATAGCAGTATAACATGAATTTTTGAAATTGGAACTGCGCGGGGCAATAATATTGGGTCGTCCGGAAAGTTCGTGCCGATTTTGAAGGAAAATTCAAAGGCAACATTTTTTTATGTCGATAAATATTTATTGACTTATGTATGCACCGTTTTGTTTCACAACCTTTGTCCATCTTTCACGCAACTGGAAGATTCTATTCTCCCAGAACTTCTTAGGTTTCTCGGCGAAAAACTCCTCAAGGTGGTTTTTTATGTCGATCAAAGAGTTGAAGTTCTTGCCGCTAAGAGAATTTTGCAAAGACCTAAATAAGTGAAAGTCTGAAGGTGCAATGTCTGGTGAATACGGTGGGTGAGGTAGCACATCCCAGCCAAACTCCAACAATTTTTGTCGGATAGTCAAAGAAACATGAGGTCTGGCATTGCCCTGATGGAACACGACGCCCTTCCTATTAGCTAATTCTGGACGTTTTTCCTGAATCGCTGTCTTTAATTCGTCCAGTTGCGAGCAGTACTTATCTGCATTTATCGTTTGGTTGTGTGGTAGGAGCTCATAATATAGGATTCCTTTCCAATCCCACCAGACACAGAGCATGAC
The DNA here is from genome assembly GCF_003672135.1 of Ooceraea biroi. Classification (NCBI taxonomy): domain Eukaryota; kingdom Metazoa; phylum Arthropoda; class Insecta; order Hymenoptera; family Formicidae; genus Ooceraea; species Ooceraea biroi. The sequence continues at coordinate 22,105,486 of NC_039506.1, forward strand.
TTTTTTTGGATGAAGGCCGGCTTTCGGAGTGGTTAATGCTGGTTCATTTCGCTTACCCCAGGATCTTTTTCGTTCTACATTGTTGTAAATGATCCATTTTTCGTCACCCGTCACTAATTGCTTCAAAAATGGTACGTTTTCGTTGCGCTTGTACAGCGAGTCGCAGATGGAAATGCGATCCATTAAATTTTTTCGGTCAAATTATGCGGAACCCATACATCATAGCGACTTACGTAACCAAGCTTCACTACATGATCGTGGACAGTGGTTTTAGATATTTTCAGTATCTCTGCTAATTCACGTGTCGTGTAGCGCGGGTTATTCTCGATCAGTGTCTTGATTTGGTCATCATCAGTAGTAGAGGATCTGCCTGAGCGTTCTTGGTCTTTAAGGTTAAAATCACCAGCTCTAAACTTAGCGAACCACTTACGTACGGTTCTTTCAGCTAAAGCGCCTTCTCCGTAAACAGAACATATCGAATTTGTTGCTTGTGAGGCATTTTTGCCTTTCCGGTAATAGAAAAGCATCAAGTGTCTAAAATATTCTTTGTTTTCTTCCATCTTCAAAAGAGTACAAAACTGACACGAATCAATTTATCTGAAACAACTTTTTTCCTAAAGATGCGTTGAAATGTCACCTTTAAGCATATGTATATAAATCGTATGTTTTCAATAACATTGATATATTCAGACATGTTCCAACGCCATCTATTAAAAATCGGCACGAACTTTCCGGACGACCCAATAGAATATTACTTCGTTGTTTCTAATGAATTAGCGCAAGATGACAAAATCGACGAAATGTATTTTTGCAAACAGGATTGAAATATTTTATAAATCTCTCCATCTCTCTATACGTGTATACGAATTTAAACATTCAACTGTATTAGTATTGTTGCAGTCTGTAGAATTTTGGGGTTGCAGTCTACGCTTATCAGCATATTAGGTTACTTGGTTATTTGGATGTCGGATTATGCAAATTTCCAGGTATTACTATCTGCAATCGATTAATTTACACGTATATTGTCATATTACGGCGGGAATATTCGGCTAGCAAATAGCTTCGCGACCAAATAAAATATGGTTGTGACAATTTCAAAATCATTATTAAATATACGAAAAAAGAAAACATGTTCGAGTTTAGAGAATTGTATCTTACGATATTTTTCGGCGCGATACATGTCCTTTCTTTTGCTTTCTTTAGTTTATCTATTTTCACTCTTCTTCAGGAGCTTTTTTATTGTTTTTTTATTTCCTTTATTTTATAAAGATTTTCTGTCAGTATTTTTCTTATTCAATCTTTCTGCCTGTCTTCTTTTCTTTCTTTTTTTGCTGTATTTTAAACTTGAATGTATATTTTAGACTTGAATGCTCTCCTCCTTTGGCTACTCGTGCTCGATGAAAATGTTTTCTTCTTTTAACTTCTCCCTTCTTCTATTAATTTCTGTTTTTCATTTCGCTCAGCTCATTTTTACTATTCTCATCTTCTTTGCTCCTTTTCCGCAGCGCAATCTGACCTATTCCGTCTTCTACATCAAATTCCCTTTTTAGCAATTCTCTCATCTTCTTCTCTCCGTCTGCATTTTGTAGCTCCATGCCGTTAATTATTATGTTATCCCTTCATACTTTTCTTCGTTCTCTAATCTTCTCTTTATTCTACTCAATTCAGATCTCATTTTCATCTTCTCTTCATTCGCTTCTCTTCTTCTTTTCTACTTGCTTTTCTTCTTTTGTCTCAGCTCTTTTACGATTTAATATTCACTCATTTTTTCTGCCTTTCTCTCCTCCACGACTTTCTTAAATCCGCAAAGTAATCTTTACGAAAGAATCGCCAGGGTGAAAAACTCTCGTTTCACACGACTAAAGTGACGAATAATTCAGTTGGAGTCTTTTATTACATCATCGTTATTTCGACAGGATACGCAGAAATATTTTCCGTTAATCTGTGAAGATTAAGCATGCTAATCTTTCTTTCTTTCGACAATGTTATCTCTCTTCCATACGGAGAATAGCAACAAGGACTGTTGGTATACACGACAGATCGGGCGACCGAAAGAGTGGAAGAGGAAGAAAACGCTCGCTGCTTGCGTATCAGTCGCGATCTATCCCTGAAACGCGTAAGGATACAGTTTCACACGTGCGAAATTCTTCGCCTACCAAATGTATAACGCGCCGCGTCGATCATACGCGATGTCATTACACGCATTACTAATATTACAACGCGCGAGTGCATCGTCAGAAATGTATCCAGGAACGTTCGCGATAATGGATACAACAGAACAAGCTAATACGCGACGCGAATCGGCCGCGCCGCAGTCGCCGTCCCTCGCGATACGATACTCGCAGCTATCTTCACTACGCTACCGATTCGCGCGGCTCACGGACATCTTTACGAACTTTGCTGTCGATTGTCTTGTGTCGTAGTAAGTTCAATGCATATTTTAACTTATTCGAGTGTTAATTATAACGCGAATCTCTTGTGAGCGAATCGTGCGCTGTCTGGTATGACGATTTGATTGGATATCGCGGAGATACGAGCGCACGAGTACGACCGGGCGTTCCTAACCTTCACAGCGGGTTCTCGAGCTCTCGTTCTCGCGATCACGTACGCGGTATTTGCAGTTTGTAAAGGATAGAAGAATAATAAGCTGTATGTAATTGATAGACGCATATTTTGCGTTAAACTTTAATGGACAGATTGTTGCAGGTATTACCGTAAAGTCAACGTGAATAATGAATACGGCGTGGACAATATTCCGTAGTTGTACATTGTGGAGAAATCTAATCAGAAAAATTGTCTTTTTTCGGGTGTTTATGAGGTGAGCTTGCGGCCGGGCGGAGGTAAGTCTATAATTTTCCTAATTTGATCGTTTGCGTATGCATTTTGATGTATATTTGCGCACGCATCGAAAACTGTGAAATATTTATTTATCAGGTTGTCCCAAATACCCAGATTAAAACCACAAAGAATTAATACGGTCATGTACGCGTTCCACTTTATTGAGTTTCCATTTTGAATTAAATTTTATATATTATATAATAATAAAGTTTGTGTATATAAAGCAATCATTTGATTATAACTTTTGATAATTGAATATTCGATTTTCGTTTGAATAGTTCAACGTACAGTACCTCAGCGGCTAATTTCGACAAATATTTCCTATCTTTGAAATTGTCCGCAACAATGAATACAAACTTGAGCTTACGTGACCTCACGCGGATACGAATCGTTTCTCGCAAACATCACAGTTTGTTCTTGAGCGAATTCTGATATTTGCGATATCTGATATTTGCGATATCTGATATCAAGTATTACAGCAAATTATTACCTATAGTATAGTAAGTATTAGATTATGTTATTAACATTATTAAAATGATTATTGTGCATAGTCAATTATTAATCATTATAAATGTGCATGCGATCACTTTATTCACACACAATAACAATTACATCGTGATATAGTTCTTTGTCGAAGTGAACATTATATTTCGTGCAATTAGAGGTACAAATCAAAGCAATAATGAATAAAAATAATCTTGTTTTACTTTTATAGTGAGTTGGTCAATAACATGTTTTTATTTTTGGAAGTAAATCTTTCTTCGAAAGAATATCTTTCGAAAGGTGACATTTCAAAATTGAAAAACAGTTTGCTCAGAGAAACGAAAAAGTTCTGCGAGGGTTGCGATATCATGAAATTGATATATCGAAAAGATGACTTAAAATTGTGGAATAAAGTGATGCATACATTAGTGATTAAAAGTAATTTAAATATAAATATTCCTTCTTTGACTGAGGCACAAAAAACAAAGGGCAATTATTAGTCAATTTATTATTTTTTAGTAACGATGAAAAATTGACTGGCAAGAGACGCATATTGCAAGTATCATTTAACAGTGAATATTTGTTAACCAGCCAATTTCGAGCGTGAGCTCGTGGGAATTTTGTTTCTTACATTAATATATATTGTACATCTTATTATTTTATTTTATTTTATTTTGCATTAATATTTCTATAAATAGTTAATGAAATCATTACAATTTAAGTTATTAAAACCGTTATATTCTACTGATAACATGATCAGCGCGCGTGATTGCAATTAATCATGTCTTCGTAACGTTATTGCATCGGGAATATCATATTTTGTTATCTGATTTGACTTCCGATGATTTGAAGTCATGTTTTTTGCCAGTTTGATTTCGATGTTTCGTGAACATTTCAATCTCTATCAGAGAAAAAAATAACCTGATATTTGATACTGATCATATTTTGTCGCATGAAGTAACCATATTTTTGCAAACAAGCGTCCTATTTGGGAATACCAATAAAGGAGTTACAGCTGTCAATCATGAATTACTGAGGGGAAGAGGCGGCCTAGAGGGCATCTGGCGATGGAGTAATCGTGAGGTGAATAATTTTATATGCAGACAATTATATAAATATTGTTAAAGTGATACAATGTTTATTTTATATATTTCATATTTTTTAAATTAAATAAGAGGGTGTGGATTAAAATCAAAGAGGATTAACATAATTTGCATGCATCTCTATTTATTAAATTTACTTTTAATTAAATTAGATTAAATCTAATGGATAGGATTTCTGTTTTAGGTTTAAGAAACAAAATGTGGTTTGAGAGTCACGGTTATTTTGGTGAGTAATAAAAGAAAAACAATTTTAAAGTGATGGATATGCTTGTTTTATTGAAATCAGTGCAATACCATTTTGGTTTTTAGTAGACACTTTTGTATGTTTGTGCATTGTTAAGTGAACAGTGAAACAAATCAAAAATCATAATTTTCTATTCTGCGTGTTCATCAAAATTTGTGTCCATCTTTTTGAATACAATACTTTTATTATAAACATTTATACATTTTAATGTATTATTTTCAATTTCATAATTGCAAAGAAAAAAGAGTGTAAAAACAATAATTATTTAACGATAAAAACTTGGTGTTTATTTACAGATTGAAAAATATTACAGTTTTCAAAATATACATTTAATATTGATTTATTTTATTGTTTCACTTAACAATATAATATTCCCTCATGGGTACGCATGATTATGTCACCAACTGATACGACCCTTGAACTTTCGAAGCTCGCGAACTACGTCAAATTCTGCGCTGAATTTCGGAATACTTTAATAACGCGCTAATAGATTATTCAGCTGCGCAATATTCAGTTTTCAGATTAGAGAAATACACAGTTAAAGAAAATTATAAATACAAATTTAATTAAATTTAATTAATGAAAATATTATAAAAGTTATCATTAACAAATTGGTAAAATAAATTTTCAAGCTTGAGAATTTCGTGTATTTTATATTTTGCTGTTATTTTACCCGGGTAGTAGTAAATTTTATAATTATTTTCATCAATTTGATTCTTAGTATTCCATTTCTATCATAGTTTGAATTTTTTGCGTCTTTATTATAATCACAACAAAGAAGTACAATTTACAATAGTTATAATTATATTTTGTTCGCGTGTATATTAATAGACAACACACAATCATCGCGTTCAATTATTTTCAATTTTCCACGATTTTTACGAGATTAGATTTTATAGAGACGTTTGTTTAAACGAGATCCGCCAACATATCGCGCATCAACCTTCGCAAAGCAGATCAGATTTCCTCAAAGTATCGCGGAGCAGACTTTACAGGAATATCCAGGATCTTCGCATTGCATCAAAGCATTATGGAAGCACGTCTCGCCATCGTCGCATGTGAAGATTTTATATTTTTGACAATCATGTTCGCATACGTGTTAACAAATTTCGGATTGCTGCAGTTCTCGGTCCACAACTTCATATTCTTCTCGCGTTCCGCGCCGCGAGTGAAATACAGTGTAGTATCGAAAGTAATAAGTATCCATTTAAAACATTCGTAAATTTCGTCTCGCTTAAATATATGTTAAACACCACTAGAAAGACATTATCGCGTCGCGAGTGTATGTGTGTGAAATGTGCAATGGACAATGGATGCACCACAAGGAAAGTGCAACGATAAATCGGAGCTGTACGAGGTTCCACATGCGAGAGATTCCAGGCTGATTCCGTTGGTGGACCGCGATGGACCCCGAGGGATTTCATCGCGCATTGGTGAGTGTTTTTATTTTAACGTTCGTAGAGTAGTGATAGTGCATGCGTAGTTTATAAATTGCACTGATTTCCAACTAGAAAATGAAAAGCAACTATATCTTGTAAAATCGGCACTGAGTTTCGCTAAAATTAGACTTCGAGACATTCGACATAAACACTCATTTATTACATATCGTTAAAAAACATATAAACATCATAAAATTATATATGTAAACATTACTTGAAATTAAGTATTTTCGCAAATTTGGTCGAAAGTTGCAAATCCTCGCACTCGAATAAGTTAAGGACAAGTGCACACTTGCTTTACCAGTGTAGTTGTAAATCCTTCCGACTGCTGGTGAACTTTCCTGTTTACGTATTTAATGCCATTCTATCAATTGCAAATTCTTTTATTTAAAATGTTCCGTTACTCTATCTCTTTATTTTCCCGATAATTCCTCATTAATTCCGCCGGGGTTATTCATCTCTTAGTCTTCATTTATGCGAAAAGTTTGCACTACCTCTGAATATCATTATTCGCGCAGTACCCCTTTCTCTCGATTCCCCGGGCGATTTGATTCCATTGTTAAAGAAGAAACGGCTCTAAAGGAAACTTCCTTGTATCGTAGTCTAGCAAGCTTCTCAGACGAGAACGTACACAGGATAGAACAGTAACTATTACCATGTGAAATGTTTCTGGAATAATGCAAGCTGGAGAGACATGCTGTAAACTGAAATTTTTCGATTCAAAGGAAGACAACGGTGATGAGTTGACATTTCTTCTTTTTTAAACGTACTTTACTTTACGTTACTTTATTACTTATTATTTCTCATTATCAATATATGTAATATTGTATATATTACGTTTGTTGATGTGTTGCTAAGGGCCACCCGCGCACAAGCTTTTCCGTAACGCGTTACGTTACGTTAAGTACTGACTTTAAACTTAGGCCCATATTTAAAATTAAACTTTGGTCAAAGAAATACGTAACGTAGTTGAACCTAGCAAAAGTGTGATACGTTACGTTTTTCTTTGTGCGTTGACCGAAGTTTAATTTTAAGTACGGCCCAAGTTTAAGATTAATATTTAACGTAACGCGTTACGGAAAAGCTTGTGTGGTGGCCCTAACGCGCGAACGGTAACCGGGAACCGGAATCCCGGAATTGGAAACCCTATTTACAACTTGCTTTGCGTATTTTGATGGTATAATAATTTTTACGGTATAAAATTGCGCGATATATATACAACACAATACAAATAAGGAATTGAATATGATTTATATTTTGCGACTTTAATAATATCTTTCTTGAAAGATTCCGTTTTCACGGAAATCCTTCTGCACAAGTTTTGTGGTACGACAGCGATATTATTATTTAGTAATAGCGATTACGGAACGATATGAGCAAAATGAGGAGGTTATCGATGGATTGCGGTGAAATGAGAGCTACCGCGATGCCAATCGTGGTACACACGTTAATTATTTATCGGAGCATCAATGTTACATCAATCTATTGTACTTACGCTAGGAAGAGGAATTATAGATTCGATTATATGGCCATCCTGATAGATTCGAGAACCAACTCACCTGTAATACAAAGATAGATTGTTTTCATTAGATTAATTTATTAGGTCATCAACTTGTAAGTAATCTAGGTCGCTTCTAAATGGAATTAAACTAAAGACATACTTATGATAACATAACAAGCTGGTCATGTATTAATTTTATAGCAGGATAGGCAATCTTTAAAAAGAAGGAAAGATCAAAATTCTCGAAGATGATTATCAGTCATTTTAAGCAAAACTATTCATACATGTTCTTTCGAATTGATATTTAGGGATTATGAAAGCCAGTTCAGTACATTGATAGCATTTTCTAACTGCGTGAAAAGACAATCTTAATATTTTCGATAATAAGTTTTGTATTATTTTCATAGTAATTGTACAAGTAGTTTTAAACAGACTGTATCTCTTATAGTTATATAATACCTCTTAACTCAGATTTATTAAGAATAATAATCAAAGTTTATGATATAATCGGCAGTGCCGTATCATTTCATTCAATACATTACAACCGCTAGAATGTCTCAAACTGTGATCAACAAATGATCACTGTGTAGACACGCAATATAAGCTGCTTCGGAGTTTCGCGATACGTAACCGCGATACCCTTAACGCAGAGTCACTTCCGGTGAGTTTTAATCAGCGTTACAGATTCGAAGTTTCAAGTCCGACGTTCGCGGCTTTGATCAAAACTTGGCGCCGCAAGTGTTTTCGCACGTTACGCGCGTATGGTTTCGCGTTAATTTCTGCTACATCGGCGAAAACGGTCTTTAATGAAAACTCGTCGATGGATGCACGGGCGCGGCGTAACGCGATTTTAATATCCTCCTTTAATTGGGGGACGAAACTATTAATTGCCACGAGGAGCAGCAAATTCATCTTTGCGCTCGAGCGGAGTGGCGGAGCGGGCGGGCGATGAGGGTGGGGACGGGCGGTATCGCGGTCGAGAGAGGCCGCGTGTTCCGGGGGTTGCGTCCTCGCACAGCCCTTGGCGTCGTTTCAATCCCTCTCGTCTCCTCATCTCTCTCCTCAACCCCGCAACCATCGCGCGTCCTCGTTGCCCTCTCGCCCTCCGTCGTCGCGTTCCTCTCACCCGCTCTTCTCGACCAATCTCCTACCTCGGCACTCCGCCTCGCGGGCGCATATTGAAATATAATTAGGGGTGGTTTAATAAGCGACGGTCTGCGGCTTTCGCTAAGTCTCAACAGCGTAAGCGGCGGCCTGTTAACCGATACGTCGGCCGTGTTCCCGTCTAACGAGCTACGGGGGCTGCGCGAGCTACGTGCTCTCGTTGGCTTTGCTGCGGTTACATCGCGCCCCGGTCACGCAAGTAGACGTGAAACTGCAGCGCGCGTATGCACATGATGCGCGTGCTCTCCGAGACGAATCGCCGGATGCTTCGTAACATATCTCGAGGCGAAACCTTATATTCGCGCCCCCGCGCGCGCAATACCCTTTCGCGGGGTTATCTTTGCTGGAGATTGCGGATTTGCATGAGTCCGTATATCGTTTTCGTGGAATCGCCGCGACCGGAAATGCAGTTTGTTTGTGGCGAGATATCAGCTTGGCGAACGACCGCAACGATAAACAGCTCGAGCTATTTATTCACGAATAATTGCTCAGTACTTTATCTAGAGTGCGACGCTAGATAATACGTATGTTACGCATCTACATTGTTTATTTCGATCGTACGTGTTAATGAATCGTTGATCTCGTCGTTGGAAGCAGATCGCGACGCGCTGCCAGGTTTATCAAACGATTTCCGTTTGGCGAGTGGATATCATCGCGAGACATTCGCGCGACATCGCAGTGCCTCCGGACGCGAATTTTACACCCACGACGCGCGTACAACGCGACAAATCGACGCTCGTGATGATAGCGATGGGAAATCGTGCCAAGTCAGACACTCGATTCGTGCGACTGAAGTTCCTTGGACTCGGCGCGCTCGCGAGCGGAGAAAACTTTGCCGGCACGCTCGTCGATCGTAAGAGCCATGAGTGACGCGTAATTACTCGCATCCGAATAGCAGACAACCGGGATTGAAGGGTACCGGCGGCTCGGAGTGACAGAACGTGTCAAAGTTAAGCGCGCGAGTGGAAAAAGATCGTGACACTAATTGCTCGAAAGTATATAGACTGCCTCGGCATCGGGACTCGCGCGGGAAACTCTCGCGCGTTTTAGCCGCGTGAGCACGCTCCCCATGCCCGTACGCATGGCGGGATAAAAATAAAAAACGACAGAGGGAAGAAAGTGAAATAATAAAAGCGGGATGGCCCTACGCTCGTGCGGAGCCGGTTAAACGAGTTAAATTACGTCATCGCGTAACATCGCCGCTGGGCGACACATTAAATCCGTGTAAAGTGTATTTATTCGACAATCGAGTCTCTCACGAATTTTCCAGCGTATATTACAAAAGCGCAGCACAGTTTCGCGCGCGTTCCAGCATCGACCAAGGCATTACGGTCCCCATTTCTTTAAACGAAGAGCGTACGCGAGGAATGTTACTCATACATTTGACGTTCGATCGCGTCTAGAAGAGACAAGAAAAAGCGAGAGCAATTAACAGATCGCGTTTATTAACAGATCTCATCGTATAGCGGACCTCGTCGATTGTCTTGGCGCGTACAATGCCTCGTTATTTCGTCGGGATTTCGCGGAGCAGCTCGGCTGCGATCCTTCCCTCCCACGGCATAAAACTGGCGGACGTTACGTCGTGGATTAATCGCCAGAACGGAAATCGTTTGGCGCTAGCGGCAGTGACGTGCAGCTATCCAGCCGTCTGCTACGGTCTGCTTGCCTCAACACGCCGGAAGGTTACGACCTGTGGCAAGGGTTGGTGCATAAGCGCCGAGAGAGAGGGCGAACTAGGGAGAAGGGTAGGAAAGAGCGGGGGAGGATCAAAACGGAGAGAAAGTCCCACCCCCGTCGTCTGCAGGCACATTAAATAGCTACCACCGCTGCAGCCTCAGCTACAGTACGTTTCTCGGGCGCGTTGCACTACCCCTCCCAAAAATTCATTACTCTGTGTAATAAGGACTAGGCGAACGTAACAGCTGATGCGATCTACAACCATTGAACTTTGTTCGTATCAGCTTCGTGTTACGCATATTACGCTTAATTTAGCGAACAAGTTTAATTGCCTTCCATATGAACTGTCGGTTAAAAAAAAGTGTCATTCTATTTTTTCTCCGTACATTCGTGATTTTATCGAGGGATTATCTGTTTAACCCTTACGTTACGGCTGAGCTAGGCATAGAGCTGTACCACTGGAGAGCTCTAGTGTTCCTTGAAGGAACCACTTTATGAACGTAGCTTGGAATTAACAAAGCAATTAAATTGACTTCAGAAATATTGTTTCCTAAATCCATCCGAATTGCACTTTTTCTTTTTCTTATGATAATAGTGCTCGATCCCCTAATGAGTTTGATTCGGCCAACGACAAGTGTCCCTTGAAGACAAAATCAGACATCTCGTAGACATCTTTCCATTGGTTGACGTTCTTAGGCCCCTTAAAATGGCGAAATCAATCAAAGTGTAGCGGGAAACTAGAGAACTCTGCCGCGGAGTACAAATGAATGATATTAGTACGGTGATCGGTTTCGAAATCTTCAACTATGTATTTCATCGTATCTATAATACGTTAGTATAAAATAACAGTTTTGAATGCGAGATAAAAAAGAGAGCCACTATAGTGACTTTTCGTCCTAAACCGTCGCTGAGCGGAAAGCTAATATAATGACGCGTAACACTTAAAGGGTTAATAGGAGATAGAGATCAAAATTTTCTTTTATGTAATTTGCGTGATTTTAAACGCGCTCTTCTACTAATTAAAAGTTCAGTTTCTCTTGTCTTTCTTATCTTTCGTGCATCGTTAAATGCCGGAAAGACGGAGGGAAGGATAGGGGTAGTAAAACACACGGTAACAACGATCTATTATTCCACGGATAGTTGCGCGTCTAGTAATTCACGACAGCATCGTGGACATCATGCATATCTATTCCGACTTGCTTTACGTGTTAGTACCATCGACCTAAATCAGTTTATTACGCATGTAGTCTGCGCAGGGTCATCAATCGTCGATTAATCAACCGGAAATGGTCGATTTAATGCGTTAACGTTACGGGCGTGGATACGCGTTTCGCACGTATCACCGTATCAGTGGCGTTAATTAATGTAATATAGGCATCCGTATTACCCCGGCTACGAGGATGCCATTTGGTGCCAGTTTTTCGACTAACTAAATCAATTTCGCGGGTAAAACGCTTTATCAGCGACGTGGATGCTCCCTTCGTTGCAAATGCCGCCGGTTCGGGCATTGTCGCGTCTGTTTTACGCGAAAAATATTCTCTCTTTAGAAGACCAGCGGTAACCGTTCCGGATGTAATAAATCTACTGCCGCGGGTTCATTTTTTCCATTGCACGCTTCGTTTCTGTCAAATTTGCCTGATAAAGTGCAATTTGTTCGCCAGTTATTCTAACGAGACGAGATAAGCTGACGGAGCACGAAACAATTCGAACAATGCCTATCTAAAATTTAAACCAGTATTGTGCACATGATTTTTTTCTTAATCGAACAATATGGATATATGGAAATTGTTCTGTGAAAGTTGACAAAAGAGGTCTATTTAATTCGGTCAATCATATATTTAGCAAGTATTACCCGCTTTTCAAACTGGCACATATAGGATGTCACGGCGAATTTTAGAATTATGAAAATCTATTTTTCATGCGACCTTTCTGTCTATGCTATTAAATTTTTCAAGGATATCTCGTAAGAATTTAAAGCGATATAATGCCTCAACCATCACCGATTTACTTGACTCTATCTTTACCCGTGACGAATCTGAGAAATCCGGGGGATACGAGTTCGATTTTATCGTTTCTCAGCGCGATGTGATGACGTCACTTCTCGGACAATCGATTTGCGCGCGTGCTCACGGGATGCAAATAATCTCGGTGGCCGCGCTATCAACGGCCGCGAGTGGCGCCTCCGATAAGCAAGAAGCACTAGCCGACGCATTTCATTTGCACGTTAATTAAAAATAAATTTAGCCTAGCCGTGAAGTAGAAGAAGAGTATATTGCATCCGATATCTCGTGGCGGAGGTGTATATATTCGTCGGGGACGGTTCAAGTAGCCGTAAGTGCAAAATAATGAATGTGACGTATTAAACGTTTGGATTTATATCGCAAAACATCGCATTTTTCTCTATTACTCTATTATTCTGTTTGGTATTTTTATTTCGATTTTGCTGTTAATTTGCAGATCCTTACATTTCAATATTAAACAGTATTGTGAACTTTGTTTCCAATTATAATTCTGGACAGTTGTATGAAATTATATGATATGTATATTTCGTGATTATATATGTATTTATAGTTGGTCGAGAATTGTTAAAACATGAAAAATTTTAATATATGAGAAAGCGTAGCAACTTAAAAGTACAACTAAGTAAGAAAGTGTTATTGGTGATCTAACTGGCAAAGTTAGACAAGATGGTCAGTCTTAATTTGGAATCATTTTCTTCAAATCCGAGTTTTCTGCGCGCCAACAGGATTAGTCTTAAAACGCAGATATTAATACAACCCTAAATTGATAAAATTCATCCGGAATAATTAATTAGTTAAAATCCGATTGCGAAAAATAACTCCTCAGCCAGGGTTCGAACCTGGAGCCTCCTACATACCGGGCAGGCGTCGTATTAATTCGACCACCAGGGCTAGTGAAGATACTTCTCGCAATCGACCGTGATAAACACCTTATTTTCGATCAAGGGTGTGAGTATTATATATATAAGTACTATAATAAAAGTACAACGTTATGAGAATCAAGTTTTATTGCAATTACTTATCTCGTAATTTATCTCTATTATTATTTCACGTGACTGTTGCCATTACATTGTTACTTACATTAAATCATGACTAATGTGATGATGTGATCTAGTTGCTCATATCCTATGTGTGTCACGATGCTAAAAATGCAGACTTACTTGCAGCGTTGTGCATAAATGGCGTTATTCTAACAATAGCATCCTGTTATATCGACTTCGGGAAACCGTCACGACGTAAAAAGATCCATTAAGAATTGGTTTATGTCGGTACATTTAAAAATACTACCGAATTAAAATAGAAATTACTTGCGGTGCTCATGACTAATGTTATAAATATCTGTTTGTTTATATTCTATTTGTGTGTGTCACGATGCTGGGGATATAATTACACAAGATTTTCACTACAAGGCGATTAATTCGGCGAGTTAGATTCTCAGCGCGAGTTCATCGCGAAAGCGATTTAACTTGGCGATGCTTTAATCTGCAATGTATAGGCAATTTCCAGCGCGCGAAGTTTATCGAGCACACCGCGGAATATTTACAGGCGATATGATATTTTTACACGAAACACCCGTTACGTCGGATAAAAGTTGGCCGACGTAGGAAGAAGGTACCGTAAAAGATAACGCGCGGTGATCGAGTAACTGACTAACTAATTAACCAACCAACTCCCCGGCGAACTATCCGATTAATACGTAGAAACTCGGATAAACTTTGTTACTGCGTGCAAGTTCCATAACGGCTGCGTTTATCAGCGAACTTGCAGACAGGCGGTGGTTTACATTCGTCTATTCCCCCAGCTAAGTATAAAACCGTAATTTATTCCGCGCAACGACGCGAGTTAAGTTTAGTTCGCGCTCGAGGGCAATAATGCGCAGCAGCAATAACGTCGCGTTGGTCAGTTAAAGAATGCATATATCCCGGACTGTTCATACCATTAACCTCGAACTGTGCAATCAAAAGTATTCTTCCGATCTCGGCGGTTAGTCGCAATTATTTGGCTGATGCGATTTTAATTGGCTGGAGATGTGCCATTGGGCATGGTCGTGCTTGCCATTAAATCACGAGTAAGGCTAATCGCAATAACGGGAACAAATCGCGTTCGGGCTCGGTCCGGCCTTTGACTCGAGGAATATCCAGCCAGCTTTAGGCGCCGTCCCATTGCAGTTTCTTGCATCCGTGAATAGAAGCAAAAGATGCGTGCCGCGGCGTGTCTCCGGGCGATTTACGGCGTTTTCGGGGTCGCGATGAACCGAACGGGTAGACGGTACCGAGGACTTGGCCGTTCCCGCGAGCTGCGAGATGAAAGGGATCCCCTGCTGGCAAGGGAGGGCGGCCGGAAAAATAAAATGATGACATACAGCAAAGCGCATCAGACGTGCGTCTATTAATAGAGGCGCCAGTTTGCGATTTCTTTGCTGGCCTCTTCTCCTTTTATTGCCATGCCTCTGTTGCTCTTGCCCCTGCCAAACTCATATGATACGCAGTTAATCAATACTTGATATCTTCCATATTAATGCGAAAGGAAAATACCGCTTTAATTTCCAACTGGTGGAAAGAAAATATCGACAGTACCTTTAAATCGGAGTTGTAGAGATTTTACGATAATGGAGAGCAGCAACGGAGAAAAATGGAGAGAAATGATGGAAAAAACTTAATTAGAACTTAGCCGAAAGTTCATTGAAAATTAATTTCTAGACTGATTGTGAGAAACGCCTCGAGATGCATAAAGATCAACGGCAATAATAATATATGTATTTGACTTTGAAAAAATTATATTGTCATTTCCCTGTACCACCGTGATAATACGTACGTAATCGATACGTATGTTGCGATAGTGGCAAGGACTGTCGATACTTTGGAAGTATCAGGCGGCAAGTGTCGATGCCAAAGTATCGGAGTATCGGGGCGAGGCTATTGAGATTGCTTCAACGGTATTGAATACCATTAGCGTCGCTGGCTGCTGGTACTGCTGCTGGCCTCTCTATATCACCGTTTTCGTACGAATCGCGCGCACTCCTCTGTTCCCGATTCGCCCGGTTGCTCTTATCAGTTAATTATCTTTCATCCGGATAACGACTAATTATGGACCGGAAACTAGAACATGCTCCGAGGCTGACCGGAAGTGTCGTGCTTATTGTCTGAATTCGCCGCGACGCGGGCTTTTCGGCGGTACCTTTTGGGCGGAAAACGCATAGAAGAGAGAGAGAGGGGGGGGGAGAGAGAGAGAGAGAGAGAGAGGGAGGACGGAACGTCCGATACAGCCGGCGGCTGTGAGCAGACGTGTAAACGCACAGAGCACTCTCCCGCTTTGCTGGCTATCGGGTTTGATGCGGTCACGTACACAGAGAAGTGGCGCAGATGTTGCGGAATTGTTCATCGATTGTTTTTACCCAGTTCCGCGTTTTACCGTAGTGCCGATATTATTTATCGAGCCGAACGCGTCTGCCAAATTACGCGCTATTTTGTCCCCGCTATTTTTATCATCACTATTTAGTGATGGCATGCACACGCGTGGCATGTATCCCGTTTCGCTCACATCTCTCCCTCCCCCTTCCTCCAAATGAATTAAATAAATTAAATCGTCTGGTTTCTAGTTTCACAATTTACGTTGAGAATTGATATATTTATATTCGTGCGTGCACGTCGTGTATTTTAAATTTACTAAGGGACACAGAAGTATGTTAATTATCACGCTTATTATTTGTGTCAGCCACCGGCAAACGCGAAATCGATAAAAATGCAGTTACATATACTGATACGGTTTAAGCTCTACGTAATGTTTCGGGAGACCTACATTCGATTAAAACCAGTTAGTATTTTCAAGACATAAAATATAAAGCGAGATTAAATTGAACTGTGCCCCGCTCATTCGATGCTCGAAGGGGTTATTTTTGCCGCGCTATTCGAGGATTAAGCCCTTAAAGAGACAGGGAACGTTGTTGGCTGAATGACATTTTGTCAGGAGCAATCTCTTTCATGTAATTATGCGCGTCGCTGGCTAGTACTAGCTGCAGTCCGAGTTTCCGGTCAACGAATGAGCGAGTCAACAAACGTTACACGAGCGATCGTAATTAGCAGCGGAATTACGCGACGCAAAGTAACTCTCCGTCGTTGTGTTGCTGCCTTTATTAATAACGCAGGGACTCGAGAATGTCGGATAGATGCTCCGTCCGGTGATATTCCGAGTGATTA
Organism: Ooceraea biroi; assembly: GCF_003672135.1. Classification (NCBI taxonomy): domain Eukaryota; kingdom Metazoa; phylum Arthropoda; class Insecta; order Hymenoptera; family Formicidae; genus Ooceraea; species Ooceraea biroi. The sequence continues at coordinate 22,122,152 of NC_039506.1, forward strand.
ATGACAGCTGTCGTGACGGCATTCGCGTACGTGATGCGGCCACTCGATGGCGGAGCATCATTCTATCACGTTCTGATTAAAGGACTATCGTTTCCTCTCGACTCGTCCAGCGTGCAGATAAGACTTCCGACGACGAGCTACAACAATCAGGCGAATTTTTTCGAGATGCGCCTTGTCCAGCTTGCCAAGCGATGTCAGACCACCGTGAAGTAACGTGCGTTTAACAAGCAAAACTGCAATTAATCATATTTCGTGTATATACATACAACATTTGTACGTAAAGTCGTTATTATAAAACAGTGCTTTGGTGAGATTATCATTTTGCCGGACAATATTTTGTCAAATTTCTTGGCGCTGTTCAGTTCTCGAGGGAAATGAAATTGTTAGAGAAAAAATCGGTTTAACTCTGCTTTCGATGAATAAGTTACGGCGGTTATGGACATCTCGATGCAATTTGGCTCGTTTTTTATCGGTACCCTAATGAACGTTTCACTCGTGACTCGCGCAATGTATTGAGCGGAAAAATCGCAGCGGACAGCATGGCGAATGGGTGTGCTTTTATTGGCGCAGGTCTCTATAATTGAATCGACATAAGTACTCTTTTTATATCATCGCTGCGAAATGATGGAAGAGGATTATGTCGATCCCATGGGAGAGAAGCCTGACGTCGACGGGGACGGGGAGGGTACAGCGTTGTCGGAGTGCCATGAAAGAGACAGCAGCATCCGCGAACGAACACGGACGAGGAGGAAAGAGAAAAATAGGCGAGACGAAGTTCCAGGTTTCTCCGGTCGACTCGTTTCGAGGCGAGCCGAGTCAGCAGGACTTCTGCATTCATGATGGAAGTAGGGGTGTATCTCGGAGGAAGTGGGCACCAAAAAATGTTAACGTAAAATGTAAAATGAAAGAAAAACTTAATATCTTCTCAATTCATTTTTAATACTAAGTTGGTTAAGATTTTCCATATCAACTATTTACTTCATAAACAATTCGAGAACATCACTGTTTTTCTTATGTTTGTTTTCATGAATTTCTTTTTGCCATCTTGATAATGTATCAAATATATCAAAATATATCAAGGCAGGTATTCTTAGTCTTTTCTTATGTCGTCCTTCTCTGTAACTTCGGTGCCAATACCTTTTCATCTTTCTCTGGTGCTCTCTGCCGGATGTCGTAACGCTTCCTGCCACGGGCATGCCCGGTTATAGCGGATGACGGGATCTTGGAACCGCGGAAAAGTGGTTCTCATATCGCTGCACCCCCTCCGGACTCGCGCAGCCCTCCACGGCGACTTAAGTGGTCTTACGGAATCTGAGCTACGAAAGAGCGCGAGGCGAAAGTTTATTCGAAGTGCGGATCATAAAAGCCGGGTAAAAAGTATTTGAGGATAGTGCCGGATCGACAAGCGACCGCAGTGACCACTGAATGGAGCCGTCGTTGTAAAGGATGGGATCCTGGCACTAAAAATTCGCCACGGTACGCACACTCAGCCCAATCCTCCCTTTGCCCCCGCGCAATTTCTCTTCGGAATAAAACTGAAGCACGTTTCGCCGTTCCTCTCGAGAGCGTATCGAGAAAAAGCGTACTGCCCCTCGCGATATCTTAATTTATTCAATACTAGATATTTTTCATATTCGAGTGTACTAACGTTTTGAATTCTGCATGATGAGATGGATGCTCAGCTGAATTGCACCACCAAAAAATTAGATCGTGACAGTTGAAGAACGGAGAGAGAGAGAAAGTGAGAGATAGAATGTTTTCCGCGTGCGCAAATATTGAAATTATAGATTAACTTATTAGATATAAAAAAAGTTTTAAGTAAAGAGCATTAAATAGGCGTTTAAGAAAATATTTCACACACATCTCTTCATGTCTCTTATAAAAAATAATTTAAGATACTTTTTCATAGTTAAGATTGACATTACTGTGAAATAAAGTTTTATCTATTATACATTTATTATAACCGAGAAATATTATTAAAACAGATTGATTACAGAAAAACATTAAGGCCAGGTTCTGCTCTAGAGAGTCTAAAACAATATGTATTTTGGAAATTTGTTTAAAAAGATGGAAAGAGACATTAACATGTAGTTTTAAGCATTGTATTTATTAATATTTTCAGAGTTTTGAACAACGTTGTTTTTATAGGAAAATCAAAATTAACCGGTTTAGAGTAGTTTTAATATTTTTTAATATTAAACAATCTGGCGAGACACAAAAATAAAGGTGAATAACAAGAACAATTGCAGTTAAATGCAGATTCTGAAATTCATCATTCAATAAAAAATAGTAGTAGTAGGAATTTATTATTCTCTCCTTTACAATACAATATTTTAAAATTTTGATAAAAAGTATTCATTTTTTAAAAATTTAAGATTCAAATCAGTTGAGTTAATGTTTCGAAAGAAACTTTTTCCGAAAATTCCAAAAAGATTTCGAGAAAAATGCATTCCAAATTTTAAAAAGAATTATTTCTTTATTACTGCAAAATATCTAAACTTACTATGTGTATATTTTAGAGACGCACAAACCACTGAACATCTATTCAAAAGCAACCCCTTACTTTCACACTACTACACTAATACATACTACAATAGTTTACAATGTGTGTGTAAAAAAACATTCGATTTTATGACTTTTTGGACCTAAAAGGAACCCCTTAAGGAAGATACTAAGAAAGGACTTTGACACATATATTGCTTCAGTCGCAGTCGTTGTACGTCGTCGTGATTTCGAAAGATAGAGAACTTCAACGGGGCGCAAATAATCGTCCGTGAAAAAAGTCGCGATATGAGAACCCCTTACGAGATCGAAACAGGTGTGATGGAGCCATGGAGGACGGAAAGTAAAGTCGCAGTCTGCGCCGTGAAGCGCGTCGAGCTGTAGTAATATTTTGTTTGAGGCTGGCCGCGCTCTCTCGTGCGCGATTGAGCCACCGGCTCTCTCGGTTGTCTTTCTCACCGGAAATTAAAACCCTTTTTGTCGCGGGCCCTCGAGGGAGTACACGCTCAGCGGAGTTCCCGCTTTTTTCCGCGTATTTTTAGGGAACCTCCGGCACACCCGCCCTCGCCCGATAGTCGAGTAACCCGGAGCTCACGCTTCGCGTCGACTCGATTTGAAACGACTGTCGGTGTAGGACTAATTAGTGGCTGACGTTTCCTGTCGCGACGAAGCATTGTTATCTCGTTCTTCTTTGATTTTCGGAACGTTTATAACCCGCGCGCTTCTTCGGCAGACTAACGCGACAAAGAAACCCCGATCGTAACAAGGACACTGAGAGTAAAGGGTGCATCTTGCCCGCGACGCGACGTTTCAGATAAAATTTTTAACAGTGCGCGTAAACGAATATCCATGTTGTTTCACATGTTTTAACCAAAATGGATAATCACCGATCGGTCTCTCGACTTTCGACATGGGATTGTATCGGATCATGCAATGTCGATAATTATCTATCGATCTTGATTAGATTCGCGATGTTATATATATTAAATCAGGAAATGTTTAGTTAATTATAATAGTTTAGCAAAATAAAACCGATGCATTAATAAATTCCATTCAAGTAAAGCTTCGGTGTGCGCAGATATAATTGGTCATTCATTCTGAACGTACGTAAATCTCTTACGACCGCAGTTTTTGCTACCTCATTACTGTAGCTCATCTCATTCGCCATTAGTCACAAATATGGCATATCTCTATCTCTCTTCCTCTCGTCCCTCGATTTTTCCTTGCACAATTATTCCTTCGTGCTTTGACTTCATGTGACAAGCTTGATACTACCAGAAACTGGTTAGAGATATATGATCCTCTTCTCGATTGATCGGTCGACGGCCATTTTGACGAGTACTGGTATATTTTCAAGCGCACGCCTGCGTTGAGAGACACACGATGGAACGAGGTAACAAAAACCGACGGCAACGTTTGCCAATGTCGACGTACTTCACCGTAACGTGTGTTTGGAAGGAAAAGATAGAGCGGATCCCGTGACAGCAAGACACACATTTGAAATTCAATTAGCTGGACTAACGTGAAACATTCATGTCTCGGACTTCGCGTTCATTCTGATTCCAAATAACGGGGCTAATACACCGCGGATTCGCTATTACGATACATCCGTCCAATAATCGACGTATCACTTTTAATTATCGATCCTCGCGTCATTCACGCTCGTAAATAAGATGGTCGCATGCTTTTTACCACGGCGCGTCGCTTCCATTGTTGAGCTCGATTTCGAGTTTCAACCGATGTGTCCATGTTCGAATGCCGCGTCTGTGTAACTTACAGGATGTCATGCAGCAGACGTTTCTGGGCATTTTCAAAATGTCGCGTGCTCATGCATGCGCCTGTAGCTTGTGCTTTCTCGGAGGGTCTGTACGGTTGATCGTTGTTTCACGTGCACGCGTCTGTCAATCAGAGTAATTAATAATTGGCACCATGCGTACCATTGGTAATTGCGCCGGGTTTGGTTGCCTGACATCACAGGAATAGCAATGTGCATTTGAGCCTGGCAGGTCGATGTAAGACGTGGTACGCGATGCTAAATCGACCATTTTGAATACCTGACATATGCAATTAAGCAAATCGTGAATGTACAAGGAGAATCGAGTTCATTTTTAAAAAAGTGAAATTCTGTTAAACCAAGTTAAGTATCGTTTCCAAAATTTAAAAAATTTTCAATGTCCAGCTGTCTAAAATTTTTATCAATTTTTTTTAATCTGGAAAAGTCTGGATAGTTCTCTTGTATAAAAAATAGCACTTGACCGACTTGCATCTTTTTCAACAGTGGATAAATTAATCGCGCTTCGGATTTGTGGTTCGGATGGAAAGCTGAAACTCACGGTGACCTGACACTCCGTCCACCTCTGGCTTTATCTCTTAAATCTATATTAATTTCAATTAATATCTCTGAAAGCGGGGCTTTTAGAGAGTGATATCCCTGAACCACAGTCAATAAACACGTGCAGGGCAATCGAATTACGTAAATCCGAACGCGTGTGGTCGGGCCCGCGTGTGCGCGCGCGCTCGCGGCCGGCTCTCGAGCGATCGTCTTGGATATCGGGCACCGGGTTATTAAGCCAACCGTGTGTTATCGTCGTACAAAGTAACCACGATCCAATTATTTACGTGCGAGAGATCGATCTCTATCATCCGGTTGCCACGGTCATGTTCCACCTTTCTCTTCCTTCCTCTGTTTGTTTGTCTCTCTCTTTCTCTTCCTCTCTCGTATTCTCTCTTGTATGTGTGTGTCTCTATCTCTCTTGTTCTATCGTATACACACAACGTGTGCGGCGCGTTCGCGAACCCTCAAGCATTAACCCCGCGCTCGACCTAATCCCGACGTGCTATCGGTTGCTTAGGAAACTAACGGCAATGGTTTCCATCGGCGCAATGGCGCTTGATGGATTTCAGTCCCGCCAGCGCCGCGCGCTCGGTGATAAACCGCCGGTTGACCCGCTCGCGCAGCCAACGCGAAGAGATTAAGGGGTGATTATATTATAATTTGGTTACCTTAACTATAATCGATCGCCCGAGCGGCGGCCCGCGGCGGCCGCGTTGTCGGAGAAATTTGCCCATTTGCCGGAGGAAATGGCCTATAAGTGCCATCAGCGCGGCGACGCTATAATTTACCGCGCTTATCGTTAAACCGCACCTCTCTGTTTAGGTTGCTACGCTGAATAACATGTTAACATCTGATAAGCTTCTCACTTTTAACAAGTAATTGATTACTATCAGAGAGAGAAAACAGAGAGAAGAGAAAAAGATAAGGAAAAGATGAGAAAAGAAGCATTCTTTCTCATGATAATGAGTAATAAAATTTTCATTTTGGAAATAGATAGGTGTGTTCAATTATCCAGGCAAATGATTGAAAAATTATTAGACAAGACATTTAAAAAAATTTGGGACTCTACTTTTTCATTTTGGCGTGTCTCTTGAAAAGCGTTTAACTCGATCACTTTGTAATTGAACTACGTGCGCGTGCGCTTTAATTCAAGTTAATATTGTATTTTAATACCATCATCGAAAAATTACCCGTGCGCTGCAAAAATGTTTCTTTTGAATTTATTAACTTTGTTACGCGTTGCACATGCCGCGCCTCTTTTCGTCCACCCCTCGCCGATAGTAATCAACATTAGCCGATCTCTCTCTCATCTTTTTCCATCTACATTGCTATTGATTTCTCCCGTCGCTCTTTCTGACTTGGATATCGGGATAACGGATGTGCCATAGTGTTAGCAGTCAGTTAATCGTACAAATCGTAATGCAGAACCGATGAACAGTCTCTTTGCGTAGAAAAGACTCGTGTAATCAGACAACCTCGGGGAGGCTGGATACACGGTGCCCATATCGGCTACGCGCTTCTGCGCCCTCTTAGCGTTATACAAAGCAAATGCAGATCAAAGAGGCCATTCATCGTCCGTCCGCAGCTACCCGCACACGTTGTATCATACGGCCGCATGGCAACCCGGCATCAGCGTTATTACTTCATCCCCTTCAGCGCGAAATAATTCGTTTTCGCGGACTGAGACTTTCGTGCTACTGTTTCACGTCACACGCGGTGCGATACCGTAAAAGGCAGCTGAACCGTGTCAGCAAGCTTGTAGCGGTACGCAAAGAGCAAAAGGATGGCTCGAAAATCAGCTAGTAGTGTCGAAGAGGAATTCGATCCCGCAATAATAATAGTAATAATAATAATCTCGTGTGAAATTTAAGTGAAATTAGGCAAAATTCAACGCGTGCGCATTTAAAGGCTGTGACACATAGAAAAACTTAAGCGATGAGATTTAAAACTTAATTCAGGCGCTCGTGGCTCCTCAGAATATAAAGATATAAAGAATATAAAGATGCACAGATGAAAGAACATAAAAATTTCATCCTTATGGAATTTTTCAACATTACGTCTCAAATTCTAAATTTTAAAATGACTGCTTAAGTTCTCGACTGCAATTGGTCGCATCTCTTAAGTCCTACGTCTCACTGCTTCAGTTTTTCTACGTGTCATAGCCTTAACTTCGTGTAACTGCGCGAGCTTTGTCAAAAAGTGCAGATCGCAGAGCCTCGACAGAAATTGCAGCTAACGAATTACTTTGGCGAACGTTAAACGACATTACAATCGTTATTCACTGTCGCACAAAGTTAGCCTGGCGGGTGCAATCTAATCCCGTCTTAACGGTAATACATTCGCTGCGCCGTGTGTTGTAACCCTTGGCGATCGGTTACGTTCTCGCAAGTTACGTCGACGCAGCCCGCGTAGCGTAGCCGCGGGCTCTATAATGCGATTACACGGGATTAATATCTGGCACGCGTAACGCGAATGATCGAACGCGCCGGGCGGCCGGGTATAATGTCGGAACGGCATTGCCGCCCGCATTCGTTGCGTTCGAAGGACGGACGATGGAAATTGGATATTCGCGGATACGGAAACTTTGCTTTTCAAAACTGATATCCTAATGCTTCGTTAGCGAGCGGTACCGACGCACGGCAGCCGAGCGCGCTCGCGTCCGCGCGCGGCGAGCAGAAAATTATTACCTCGATAGATTAACTCGATATCTCTATAAAATGGTGCGAATATTACCGTGCGTTGCCGACGAACGTGGGGACGCGGGTATATCGTTCGGGGCTTAATACCGAGTTTTGAGATTAACGTTATTACACCGGTCCGTTCCATCCGTGTAGCGCGAGCTAGTTCGTTGCCGAGAGCGATTTTTGGGAATATCTGTGCGGCCGTGCTCGCAAATGGATCTGAATTGTGTTTGCGAAACGTGTGTGCAGAACTTGACTTACGTTTGTTAAAACGTGAAAGGAATATCGACCATTTGATAGTACGCTTGAAACAATCAATTTCATCAGCCTGACAGATATTTTGCGATAATCAGGCGCTTCCGGCGAGTTTGCGTTTTATCGTACTATCTTTTTTCCTTTATAAGTGTACAGATTAATATAGTATTCTTTTTTTTCACGATCGAAAAGATCGATATTATCACTGCGAAATCTCTGATATTACTTTTCATAAGCTTTATGCGTCATAACATGTTCTTGTAAAATATATCCGTGGCTTCGGCAGTGTTTTTCTTTAGTTGAAACATGAAAAGAATATAAGTGTATATAATAATATAACAATAAGTATATAACAATTTTACGACACACGTATGTGTGTACACACATGTACACACACACACACACACACACACACACACACACACACACACACACACACAAACGCTATAATCTACATTCTTTCCTATTATTATAACAATAGAGCATAGGAACAACTTTATTAATTATAATATTAATATAAGATAATTATTAGGAATTAGAACAAAAAGGGATTAAAGGCACTCCGAATTTATACATCTAATACGATAAATAGAAACAATAGTTATTACTGTAATTGTTACTGCAAATTAAGTTGTACACCTATTCTGGTATTTCTTTTTTATTGTCTGTTGCAAATTAACGTATTATTAAACGTATATCTCTGGCCAACATATAATTCTGCGTGAAATACAAATTTATCTATTACCATCGCGTTTATTGAGGAAGAGCCGGGATAATATAACGCACGTAATATAGAAATATTTGCACTCCACAGTTTTCCCAGATTATCAGCATGAATATTGAAACAGACACATCCGGCGTAAATGTAAATCCTAAATATGAAATGTCCATGCGAAAGAGAAGGATTCCATTCGAGCTGCTGGAACGCGTCGGCTCGATCTCGGGATCGGTAAAAATACGTTGGTTTTTGCAAGTCGTTCGTCCCGGTGTCGTCTCACTCTTTGACGTTTCTCCGTCCCTAATTAATCCCGGAAATCGACTCCGATCGTCCGGAATCTAGACGTGATTACAGCCCCCAGGACGTAATACCGTGGAAGTGCTGCTCGACTACAAATCGCTCTCCCCTCTTCCGACAAGCCGATATCGCATGACTCGCCGTCGGTCGAAGTAGGTCGTCGCGTTTCTGGCAGATAGGATCTTTTTGAGTGATAGACAGGCGCAAGGTGGAATATCGACCGACCGCACACCGCACACACCGCCGTCAGAACGTTGGGGAAGAAAAGGAATTGGCGTTCGGAAGGGCGGAATTCTAGAGGGCGACTCGGAAGCAACGGCCGGCACAGATCGATCTTTCCCCGCATGGAATAAACGCCCCCCACATGCTCGACTCGCGCATAGCGGATGCGGTTTCCGCCTTGACTCTTGGCCACGTGCATCCCCAAGGAGCTCCGTCGTCCATTTCTGTTTGAACGGCATTACGTAGAACGTCGTTGCCGCCAAGTGTGTCGCGCACAATTATTATGCGATTTGTAACGGCGAACAGAAAATACAGCTGTCTTACTTTATTGACTTCGCAACGTGCGATTAAATATGCGTTTGCACATTTCCTGGATAGGTTTTCGATAGCTCGATAGATTTTCAGTTCTCATCGTGGCGTTGTTCCTTACGGAACAGCTTTCTTACGGAAAGGCATTCAATTTTGGTGAAGCTTCATGATTTAAAGTGAACACTTCTGTTCCGCCATGTGCGTATTCCAACGAATCGTCGGGTTTCCGATCCACGCGATTTCCGCGCACACACACTCGCACGGATTTCTATCGCGAGATCCATGGGAAGGTACGAGGAAAACGCGTAGGTTTCGGAGTTAACAACTTCGTGGCTTTGCACTCGTTCGCAATCCGCTCCCTTTTCCCTTTTCTCCCTGTCCCTTCGTCTATATCACTATCCTCGTGCACCTGCCGCGCTATCCGTTTTAATTTGAAGTCATTTAATCAATGCGTCGAGGCAGCATTGAATCAAAACGTCCGACCGAGCCGGTACCCCGTGTGCATCAAACATTTCCACCTCCTCCTCCACCTCTTCCTCATCCTCCTGCTCCTCGTACTCTTCTCTCTACTCTCTCCTCTGCATCGGTACGCTCCACTCTGCTACGTGTCGCTCGTCTCTTGTACCCCACCTACCCGCCGAGCACCCTTCCGTTGCATATCCCCGCACTTCGCGCAATGAATTAATCAGGCAGAGTGATGAGGGACGCGCCGCCGCGTGTATATACGTGTACATACCGATGCCTGACGAAGCGCGACGTAATTCCGTCGCGTCGATTTACCGTCACAAAAGAGACGTAAAACAGAGAGGTCCCCTTCCAACGGTCGGACGGTCGGAGATACCGCCATATCGGGAATTACGTGAATCGACGAATCGAAGGTGAATATCAATCGTTGCGAGCAAAATGACCCGTCACTATTCGACTTGCTCGATTAGGCTTGATAGTGGAAATAGATGTTACGGATTGTTGGCAAAAGATGAAACTATCGTAAAAATTGCGCTTACACTTGGAAATGTTATCAACATAAATTCCACGTGACGAGAATTAAGAAATCCCTCTTGAAAAATATGTAAAAGCACGGAAAAGTGTTACGCATGAATTTCCGCTTGTCGCACGTCATGTATTTGTACGGTAAGTATGTGTTTAAGACGTGCGCTATCGCGCACGACGAGACGAGATCGCGCTACATCGCCGAGAGTCACTCGTGCTTCACCGAGCACGGAATCTGAATTGATCGCGAGATTGGAGTATCGAAGGAAGCGAGATTAGTATGTGGCTCAACCGTGCTCCGTCGTAAATGATAAGAGATTTCCGCGGCCTCGTGATACGTTTATCTAGGCCCATGCCAGTGAACTAGAGACAGTTGGAGACGCTCCTGCTCAATATTTATCTTGGTCAATTGAAAGCCGCAAGCTCTTTCCATAACGGTATTAAAAAATTAATCGTACTGATTCGTGATGGATATAGGATAATAAAGATTTGTTCAGCGTATGTATGTATCGACGCTTCACCTAGTTCTGCAGAATTACATTATTATTTGCAGGATACTTGGTTCTCTTGGTGAAATGGTAACTTTACGCAAAACTCGATACCTTTCGACGTTATCATTAAACCGTGACATTAAGTGGATCATTGTATCGGGTCATTATGTAATGAAGTATCAAGTGGCGCGCTGTTTACGCATCGAAATTTCATATTATAATTGACAATCACGATGAAGCGATCGTGCGCGCGTTACGCGGATAAAGTGGCAGATACCGTTGCGATATCGCCATGCATTCAGGATCAGGCCGGCATCGTAAGTGGAATAACATGTTGATAATTTAATCGAAAGCTCGCGTTCCACCTCAGTCCCGCCGCGCGAGTTCCTGGGGCCGATCCCAAGGTATTTCGCAAACGAAACGCGAGCATGCTTCGTCTCGCGCTCGCGGGAAACTACCCACTTTGCAAACTATGCCTATTAATATCTTGGGTATGGATCTCATTGACCGCACGGGTCAGAAGGACGGTGAGGTAGGTAGATAGATATGGATGGAAGGAGGGTTGGCGATCAAGCGTGAAGCGTCGATAGTCGGAGCGGAGTTGGCAAAGAGTAATCCGTAGCCGGGAGAGATAGGCGAGGGCAAGAGCCTGGCGAGGAGGACGCGGGCAAATAATCGGAGCCAGAAGAGAGAGAAGCTAGGGAGACAGGCAGCCGGAGAAACGAGGAGGAAACGGGAATCAGCAGAGGCGAAAAGAAATGCAACGCGCGACACAAGATGAGATCACAGCCGCCGCAATCAGTAGTCGCGTAATGAAGCGGGCGCGCGAGTTCGACTCTGGCCATCCCCGGTACCGCGGCAGCCCTCGTAGTCACCGACCACCTCCTCCTGGGTCACCCCATAATGCACTCCGTTCGATCAATATTGCTTACGCGGCATCGATGCACACGCGTCGCTTCGATATCGCTCGACCTGCGAGACGGACGAATGAACGAACGGACGGTCGGTCGGTTGATCGGTTGATCGGTTGGTTGGTTGGTCGATCGGTTGGTTCGCGATCGAGTTCGTTCAGAAACCACCCTTATTCCCCGTCTAGATACTCCTCGGAGAAATTCCGATACTTTGGTACACGGGGGCTGAGCTGATCGTTGGGTACATACGCGTTTCTGTGTACAAGCACAACTCGCTGCTGTCCGACTCCTGCTGCTCGATTCCTGCTCGACATACGCTATTAATAAGTCACGAATCGTTCACGGAGCGACGTCCGTCTCCGACGTTCCTCCGTTCCTCGAAACTCAAGTTTGAGACAACAAAATGTTTGAGCTTCTTAAAAATATACTTGATATCAGTTACATATACATGTTATATTTATCTTCCAATGTGGCTGATATAATAATGAATAATTGTCGATCGACGAAGTCGATAAACGCAGTCATATCGAAGAGTTCATATCGAAAGCAGAAAACATCGACGGAGTTTACGAGTACTCAAACTCACGCGCTGCAACTTGCGCATACAAAAGACCATACATTATAACTCATGCCTCTTATTATGCGGGCTACGACGGGCAGGCGCAATTTCGAGAGCGAAAGTCGAGGGATAAATCGATGGAGGGCACGGCGGGGGCGTAGGACGGCACTCTCTTTCTTCCTCTCTCGATATGACTTTTTCTCGTACGACCTGGAAGGTTACTTAACCTCATGTTCGGACTTTTTTTGTTTTACGTAGGGGGGGAAAATGCTTTATGCACAGGCATAGGCCGCCCTGCCGAGTAGTGTGGGACTCGCCCTAGTGATGTCCGGACTTAACTTACCTAACCCGGGGCAACGTAAACTCGCGCGAAGGATCGTGAGCGGCGTGTGCGAACCGGTTATGGTCAAGGAATCTGTTTCTGCTCCCACGCGTCCATAGTCCCCTCCACTCGTGTAACTCTCGATGCACGATGCATCTCTCCTCATCGTTTGCCGTTCTCCTCCACCTCCTCCATCACCGTCTCCTCCTCCTCCTCCTCCACCTCCGCACACGCCAGGCTGATCCGATGTGGTCCGGGATCAGAAATTACTGCCCGTTCCGCCGACGTGCATTGACCGGCGGCCGGCGTGCGAGCGCAAGTAGGATCCGATCGAGCGTGACCCTTAACGCGAGCTAGTCGTCCATGACCCCCTCACCGTTAAACGCGATGCCCTGTAGACACGTACAATCTCGTGCACGCGTAACACGCGCGCGCGCGTGCATGTGTGCGTGTGACGCATGTGTACAGAACTATGTGAATCGGAGCGTGATGAGCGACGCGTTTCGTTTCGGTCATCCGTGTTCTGATTCGGGTACGTCATTACGGGTCGCGGCATGTACAAGCGTGTACCAGCGATCTCGATCCTGGGAAATATCGGCGGGCGTGTGCCACACGCGTGCACCCGCACGCACGCATGCACTCACGCACGCATGCTCGATGACATCCGGCTGACGTGTTTTCCGTCCACGCCGAAAAACTTTTCACCGGCGAGAGCGAGCTCGGGCGTTAATGGATGAGTTTCGTCGCGTTGAATCATCGAGAGTCATTATCACCGGATTACACCCCGTAATTACGATTTTCGACCTACCGGGAATGTGTCCGCTTCTTTCCGCACGTCCCGCGCATCCCGCGCGAATGTGTACGCTAAATCTCTGTAAAATGCGCGACGGCGTTCTGTATTTAGAATAAATTATTCGGATTACTTTATCCGGTTATTTTTTAAAAATTCTCAGAGTAATACGTGATGTTACTCTTCTCGCAACCCTGAATTCATCCACGTGCGGTTTTTAACTGTTAAAAATACACGCGCCATTGTTCAAGGTATACTGCGAAATATGTGGCAGCGGAATTGTATTTTATTTAATGAAGCACAACCCAATTTGCCTTTAACGAAATTTTAAATATAAAAGCTTTATTTCGAAATCATACAATTTTGATAAAAAGTGGAGCGTATTCAGGAATTTAAAAAATTCTAAAAATTGTAGATTTTCAAAAGGAATAAGTCGCTATTGCTAATTTTTTTATTTTACGGTATTCTCTACATATTACGTACATTCTACATGTTACACACGCACGCGCATTAAAGGTACATGTGCAATAACGAAACTTTGTACATAAAAAATAGACGTCGACCAATTGCTTTTATATTTTGAATGGCATGAGAATTCGTTGTCTGTGCCAGAAAGGGGATAGAGATAGACAGATTTAAACATTTTTCCGGGCGAGTGGCGCGGTGCGCAGGTACGTCCGCGCTTTTATCTATCGAGCCTTAATTGCCGCGAGGATTGTGGCACGAAAAGAAATTGATTAGCCGTTCCCGCGTACATAGCAGTTCGTCGTTCGAGGCGTGATACGTGACTTGGCGAACGGTTCAAGTAGGGCGCCCGGTGCCGTGGCTGCGGCTTCTCGTTCGACGGCTCGGGAGATTGCGCCATTACGCTACCCGGACAATCAGTGCGAGACAAATGAGAGGAATACTGATGCGAGGTGAGAGGGAGAGAAAGAGAGAAAGAGGACGAAGGAAAAGAGAACATCAAGGTGCCGTCGCGGTGGGAACGAACGTTCCCGGAGGAACCGAGGACCACCCCGGGAACCGAGCCTGGACCGAGCGGCTGGTGGAAAAAGTTGGGACGCGGCGCGGCGCCGCATTTGCATTCGGACGAGACGGAGAAGGAAATAAATTAGGCGAACGTTCGAAGTGACTTTCAATTGGGGATGTACCGGCTTTTTCCTTGTCCTCGCCAGCTTCGCTGACGCGGCACGGGAAAGAAGAGACATGTACTAACCTCAGACGCGGAGACTTCTGCTAATTGCATCCTGTCTAACGTCGCTCGTTAGCCGGCATCCGCGACGGCGGAGCCGACGAGTCGGGATGAGCGGGTACCAGAAAGTTCGTGGCTTTGCCTCGCGGGAGAGGAAGTGGAAGAGAGAGAGAGAGAGAGAGAGAGAGAGAGAGAGAGAGAGAGAGAGACGGACGGGGATAGTCGGCCGGATAGTTAGCGACAAGATGGAAGGAGGAGAAGCGCACGGCCAAGTATAGACGGCCGCCGACGAAGGAGGCTGGGGAAAAGTTACTTGAAAGTGGTACTTATCGACGTTGGTGGTACCCGCGTAAAGAGACATACCTAATCAAAAACTCGACAGAGAAACCGCGGCTCGGCTCCAGCGCGGCTCCTCGCAAACTTCCACCACTCTAAATAACCGCGTACGTGGGACGGTATTATTTACGTTTCTCGTGATCGCACCGTGACGACGGCAGCGAGTTATGAAACATTTATTATTAAACCTGAAACCCATGTATAGAGATACGCTTTTATGCGAAGTTTTTATTTATACTATATGCCATATTTCTGTCCCGTTTTCTTCGTGTACGCTCTATTCGCAACACCGAGGCTTTGGATAAGTTTGACTGAAATTACATTTTCGCTGCAATATTGCACTCGCGTTTCTTGTTTGTGAGTTGCCTCGTTGGCGAACGACCTGTATATGTTAATGGCGAAATGATATATGGATAGGGCCGATCTTTCTCCCTGCGCGCGCTTTTCCATTAACAGCCTTATAACACGTCGGAACCGACGCATTACCGATGTTGATGTTCCCAGGACTCGAATTTAGCACGTGTGATCGATCGTCTCCGTGATGTCGGGGTGGTATATGAGCTCCCTCGCGTGCCATGTAAGATCGTGAAAGGCTTTCGAAATACCAAGGGGTTGTTTCATTAATGGAGTCCTGATTCTCCTTTCTGGAAGCGCAGTGGCTGCCTATCGGCTGCCATCGCGTCACGGGGGAACCTTCACGTGCACCTTTCCCGTCCACAATTAACACTTTTGTTGTCTCGGCGCCGTTGCCAGAATGGGATGCTCTTCGCCATCAGTGCGTCTCAGCTTTCGCAGCGACGCTTCCCTAGTCTTACCTCCGTGCGTTCCGGCTCGTTCGACTTTGATCGAATTCGAGACGTGTACCACCGGCTCTCCGAGGCCATCGACGTGCCACGCTCTCCGGTAAAGTTAGGTTCATATCCGGCCGCGCCGGTCTCTACGGGGCTCGGAATCACGCCAACCGCTGGCCCGTCCGCTTCGCCAGCTCCGTTACGCGCACGGCATCGCCATCGCCATCGACCGTACCGAAAAGGAACGCTGTACGCGAGCGCGCACGCCAACGTCGGAGGCTCCGGCACGCGAACCACCCCCTGACGGAAAATTCGACCTCTCTTTTCGACCTCGACGCGGCCCGGCTTCGTGCGCGTCCGCCGGCCGCCTGCGGAAACCACCGCCCATCGGCTGCGTGGTTTGGATTACTTTAGCCGCTTGACAAAATGCCTCGTCCTATCAAGAGAAATCTCGGACCCTACCCTCCGCGACGGCAACGAGGGTCGCTGACCATGCCGCCGCACGTCCCTTCGTTACGTGCCTCGGTGCACCCCTTCCTGGCCCCTTCACCCTTCCCGATGACGGAGCTTTCGGCTAAATTGTCAGGCACTGGAGACCCGGCAGATCGAAGGGGTGACGCACATTGCGTGTTCATCGATAGATGATTTTGCTAATATGAGACGACTCGGGAGACTGGCGCCCGTGGCTTAATCGTTATTTTAGTTCAGATTAATTCTAAAATCCAGCTTCTGTGAGGATAGGTAGAGTGCGATGAAATATTTTCATCAGCCTTCTAATAATTTTAAATAAATACTAACAAGCAAAATGCACAACAATTTCTACTCATTCAACTTTTAATATTTTAATAAAATAATTCACTATTTATACTGGAAAAACTAACTGAAATTTCGTCAGATACACGAAGGGAGAATATAATCGATTATTTCTATATGCGATATGTGTAAGCTTCTCCTCTCATATTAGAAATAAACAATTTAACAAATCTCGGATTATTTCTGAATTTTTACTGTAATCACGATAACTTTGAAGCATATTTTATTACGTTTATCGGCAACATTAACGAGCAATCAGAAAATCATAAAATAGCTGGAAACACCATTCGCGTATTACTGGTACCGGCGACTACTTGAAGACGTAATTTCTTTTGCCTGGGACCTTGCTTACTCTCGAGAGCAGTCCGGAAACTCGAGAGAGGTCTAAGAGGAGGTTTAAGAGGAGGTCTAATTCCAAATCAATTTCTGCGCGATGAATATTACAGCGGGGCTGAGGAAATAAATAAAGGATCAGCCGGACTACCGGAGGGTGCGCGGCTCCACCTTGTTCACCTCGTCTGCTCCGCTCGTGCTCGTGTTGCATGGAATGCCGAGACGCGCGCTCGATAAATCGAAGTCCTTAATCACGGCTGAAGGGTCAACCGACCCTACCCCACCGAGTCGTAACGTCGAGGTTCACGCAGACGGGAAACGCAGTCGCGCTTCCCTTTTATATTTAGCGGTGTCCAACATGCTGTTAATTTATCTGACTATTGCGACCTGTCCGTTCTATGGAACAACCTGCAATATAACTCGCCGGGTGCGTCGATATTTCATCGGAATCGCGCCATCTCCATCGTGCTTCCGGTTCATTTTCGCTGCGAATCGCGGCAAGCCATGAGGCTAAACGGTTCCATTCCGCGTGAGATATGTGCCCGAAATAAGAATCGGGAACCTAAATCATGCGTGGAGTCACGCGAGCAAGCTTCGTTGTCTCTAAATAATGTGCAGAACAGTTGGCCTTATACGCGGATTACTTAGTCACGCGCGACTGTATAAATGACCCAAATTGACGATCTAACGAAACACATCTAACGTGCACTTTTTTACTTCCATCGTGCTCGACGACGTTACGATTGTGCGATTTATCCGCAGGACAACGCAAAACGGTTTGAGAGTTCGCGGTAATTAATTGTCGACCAGAGATATATACAAGGAATGAGCACACACATACACATACACACGTGGAGGACATAGAGAAATCGTTGCCATTCGGAACGTGTATGCAAATGAGCAGTAGATGCCTCGCGATGCTTTCGTAACGTATAAAACGTAGCGGGTTGCGTGCGCGCTCGCCGCTCTCAGATAGACGTCCGATCCGGCGAATTTGCATTTTTAGCGAATTTACAATTTGATTAGGCCCAGGCCGCAGCCCTTACCGGGAGTTCTTAGAGCCCCTTAGTTAACCGGGGCGGTTATCTCGGCGCGCGCGCTTTTGTTGCTCGTGTCGTCTGAATTCATGGAAGGCCGAGATTTCGGATAAGTTGGGAGAGATTTTTCTAGCGTGAAACATCGGGCCGTTGGGCCGAGAGAATGGAACGATAAATGCAGGTAGTCGGAAGCAGCTTTATTTTCATTTCTTGGACAGTGTGATAGATGTTTCGGCGTTTTGACCCTTTTGTTAGCGAGGAGACACATACACAACTACATACTAACGTATCGGAATGTTCAAATGTAATCCTGGCGTTCTTCGTCAAATGCAATCGCATGAATTCATATATATGCACACTGTATCATTTTGATCAACGTTTTTATCTCTACACTTTTATTATTCTATATCGGAAAGCTAGCGTAACGCGCGCGAGACATTTTCAGTGGACAGTCGAGCACGAGAAACGTACATCCGCAAATTAAAGGAGATAAACCACTCTATGTCACTGGTACAATTAATGAATAGTAAAATCCTTTATTATCGACCACAAACCAGCACAAGCTTTTAAGAAGCGCAACGTTTCGACCATGGATTATGGTCCTTATCAAGCGCAATAAGTACAAAGTCAACATCTGGAACGCAACATTATTAACCGATTGTAGACTGTTATATAATTCAATATCTAAATACATACTGGCAGATGATGACTTTCCTCCAACGAGTTTGATAAATTTGAGAGACACCTCTCTCTAAACCTCACTACCTCAGCCAAACAACTAACAGCAGACACAGATCAGGTGTTTATCAAAATATCATCGTATATAGGCGGCAAGCTCTCCGTGTCCTTTTGCAGATTTATTGAGTTTTTCTTTCTTTTAATGAAACACATCTCCGCGATCTCCCTTTTCCTGAAGTGTTTTTCGGAGTGCAAAATTTTTCCCCAATCGAACTCATGGTTATTTATAGATCTGTGCCTACTGACCACCGAATGGCTACTTTCATGTTTTTTTATGTCCGATTTGTGTTCGCTAATCCTTTTTTCCAAATGTCTTTTGGTCTGCCCTACATAGCAAGCCTCGCAATTCAGACAGTCAATTTCATATACCACGCCTGATTGTTGACCGCTCTCAACATCTTTCCCCCTTTTTATAACGCACTCTAACTTTTCAGGATATTGTACACAACATTAAAGCCGTCAAGTTGTAGAATTCGTTTAATGCTTTCACTAACATTTTTTACATAGGGGATATTAACAAAAAATCTATGATTTTTCGCATCTTTGTTGTTATCTCTTGCGTCGTCATGGTATTTGATATCTCTTAGTTTTTTGTTAATATGTCTATCGATAAAATCTGGCGGATAAGAATTATTTATTAAAATACTCCTAACAATTTTTAAATTTTCATCGTGAAATCGACTGTCTGCTAGTAAAATGGCTCTATTTACTAAGCTGGCAATTATACTGATTTTGTGCTGAACAGGGTGACATGAAAAATAACTGATATACCTTCCAGAAAAAGTCGGTTTTCTATACCAATTTGTGATCAGCTTTCCGTTGTCTTTTATAATCGTAGTATCAAGGAAACTGATGGATTTATTATGTTCTAATTCGTGAGTAAATTGTAATCTTGGGTGATAACTATTGAACGTATTAACAACGTGCAAGATCTTGTCACCAGGCAAAACAGTGAAGATGTCATCCACGTATCTATAAAAAATAGGTAAATCAAAGTCAAGTGCGTTAATACAGTAAGTCTCTAAGTCAACCATCACTAAGTCAGCCAGCATAGGTGACAGAGGTGAACCCATTGGACAACCATACGTCTGCTCATAAAATTGCTCATTAAATTTAAAAAACGTTGACTTCATCACCAAACTAATAATATTTGAATTGCTCAAGATTGAAAGACGTGAACTCCGAGATCATATTCCATCTCCTCTCAATCACCTTAATGACAAGCTCATACGGGACATTCGTGAACAGTGAAACCACATCAAGAGACACTAACACTTCATTCGGTTTCACATTGACGTCAGTAATACTCCTCACAAAAATCCAACCGTCAGGCACATAAGACCGCGGCTTAGGAATAGCCTTTTTCAAAATCCCATGAAGAAAACACGCAACACTATAAGTCGGGCAACCTATGGAAGATACAATAATTCTCAACGGATGGCCAGGCTTATGTATCTTCGGCAGACCATAGCATCTCGCCAAATTGTGAACAGTGCTATATAGCTGTCTGTATGTACGGTCATCAATCAATCCATTATCAAGCCATGCTTTTAATAATTCATTTATCTTATTGCCTAACCGTCGTAATGGATTAGTTTGAAGTTTTGAATACGTTTTCTGATCACTAAGTAGAGCATTCACATCATTAATATATGTGGATCTATTCATGATGACCGTAACCTGCCCTTTATCGGCCCTAGTGACCATTAAATCCACATTTTCACGTAAAAACCTCTTGCAAGATCTGAACGCACGAGTAATATACATGTCCACAGAATTGATATGTCGTCTATGATTTAAGAATCTCTTAATTACAAAATATTTTGTTGATTCTTATTAAACACTGTGTACCAGTTACTAACAGTTTTATCTTCCACTGCGAGGTCAATTCCGTGAACTTGTTGCATCAATTTGCATGTATCTCTCGACGTCATATTTAATTTAGCACAAAGTTTAATGTTTGCACGTTGTTCGAGTGTGAGTTTTACTGAATTTGACATGGCGGTTTTCTTGCTTGTGTGGATTCACCGCTCTAATCGTTCGGCACGTGTGCTCGCTTCGACGGTTCGCGAGAGAAAAGGGCTAACAGTCTGCAATCGGTTAATAATGTTGCGTTCCAGATGTTGACTTTGTAATTATTGCGCTTGATAAGGACCATAATCCATGGTCGAAACGTTGCGCTTCGTAAAAGCTTGTGCTGGTTTGTGGTCGATAATAAAGGATTTTACTATTCATTAAAGGAGATAATTGGAAACTGAGTGATCGGGAAAATGTATACACAATTCTTGCTCGAGCACGATTTGATATCAATTCCCTACACTTGCGTTCAGACAGCAGTTCGATCGTACTCTCGAGAACTACGGACGATTAAACCTGCTTCGCGATCGGTGAAACGTCAGTCTTAAACCGGTCTTAAAAGTGCAACGAGACTTTCAGAAGTCGCACTCGGGTTTGCTGTGAATCTCTAGATAAATGTTTCAAGCACTGCTTCGGAACGAACGTCTGATTTCTCCCGCCCTGTACCCTTCGTAGATCTGGACAGGCGTTCGAAGCAGAAGTTCCGCGCTCCAGTTTTGCCTTATCTTCCTTCGTCTACTTTCTTATCCTTTACCCTCCATCCGTTCGTCGGTCCGCGCGAAAAAGAAAACGGCACGAGGAGAAAGACACGGACTATGGAGGCTGCCGGACATCGAAACGAGAAGGCGAGCGCGTCGCTTGGCGTCTTTTTTCTTCACCCTACCTATCTAGCTCGAGAGATCGAGAACGAAAGAGAGCGCGGTAAAGCGCTCGGCTCGGAGGGAAAACGACGCAACAGACCCGACAAGCGGGTCAAAGAGGATCGCTGAAAAGAGCCCGGCTTAATCTAGTAATGTGATCCCCCAAGGAAACTTGGAAAAATCGCTACGAGAGACTAACTTTCCATTCTCCCCTCTTCAAGGGGGATGAACTCGTGGCAATCTCCGGAAAAACAAAGTCCCGGGAAAGTGGGCTCCGCGTCGCGTGGTCGACGGCGGAGAGAAGTTACGAAATTCCGCCTTCAGGCGGGATACGTTTCCTCCGCGCTAGCTTCTCGACCATATCGGACGTGTCGCGTTTCCACCGTGTTTTCCCTTATGTGGTGCACACGCGAATCCTAAATAAATAGTGGTGGTTACGTACAAAATTTGTACCGTGCGAGATAATGATCCTTCGTGACTGCGCTACGTGAAGGGCGCTAATTACTTTTTCATTATCCGATAAGCGGTCGGAGCGCGCGGCTGCGCTCGCTCGTTTAGATCGAGCTCTTTAGCGAGTCCGCGCGCGGAGTAGTCGATGTAATGTGCCGCGCGTCGCGACACGACAATTGAATACATATTGAATGAACACGTACATACACGATAGCGACCTACATTAGAATTAGATCTAATTATGATCTTTAACGCGCGGTGGAAGTCGCTTTGCGCAACCACACTCCCTCGTAGCCTGAATCATCGCGGTAGGACACTGGACGGTAGAACACGCCTGGACGATTCTCAAGTCAGTGGCATTCGAAATGCCGTATCGATCAAGTGACATGACCAACACAGCATGAGCGATGAGCACAGCATTTACTTATCGTGTCGGGATGTTCGAAGACGAAATTCGGAGGCGGGTTTTTGTTCGAATTCCCAGACATATCGACACGCGTCATCGTGCTGGTTCAACTGGGCGTCTTCGTCGAAACGATATCGTCGGATATTATGTGGCCATTAAGATGCACCACCGCTTGAGATTATGCATATGCGCGTGAATAGATACGTGGTAGATGCATTCTCACAGGTGCCTGTTTTGACGGCGAGCGATCCCCGAGAGTTTTTCTCTTAGTCGACTAGACAATGGCCTTATCTTGGAAGACGTCGTAGGCGAGCCTGCGTTACGATTCTCTGTGGGATATATACACGAGACTTCTCTAGGGACTGATAGGCTAATGCTTGCCTTAGAATGTTGGTCTAGCTCTACTATCAGAAGCACTTAAGAATTGTTAACCCACTTTCGGTAGACGCTTCCCCCGAGGTCGATGATCATCTTCATCGTGGCAGCGGCAATAACGTTGCGCAAACATTTTCAAGAATTCTTGAACGTTACACTCCAAGTAGGGCGTGGATAGCTCCATTGACGAATTAAGAATTTTCTTTTAATCCTTCTTTTTCGACCTTTTATGTAAACTCTTTTCAAATAACTGCATGTTTGCACACGAAGCATTTACGCTTGCATTTTTTATTTCCTCTGTGTTATTATCTGCTTTACTTCAAACTTACGTTACGTAGTGATTATCATTAGTGATCATCAGAGTCGGTTATCTTCATTAACTTCGCATCTCCTTGAAGTAAAAACGAATATAAAAAGTAAACGTACATTTTTACTGTCGTAAAAATAATTAATCCTTAACTCATGCACGAAACATGTAAAAATAGAAAAACGGATCTCATTGTTAGGAAATCGTAGCTGACAAGCAACGTCGAAATTTACGTGCGGACTGGAGAACAACCTGTCACAGTCGTGGGAGAATCGGCGCGAGGATCTTCCGACAATGGGCGCGATTAAAGTCAACCGCGAACGCCGGGAGAAAGCAGAAAGCTTTGGCGGATCCGGTACCCCGAAAGCTTTCTCTTCTATGGCGGGTGGGACGGGTGGCGGGTTACTTTTTCCCTCGGTATCCGTCCGCGATGGATAAAGTCTCTTCTCATTTCGCGAGAAGCCCATTCGCCCATCCCCGAGCCGTCTTCTTTTCGTCTTCTCGGCTCTCTCCCCTTTACTCTATCTATCCATCTTCCGACGCTACGCTCTTGCTTCAGTCACTCTCGTTCCCCAATCGCGGCCTGCCACTCCGTCTCTCCTTGTCTCTCTCTTTCTTTCGCCGTTTTCCTTTTTCTTGGAATTTCCTTTGGTGTTTTTCGCGCCGCACGAGAGACCAGCTCCACCTGCCGGAACGAATTCCACGTTTCTGCTGATTCCCTTATTGCGGACGGCCTAGACGGCCGGATAAATAGACGGTAAAGGATGTCCTCCACTCTTTCATCGGCTCGTTTTTTGCATCGAAAATCCTCATGTAAAAACATCCGACTTGTAAGGTACTCGTGTCGTGTTCCTCGATCGAGGATTTCGGCAGAACAGATGGATCTGCTCTAAAAATTTCTTTTTGAACAATTAATTATGCCTAACATTATTATTTCTTTAACAATTATTCTAGGCATATAGTATAATTTTTATTTAATTTCAGATTGATTCTTTATTCTAATTAGTATTAAAAGTATTATGAAAAATCTGGAATCTGTATTAAATTATTGATGAAATTAAAATTGCAATACACGATAATATATAATTTATCTGTGTGAAACGAGATAAGTAAATAATTGCAAGTAGTGTGTAATTTTGTTGTACAATTAAGCGAATAATTATTATAGAAGCACACAATATCTTATAAGTAAGCCCACGATATCAATGAGAATCTATCAGCGTTTGCATAAAATGCTATAATTATACACTTAATACCGTAATTTAAATACGCGGCAGTTCAATTCAGCGCGTATTATTACGTGACATTTTTCGAAGCATAACGAGCATAACATATATATATTAGCAAATACCTATATTCGTCAACGTAGAAAATCTTCTACGGTCTGATATCTGATACAGTCGCCGCATTTATCAGGACAAATCGGAATGCAGAAACTATTCTCGAATAATTTCTGTATTTATTCTTACTGATAGTTACATCTCACCGCGATGCCAAAATTGTTTTCGAGATTATCTTGTTAATTCGTCTTAAACAAGCATAATAGTAACTAATATAATCTTCAGATATAGATCCTCAATATTAGGTTTATATCAATGACCTCGGGATGTCAAGATGGCAAGATTAATATTTCAAACTCACTTCTCATCGGGCTAATTTATTTACCACTCATTTCGAGCGACCGGTATTTCCTTCCCCGTGTTATAATTTGTAAAGAACCTGGAAAGCGATAGTGAATCTCCAGTTTAGGATTGATTAATTCAGAGCGTCGATGCAGAGACTAGACCTCACGCGCGCCATCGACTAATGAAAAATCTGCCCTTAGCCAGCTATCATATCGCCCGGGTGCTATCGTGGCGTTACGTTAACGTCACCGTTATCCGCAGACGCGGGTTTGGAGATCACTATCGTCTCTCGCCGTGAAAGGGTGTGCGTCCAAGCGAGTCCGGGGTCTTATCGACGGCGTTTGATCATCCCCCGTGAAAAAAATTGCAGGTTGTTACGCGCGTCCGATACGTTTACATTACGAGATAAGGCGAAGGGGTGGCGGTGCCGGTGGCGGCGTCGGAAGAGGAGGAGGGCGAGGGAGCCGGAGGAGCCAGGCGGTTCGGTAGTTGATAGGCCGGCTTAAAAATTGAGCGTATCGCGCCGGGGTTTTCGACACCCCTCCTCCTCGTCGCATTAACTGTTCGCGGCTTGCAACCCGTTATTTTGCGGTTAGCCCTTCCAACGATAAGTGCGTGTAGATGTTTGCTCGTTATCCTGCTGCCGCTCTTTTGCTCTTTCTCTTACCCCTCAGCCCTCCGCTTTTGCTTACTCCCGTCCCATTACCGCCCTTCGCGGTGCCCTTTCCACGCCTGGTGCGAGAAATTTACGATCGTATGTCGTGGGACAGCGATAGCGCTTCTGTACCGCCCTACAAACGATAAAAAGCTTCCTGGGAATTGCCACAGAAGCCGGGCTTGACGTGCGGGAAGTGGAGGCCACGATGTTCCTCGAATACCTCGCGACGGGAACAGCGGCCAAAAATTGCAATTGTCAAAGTTACGAGGGCGTTCTACTTATTCTGTTACGATTAATCTAATACATACATTGAAACATTTTTTTGACGTAACACAAATTAATATGCTACGTATAATAATTACGAATTTAGGAGAGTAATACAGCTGCACTTACGGTACCATCGCGAGTAAACGAAATGCGAGAAAGATGATCGAATAGCGTTGAGATAAATCGGCGGGGAACGGACTATTTTAATGGCTCTTATCATATCAGTTACAGATCTGTGTAATTTCCGCCGCGATATTGTTGTATATGAATACACAAAAGATTTAACTTTATTAAGATTTGAACTTTATTTATGGATTACAATACACGCTTTTCGCAGTACCGTGCGCCTTAATGTATTTCGTACGGATATTACGCGGCTAGTGACCGTTTATTTTCTGCGGGCAAGAAGAACGCTCGTCGCTGACAATCGCCGATCGCTATCTTTTATCAATCTTTATCAATCGCGCGAGGACGTAGTTATTAACATAAAAATACTATTTATTAACAGATATTACATTTAAGGAAATAACATAGCCTGCGGCAGGCATGTCGGTGTCCGAGACGAATGGGGATCCCATATTAATTACACCCAGCAATTAAATTGTCATAGGAACGTCGAATTAGAGATCTGCTTTCTAATTAAAATGCTAATACGTGAGGGTGAATTCGCGTAGGCATTATGGAAAACGCTTAAAACGCGTCGAGAGCTGCGGCACCGGCGGCGGCGAGCGACGAGAGGAAGAGGAGCGAACCCACCCCAACTACGCGAATTAAACAATCCCCCAATTCCACTTAAAATTCCATGGTGGTCCGCCAAAAAGGCTAGCCAGGCAACACGTTTACGCGGAAGAGCGGAAGAGAGCTCGGTACTCAATTACCTCGCTCGAAATTATAATCTGTCGTAAAATGAGAATAACCGCGTTCAATTTCTCAACTTTATCTAAATCTCAACGCAACGGCAGTTTCCACTTATGTGTGATTGCGCGTGGTATGTTGCGTTTTCCTATGTACGTACATATGTATGGTACATGCGTGA